>NW_004955407.1:33613761-33625079 GCF_000276665.1 Chinchilla lanigera | reverse complement strand
TATTCATTTTTATGAACATTGCTACTACTGGTCTCTGGCCAGGTCTACTCTGCCAAGAGTAGGAAAAATTATGAGAGGAGCTATTTTTTAGCATTTCTAAACTGAGTAGAAACAGAAGGTGCAAGGAATCCAAACAAAAGCAAAGAAGAGAAAGGGGACGCGTATGCTTTGGGGTCCAGAATAGAGAGACGTTGCAGGGGAAGGATACTTAGCACTCAAGACTGAGTGCTAGTGGGATGCAGGTGAGGAAAGGGGAAGGAACCCCTGAGGGAAAGTCCACACTTCCAAGCTGAAGTAGAGAAGATTCTAGAACCTTCAACAGGTGTAAGGAGTCTGTACCAAGCTGCTGCTTTAATGACTTCCTCCAAGTTCATGTTCCAGTTTGAAAAAGCACCATGGAAAGCATTTGATGAGCCCAGAGCTTGCTTCTAATCCTGATTCCTATGCTCCAAAGCTTTTGAACTTCTCCAATCCCTTATCTCCATCTCCAATCTCTGTTTCACTTTTTTTTCTACATAGAACCACCCATCTGTCTGACTTCTGTGAATTGTGACAATCTGAAATAGCTTGGCTGTCTCTGATTTGTCTGTCATCTCAAAACTCAAACTTTCCTGACCCACCTTCCACCCCTATCTTGTATACACTGCCAACCCAATCCACACTGCAGCTTTTAACAAGTGACACCCAGGTTTTCATTTGATACAAGACTAGAGCACACTACTACTCAAGGTTCCAATTGCCTGGACAAAGAGAGATCAAAGCAAAAGCAGAGGAAATAGGGAGGGGGCTGATTGAAAATACAGTTTGTTTTAGTTCATGGTAAGTGAAAAATGCTGGTGTATCTAAGTGGACATAACCAGGAGGCAGAAGTTGGGTCTGGAGCTCCAGAGCCTGGGCTGAGGTATGTTGAGAGTCATGAATCCATGGTGTATGTTCTGTGTAAACAATTTTCATTTCCACCTACAATATATGGACATTTTTACTCATCTTTACATTGTTGCCTGTCATTCCTGTATCAGGATGAATTCCCCCGTGTATAATCATAAATCCATTATTTTACACTCTCCTTGGGAATCTTGTTCCAAAAAGTAACCTCTTTCTTGTATCCTCAACTGCCTTTTACTTCCAGCTCTTAATCTTCAGGCTACAAACATGTCCAAATCTCTCTTATCTTCAGAACAACAACAATTAATTAATTTTTTAAAAAGAAAAGAAAATCCCCTCCTCTGACCCTGGCTTTCTTGGCTTGTTCTCCTGTGCCTGGTTTTCCCAAGAAGGAAGGAGCTTTCCCAGGAAAAATAGATACCATCCTTACTTCCCCATTTCCCATCAACTGCTCTCTTGCTGAAGTCACCAGTAACCTCCACTCTCCAAATGCCATGGGTTTGAAGTCTAGTTCTCAATCCTCATCTTATTAGACATTGTTGTTTCTTGGAATTCTCTGTTCCCTTAACCTCTGTGACTCCTTTTTCCTGGTTCTCCTTATTATTCTTTGATTTTTTTTCTCATTGGACTTCTTGGAAGACCTCTTCTGCTACCACCACACTGATGTTCTCTCAGGAGTTTCAGTCTTGGACCCCATCTCTTCTCCCTGTGCAGCCTCTCCCTCTGTGATCTCCGTCATAGATTTCTAACTTCATTATCATCACAGAGCACCAGCCACATAATTGCATTTCTTATGGGTCACTGAGACTCATTTTGTGCCCCAGCATATGATCTATCCTAATGAATTTGCCATATGCAAATAAAAAGAATGAATATTCTATTACTCAGAGGAGTTTTCTATAAATGCCAATTACATCACAATGTTGATATATTGCTCAGGCCTTCTATGTGCTTATTTGTTTTCTTCTATCAATTATAAGGAAACAAGCTTTAATACCTTCAACAATAATTGTGAATTTTGTCCATCTCTCCTTTCAGTTTGTGCTCCATGTGTTTGGAGGCTGTTGCTGATGAATGTATATTCAGAATTGTTTTATCTTCTTTATAAATTATTTATCATCATAAATTCATCCTTTTTACCCCTGGTAATATTCTTTGTTCTAAAGTCTACTTTGCTTAATATTAATATTGTCAATTCAGCTTTCTTTGGATTAGTGAGAGCAGATTTTGTATTGTTCATCCTTTTACTTTTAACCTATCAGTGTCTTTATATATAAAGTTTCTTGCAGACTATATATACTGGGGTCTTTTTCCAGTTTGATGGTCTTTGCCTATGAATTTGGGTGTTCAGCCTGTTTATACTTAATTTAATTATCTCTGTGACAGAATTTCAGTTTTACATCCTCCTGTTTGTTCTGTAGTTGTCCTTTTTATTCTTTCTTTTCTCCTTTTTTACTTCTATTGGATTAATTGAGAATTTTTATTATTTATCTCCATTACTGGGTGGCAGTTAATGAGGTATAAATAATGTTTGGTGAATGTGGTCCTACAAGCCAACATAGAGAAAGTTTCAGTAAGAGTGAAATCATAAAATACATCACATGTTTCTGAGAGCTTGAATGAATATAAAAATGACCATAGGATTTGGAGGTGTGGAGGCCAATCTGGTGACCTTGAGAGGAATGACCTCTGGGAAGTGGTGGGGTTATAAACCCTGTCAAAATGGAATGAAGGGACAATACTCTCATTCTCTTTGTGAATGGAACAAGTGTACTAAATTTGCATTTTTAGTTAAAAACATTGATTTGTTGAATGAAAATGTTTCAAACAGTCTACTGTTGGGGAAATAATGAAAGAGGGAGGGGGGAGGGAAGGAGAGACAGAGAGAGAGACAGAGAGAAAGAGAAAGAGAGAGAGAGAAATCCGAGTCCTTAAAAGAAGGGAAGATTTGAAGACTCAACTACTGATATATTCTGCTTGGAAACACAGTATTCTTCCTCTCTGTGAACTGAAAATACCCTTCTTTCTGTAGTCTTTTATGATATGCTGAGGAGCATCAGCTGATCAAACAGATGGTAAATTATTACAGTTCTTTCATTGTCATCTCTGGTCTTATCATCTTAGTGATGGTCACATATTGCAACTCATTCTGATTTTGCAGGTGCTCTATACAAATTAATAAAATTTAATTCCAGTCCAGTGATATTTTTAAAAGGTTTTCAAAGTAAATAATTGGACACAATTTAATTACAGTGCTTTGAAACTCAGCTAAGATTAATAGAGTTAAGGAAAAACACACATAAAATTCTCGACAGACACAAAACGATTGCTAACTGAAACTACCATGAAAATAGAAAAGATACTTATTTGACTTTCAGTTAGCACTAAGAAATTAATCTTGTGTGCAGGCAAAACAAGAACACACATTAAGCAACACTGAGGATAAGGACTGATGTCCCCAGGACACACGGATCCAAATCCTTCATCGTCTGCCTTCTCCACAGGACCAGATGAATACATCAGTAGAGTAGTTGAATTTCTACTTAGAGTTATGCAAAGAGAATTATGAAGGTACAAATGTTTCCTAAGAACATTTCCTTAACTGTTCTTCCACTAAAGATTAATATCTTTAATTAAATATTATCCTGTTCTTTCTCCTTTTTAGAATCCAAATATTTTGAGGTAAGAATCTGCCTGACCATGTACAGCCACATTCACATTTGAAAGAGAGGGCTGGGGATTTAGCTCAGCGGCAAAAGCGCCTGCCTGGCATGTGCAAGGTCGTGAGTTCGGTTCCCAGTACCGGAGAAAAACCAAAAAAAAAAAAAAAAAAACAAATTTGAAAGAGCAAAACAGATCATTTAGGAGCTTGGCTTGCAACTGCACACATAGTAACTGTGGACTCAGCTATCTCTTTGGTGAGAGAAGGTATATAATCTTTGTTAAGAGGGGTAAATTTTTAGTTATAAATTTGAGAAAAATTATGAGCATGTGTGCTGTGAGATGAAGGTATGAGAGGCTTTGGGCATCTATTTTGTTTCATTTTGTCTTCTTTGTTTCCCTGTACAGCTAATACCCCTAATTCCTTTAGAAAACTTCTCCTCTTCCATGCCAACCATGTGATTATGGAAAGATGGAAACCCCAGGAGTCCAACATCATCACAAGCAAAAAACAGGACAATGGATATAGTCTCTGATCATGCAACTATCCAATTATCCTAGCGACAAAAGCTCATCCACATGTCAGACTTTCACTGATATTTTTTCAATTTAAACTAGAATCAATCATTTATTTGTTCAGCAGGTCCCAGAATGAGATGCAGAATGTTGGAGATAAGGTGCTGACCTATGTAACTTTGGAAATAAGTTAACAGGTTAACAGATTTGAAACCATTATATGTATCTACTGGAAATGAAAAATCAAATAAATGATGGCAGGTGGTCAGAGGTTTCTCACTGTTGGAAAGGAAGGTTATGGACAATTAAGAAGAAAGGCCAGAATGGTTTGTGCAGACCATAGATTCAAATTGGAGACATCAGTATTAACTCATACTTAGCTTAATGTAGATACAGATTATTACATATAGAAATATTTATAGATATGTGTATATATGCATATGTATATATGTGTATAACCTTCTTCTGTCAGTTGAGAGGGTCTAGAGGCAATCACTGCCCAGTAGCAATGAGCTGACCTGTCACCCAGATCTTGTTATTTGCAGTTCTATATGCTTCATTTATTTGTATGTCTAGTTCTTTATCCATGTTTGGGAAGTTTTCTGCCATTATCTCTGTGAAGATTTTTATGCCTTTTGCACTGTCTCCAGCTTTCTCACTGACTCCAGTCAATCTTACGTTGTTCTTCTTTGCTTTATCTTGTAGCTGTTGTATTGATTTTTCATGATCTCTTGCTATTTTTACGATATCTTTCTTTTCATGGTCACTAGCCACAATCCTATATTCAGATCTGATAGTCTATCCTCATCTTTATCAGTCTGTTGCATACACTGTCAATGGAGTTTGTAATCTACTGGATTTCTGTTTGGATCTGTTTTATGATTTGATTTGATTTTTTTCCTATGTTGGGCATTCATGATTTCCATTGTTTTCTTGAGCTCCTCTATTTTTATCTGTGTCTGTTTTAATGTCTTTCATTTGGATCATATCTTTTTGCACCTTAGAAATTATTTTTTCTATAGCTTCTTCCATTTGTTTTTCCACTTCTGTTGCTATCATTTCAGATAATTCCAGTGTTTGGTGTCTGATTTCTTCTATTTCATTGTGCTGTGGATTTGTCCTAGGTGGACTGGGGGTCTGGGGCTATATTTTGCTTCTGCTTCTTGTCATTTTCTATTTTTTATTGTATTTTTCTTTCTGTGTTGATGCATGTAGATTTCTTACTGTAGATAGCTTTATCCCTAGTATTGAGGCTTCCCTAGGAAATGTCTGTTCCTCAGGGATATCTTCTGATATAGGTGGTTCTTGGTCTTTGTGTCTATTCCAAGAACATACCTTCCAAATGTAGTAAGGATGAAAAGTTACTGACTATTGGGCTCAGCACCCAGTCCTTTGGTACTGCACTACAGTGATGGTTATGACTCCATAAAATCACAGTGTTGTCACACAAGAGAGAAAAACTGACTATAAAAGGTATTGACATCCTGGCTAAAGTAGTATAGTTAGTAATAACAATAGTCTCAAGCACAGTCTCACTACTGACAAACTGCATTAACTATTATCCTGATACATTTAACAATAAGGAACGAGTTCTATAGTTATATAACAAAATCCAACATATACCAGGAACTTCTATGCAATGATTTTCTGATTAGTGCAGTGATTTTATCTTGCTGTCAAGGGGAGAATAAGAGGTTATATGGGACCAGGTAGAGAGATAAATGAGGTCAAATAGAGTAGGAGCAAGGCTGGAAGGCAAAGGATGATCACTCAAGTTTTGGGAAACAGGAGGGAAAGAAAGAGGGGAGTATTGAAGTGAACCAGAAAGAGAAGAGACAGTATTTATTCACATGAAAATATCATAAAATCAATCAAGATAACTGAGGAAAGAGAAAAAGAAGATAAGTAGAAGAAAACAATAAGAAAGGTAAGAAATCTAAATCATGAGAGAAAAAGGAAAAAAGAGAGAAAAATAAACAAAAAGCCAAAAGTAAATACAAAAAGCAAGACAAAACAAAAAACTCACTAGATAGAAAAGGAAAACCAATCAACAAACAGAAAAATAATTTCTCTGGTATCTACAGTCCTGTGGTTGATCCAAATTGGATCCCAGAAATATGCTGTATTCTCTAGCCAAGTTCTCAATGGCATTTGTGCTGGGTATGGGGCTGATCTTGGCCTCTGGATTTGGGGACTGAGACTGGTCTGTTGCTGGAGTTTTCCTGATCTCTTTGATATAAAATAGAGGTCCCACCCGCCCGTTTTTATCCTACCTGTCTGTGTGCCGAAGCACAACCCTGGTTCACCTAACTTACAACTGCTGGCTCGTATTCTCACTGCTGCCTCAGACTTTTCCACTACACTGGTGCACCCCGCTGAGGCCCACTGGGACACTGGTCCCGCCTGGGCCAGCCTTCAGATCTTGCTTTATAATAGTATCCTCCAATAAAGGGAACCAGGGCTCCTTGGAGAATCGGCTGGTTCTAGAACTGGGGCAAGAAATATACAAGATGATCCTAGAACATCTGGTAGTACCAAAAAGTGACAAAGGAAAGAAGTGCTCAGAATGAAAATACAAAAGGCCTACACTGATAGATGTATGCCCAAGAAACACAGCAACTAAACAAAAAGCTCTCAGTGTCCAAAGCTGGAACAATTCAAGTAAGGGAAAAAAGTAATATTGGAATATAATTCAATGTATATAACAAATAAATATCAATGATCTGATATTGATTTTGAAATGATCAACTAAGTAAATAAACAGAGGAGAATAGGTAAATCACTTGTGCAGAAATCTAAATCATTTTCATAGGGCAAATACCCCTTAAGGAAGTAATGAGTAATTTCCTGCTCCTGTACATAGTGATTTCCTTCCAAATAATATAATACAGAAAAGGAGAAAAAGAGTAACTTTACCATGTAGATGCCTGAAAAACACTTCTTCTAACAAAGGGTCAAGCTTAAATCAGTGATACTCATGAGTCATGTTGACTGTGCCTTTGATACAATGTACTGAGAATGAAGAATACCTCTCTGGTCTCACTCCCTAGAGCCCCTTAGCCCTTGTCTGACATAAGGAAAACATCAGACAGCTGGGAGCAGTGGCACATGCCTGTCATCCCAAACTTAGGAGGATGAAGCAGGAGGATCTTAATTAAGTTCAAGGCCAACCTGGGCAACACTAAGATACATATCTTAAAAAGAAAAAAAGATGGACAGCCAGGTTCAGTTCCTAGTACAGCAAAAACCACCATCAGATAAACCCAATCAAGGGGTATTCTACAGAATACCTGAGCAGTGCTCCTTAAAACTGTCAAGATCACCAAACTAAGGAAAGCTGAGAAATTGTTACAACCAAGAGGAGCCGACAAAGATATAATGACTCAGTATAATGTGGTGTCCTAGATGGGCTCCTGGAGCAGAAATGAGGTGTTAGGGGAGTTCTCAAGCTTCAAGATAGTGCATTCATGTTGGCTTATCCAGTGGTAAAGACATTAATTAATAAGAGAGGAAACCCAGTGTTGGGCACACAGGCGCTCTCTGCGTTAGCCTCGCAATCCTACAAATCTCAGACTGTTCTAAAATAAAAAGCTTATTTAAAATCCCCCTCATTCACAGAGCCGACTCTGGAGTCCCACTGATGGCTTCCTGGTTTGGGGAGCGAGAGGGTGATCTGGACCTGTCCAGCTGGCCCAGCTGATCCATTCCTCTGCAGCTCCTTTTGGCCACCACAGTTTCTAAGATTCTCCCCTGGGCCCCAGGTCCCCAAGCCTGTTCTTAGAATCTCCCTAGGTTCCCATCTTCACCTCTCTCTAGCACAAGACCTGGCTGAGGGTCCCTTTCTCCTTCCCAGTATTCAAGGTGTGACATTTGGGTTGACGTGAACCCTCACCTGTGCCAGTAAACACTTACACAGTAGTGATCCTAATCAGTGATTTCACTTCCCATGGTTTTGGTTATATACGTTACACTGTGATCTAAAAATATGAAATGGAAAACTCCAAAAATGAACAATTCATAAGTTCTAAATAACTTTTATCGTGTTGTTACAATTGTTCTATTTTGTTAGTTGTCGTTCATCTCTTTCTATGCCTAAGCTATAAATTAAACATTATGATAAGTATGTAGACGTAGAAAATATATAGTACTATGGAGTTCAGTACTGTCTGTGGTTTCAGGCATCCACTTGGGGCCTTGCAAACAGTCTCTAGCAGACTACTGTAAACAGCACACTGTATCACTGCCTTCTCTGCTCCCTTCTGCCCCTGTCCATTTCAGTACAAGGAGCTATTTTTCTACATGAGACACCAACTGAAGACCTGGAACATTCTCAGACTATGAAGTCCCAACTGCCCTAACTCTAAGGCAGTGCGCAAGATCGTTTCTTGCAAATGGCTTTAAATCATGTGTTTTGCTCATGAACCCTGTCCTGGCCCCAGCTTCTATCCCCGAGTTTTCCCTTTTCCCATTCTTTATTGTCACTGCCTTTACTTCTCTCTACACCCCAAAGCACTAAATTAGTAAGACCTCAAAGAAAACACAGAAAGGGAATATTATCCAGGAATGTGGGCAGAGGGATAAACACAAGAAGGGGGAAAAGGGCACCGCTCCAAGAAGAACGGCAAGCACGATGAGGAAAACAAGCAGGGAGTCAGGGAGGGTCGTAAGTAGGGCGCAGCTGTGAGTTCGCACCGCCGCTGCTGTGTGCAGAGTACATTGTGTGCCAGCACGCATCTGTCCGAAGAGAGTGTGCAAAAATCAGGGGAAAATGCAAACTTCATGCTGGAAAAATATCCAACAAACCTGGAGAAGAGCACAGAAATTGATTCTCTGATTCTAGAGGGCGGAAGTAAGAAATTACGGTATCACCAAGACTGTTTTTGCCTCTGGGCTTCAGGGCAGGGTCCTTCCTGGCCTTCTCGGGCTGCTGGGGGCTGCAGGCCTGCTTTGGCTGTGGCTGCCTCACCCCCACCCCTGCCTCCATCTCCGCGTGACTGGCTTCCACTCTCCTGTGTTGTTTCCTCTTTTTCTGTCCCATTGGATTTAAGACCCATCTGGTGATCCAGAATGATCTCGTTTGAGTTGCCCGCCTTCCCTGAATTAAATCTACAAAGACCCTTTCCTCAATCAGGTCACATTCAAATGATTCAGGACATGAAATGGAGACCACCATTCAACCCACTACACAGAAGTTAGAAAAAAAGGTTAAATGACTGACTCTACTAAGCATAAAACCATACAAAGAAACATGATTGCTGATGTTTGATAGTTAAATAGGTATTTTTGTATACTAGGCATAAACAGCACTTCACTGGTACTTCATTGGATTTCAGCCTTATGCACTTTAAAAATGCAAAAGTCCAGGCCCTACCGCAGAGCAAGCAAAGGAGACTGTCCAGAGAATGTCTGGAAAGCAGTACTTCTCAGGTTCTCCTGATGGTTCTGATGTGCAGCCAGAACTGAGAATCCCTGGGCTAGAGACAACAGGGAGGGTTGTGGGTGTTACTGTCTTCTTTTTTTTTTTTTTAAATGAACCTTTCAGCCCACCATGGGAGGAAGTATGAGATTCATGTTCTCTTTCCAGGCCTCTAGCGCAAGCACGCAGTTCGCAGCACTCAGCTGCTGAAGATGTGCCTCGGCTTCTCTTGTCACGCGTGTGAGTGTGTGCATGTGTGCGTGTTTGTGGGTTTTCCCAGACACACATGCATACACACACACATACACAGACACACACAATTCCCTCTCCACAGGATATCTGTATATGATATTCTCCTCTCCAAATATGGATATTTTCAACCAGTCCTAGCAAACCCTGTTGATAAAGATTACTCTTCCTGAGGGCACCCTCCCAGATGAACGTTATCTCTTCACCTAATCAGACTTTCTTTTCTAACTAGTTTATACGCGAAGAACTAGATCAGATAAGAAAGACAAGAGTCAGCTCATTAGAATCATCAGATTTATGTTGAAAAGAAAATTAGAGCTGCATTTACCTACAAGTAACATATGCTCTTCTCCTGGTAATGAAACATCAAAATTTCCACACAGAGCATGCTTTAATTGTTTCTAATAGCACTCTCTTTAACACGGTGACATCAGAGGAGGCACCAGCTAAGCAGAAGTGAAGCCGAGCTGGCTTGCCTTTCAAGGGCACGAGTAATTGACTAGGCTGAAGTCACTGCCTGCACTCTCGACACGCAGTGACTCCCAGGATTCTCACCGTGAATCCTGATGCTACAGGCAAAACCTGAGAGGACAGTGGCCCCCTCCCCTACTCCCATTAGGAACAAGGAAAGAATGATCAAAGACCTCTCAAGACAACAGTTCTGACTCAGCCAAAAAAGAAAAGTGAAGAAAAGTAAACAATAAAATTCTCCCAGGTAATTGTGATTTTTTGTTGGACGAAGGAGAGAGAAGACTACCATACAGTTCTGTGGAGTGATGATCTGAAGTATAAAATCCTCAGAGAAAAGCATCAAATAAAGAACATTACACTCATTACACTTTTTTCTCTCTCTCAGAATCACCATAGACTAAAAAAGCAAACAAGGAATAAACAGTACACTAGAAGAGAAAAGTCATAGTGAACCATGACATGATAGAATTATAGGATCTTCTCCAGGAGCAGTGCTGGAATTAGAGATCTCTTGCACTTGACATAAAGTATGACCATGTGACCTACATCAGCCAGTGAATGAAATGACAGAGAAAGTGATATGGCCCTGTGGTTTGCATTGGCCAGTGACATGGCAGAGGAAGTAAAATAGCCATGTGATTTGCATTGGCCAATGAAATAGCAGAAAAAGTGACAAGTGAAACTCATAGTGTGTTTCATAAGCTACACATGATTTGCTACTAGCTCTTGTCCAGTGCCTCAGTGACCAATAAATAGTATTTCAGATGATGGCTGCTCCACCAGCCTGACTGCTAGAGTCAGGACATGAGGAGAAAAGTAAAGTGTCAACCACAAATGAGAATCTTACATGAGCAAAGAAAAGGAACTTTTTTTATTTTAAAGAGAATAAAAAAATAAAAACAATACAGAATTTCAAAACAAGATGATAGGAAATTAACAATGGTTGTTATATTGCATATTGTTATCTTCAGAGTAGTTGCTCAGATTATCAGATATAGGCATGTGAGATTGATCAAACAATATAAGCACTAACTGTTCCTTTCAATGAACTAATAGAAATTAGTAGTACAATTATCTTTGCTATCTTATGTGTGTGTATGTGTGTGTGTGTGTGTGTATA
>NW_004955407.1:33440694-33613661 GCF_000276665.1 Chinchilla lanigera | reverse complement strand
CACCCCGGTTGTTCTTTCCTTTTGAGCAGTTTCTTTCCCTTCCACAATATCTATTGTAACTTTTGGATCTTATTTATGTTTTCAGTTTCTTACACTAGGGAAATAATGTGAGATTTACACTTGCAGGTCTGATTTATTTCACTTATGAGTATGGTCTCTAGTTGCATCCATGTACCTATAAAAGCCTCGAGTTTATCTTTCTTTATAGCTGAGTGATACTGTATTGTATAAAAATATTGCATCTTTTTTATCCACTCCTTTGTTGATGGGTATTTTGGTTGTTTTCAAGATTTAGCTATTACAAATTGTACTGCTATAAACATGAGGACATATATATTGTTATGGTATGATGTTTTCAATTCTTCTGGAAAAATACCCAGAAGGGGAACAGCTAAGGCAAATGGGACCTCTAATCCTAGTTTTGTGAAGAATCTCCACACTGATTTTCACAGTGGTTGTACCAGTCTACATGCCCACCAACAGTGGAGAAGTATTCCTCTCTCCCCACATCCCTGCCAGCATTTGTTATTGGTTGATTTTTTGATTCTAACCGTTCTTTCTGGAGTGAAATAGAAACTTAGTGTTGTTTTAATTTGTATTTTTTGAGTGACCAATGATGTTGAACATTTCTCCATATATTTATTTGCCATTTGTATTTCTTCATCTGAGAAGTGTGTATTCATTGCAGATGCCCAGTTTTGGACTGAATTTTGGGGGTCTGATTTTTTAAAAATTCTTTATATATTCTACATAGAAGTCCTAACAAAGGAACCTCTACTATTATAAGTCACTGAGATTTTTGGTACTGTTACACCTTAACCTAGCCCAACTAGACATGTATATATGACATGAAGAAAAATATTCAGCTTCATGAAATTCAAGCCAACTATGAAAGAGTATTTTTAACCTATTAAATTACCAAAGAATTATTATATGATAAAAAATTCAATGATGAGAATGTTGGGACTAAAAACTTAATTATTATAGCTAAATAATTTGATAAAATATTCCATGGGGTATTTCTAACAAAAGTCAAAGAATATTCACAGTCTTTAACCAACTAATGACTTTCTTAGAATTTATTTTATTTTATGGCAACTCAAAAGAGTTACAATTAATTATACACAGGTGTTTATAACAGCTTTATTTATAATGTTCAAAAACCAGAAAAATCAAAATGCCCAATAATTGTACAATGGTAAATAAACTATCACAATTAAAATATTTAACATCTAATGAGGCATGGTGGTGTGTACCTACCGTCTCAGACAATTGGAAGGCTGAAGTGAAAAGAATGCTTGAGTTTAGGAGTTTGAGACCAGCCTAGTGGGCAGCATAGTGAAATCTCCATCTCAGATACACACACCTATATGCACACACTCACACCCACACACATTTTTCCCCAAATTACCAAAATCCATGGAACAAAAAATTCAGTGAAAAAGGTCACACACCCTTATGCATTAATTGTAATCCTACAGACTTTTAACTCCTATAGTATAAGCAGATCTTTTCACCTACGTATAAGCCCATCATGCAAGAATTTTCCAGGGCTTATTCTCCACTACATTCCAAGTACCTAAATCAATACTTGGCATACAACAGACATTCTGTCATATATTTGTTGATTTAATTAAATGATTAATCTTTGCAAAAATTAATCTTCATAAAAACCTACAAAGCCAAGCACAATGTTATTATCCCCAATGTATAGCCAGGGAAGAAATGCGGTTTTGAGAGGATTTAGTCTGTGTTTGTTTGCTCACATGCTTCAGCATGTTTAACGATCCCCCTCTGTGTGCATGCCTAGCTCCTGGCTCTCCTTCTTAGCACCATCTGTACTGAGAAGTGTCACTTCTACGGGACCCAGGAGGTAGGGGAGGCTCTGAGGCACACAGAGGCTTAGAAGTTGGTCAGGGACCAATCTTAGGACTCTCTTTCTTCTATCTGAGTTTAGATCAGGGATCCTACAATACTTTCAACTTCTCTGAGCTCAAATATAAGCAGGAGGGTGGTCAAAACATGATGTGTTAAATTTGAAGACACATTGCCACGAGTTCCCCTCAAGATACTCTCCCTCTTGCCTTGAACACACTTAATCTATCATTTTTGCTGCTTTCTGAAGAAATTCTGGAAGTTCTCTTTCATGCATTTATAAGCTATAATAAAAAATATGATGAACTCTGCTGTTAAGTGACATCCAATGGAAAGTTAGGTTTATGAAAACATTATAATGTGTCTTCATCCATCTTACTCACCAGATATGGTACTGAGAACATCTGGCTCTTCAAAGTCAACATGACCATGAAAGGTCAATATTTTGAATCAATTCAGGACACTGAAGCAGCCACAACAGTGCCACTGAAGACACTTTCAAAAGAGGACTTCCAAAACTGCTTCAAAAAGTGGCAAGAGTGATATAAGTGTTTTCAAAGAGGAGTATATTGAAGGGATTCACGGCAATGTGTCTTTTACTGTAATAATTTTTTGACTTAAAAATTCACTTTATTTTGTGATCACACTTCATGTGATGTCGTAGATGAAGCCAGGAATGTTACAGACCTAGTGAACCCTGCAGAGTTACCCAAATCTTGGAGACTCCACTTCCTCATCCACTGATGCCTAGGGTGACTCTGAGCACACAGAGAGAGAAAGTGCATGGTCATGCATTCAGAACACACCTAGGAACCACCAGGAAGTGCTGGTGCAAACTGGCAAGTTGGCCAAGCTCAGCTCATCAAACAGGTCAGGTATCACCAAAAGAAGATGGGTTCCAGCTGCTCCTCACAGTAGTTATACCCACATTTAACTGCTGAGACCAACAAACATGTATCATTTCACAATTTCTGGCTGCCAGGAATCCATGTGCAGTTTAGCTGAGTGCCTCTGACTCCAATTCGAGGTCATTAAAGAGATTGTGATAAAGCTGCCAGCCAGGACTTCAGTCTCATCTGAAGGCTTGATTGGGGGTGGGACCCTTCCATTCTTTAGTTCACCCATTCACTTGTTGAATAAGGTCACTCACCAGGGCCATGTAGATCACTCCACAGGGCCATCATACAACATGGCGGGTAGAATCACCACAGAAGAGTGGCAAAAAGAAAGTGAGCATGCAAGATGGAATTTAATGTTGGATGTGGCAGCAATCACCCTGTCCTAGTTCACTTGTAAAACAAACTCACTTTTCAGGAGAGAGAATTACAGAGGCACATGAATAACAGTATAGCTTGGAGGCTGCCCACCATTCTCCTTCTCCCCACCTCCACCCCATAAAGGGAGAGCTGCTAACATTCCTCCTGGATTCAACAGAACAACAGGTCTAATCTTGTGCCCCGAATGCTCCACAATGGCTCAAGCAGTTAGCAAAATCCTATCAGACACTCACACAAGAAGAATCGCCTTTGCCAGGCATGGCGGCACATGCCTATAATCCCAGCACTTAGGAGGCTGAGGCAGGTTAATTACCATGAGTTCAAGGCCAGCACAGACTACATAGTGAGACCCTGTCTCAAAACATTCCCCCAAAAAAAGAAAAAGAAAAAAAAGAAGAATTGCCTACAACCCCCTAGTCTACATCTAGGTCTACCCCCACCTCTTAACACACACCTAACTTAAAATAAACTGAATTCATTGAAAAAAATGAAGATCAGTGGTATGACCACTAAACTTAATTATCAACTTGACTGCACTAAGTGACTCCTGGAGAGCTGATTGGGTCATAAGTGTACTACACTCATTAGTGAAATCATTCACTGATCTTCATAGCTGAATGTACTGTTAGGAGGTGAGGCCCAGTTGGAGGTGAGTCACTGAGGGTATGATTTTGGACAGTGTATCTCTTACTGGTACTTTTTCCCTGGGCTCTGCTTCCCAACCACCATGAACTAAGCAGCTCGGCTCCATCATGCCCTTCCACCATGATGTTCTAGCTTTGGAGCCTGATAACCAGGAACTGAATCCTCTAAAGCCATGAGCCAAATAAACCCCCTTTCCATTAAATTGCAGGTATCAGGTATTTTGTCCAGCAATGAGAAAGCTGACTAATATAACTAGTTAAGAATGTACACTTGAGCACCAGACCACCTACATTTGAATCTTGATTTTTGCTGCTTAATTATGTTGTGACCTTAGCCAAGTTACGTAGCCTCTATCAGCCTCAGTTTTCTCATCTATAAAACTTATATCATAGAACTTTCATGAGGATTAAATAGAATAATAAGTGAAGCACTTAAAATAGTGCCTGGCATACAGTAAACACTCAATAAATGGAAGTAATCTATTATAATATATTATGGTGTTTGCTGTTGGAAATGAAGATAGAGATTCTATCCTAATGAACAAAGCCCAGTCTGCTGATTCTAGTGAATACTACTCATTGCTTTTATGTACTCCAGTCTCAGTAATAAAATACTATGTGGTGAGTGGGAAAAAATAAAATAAAATCTATCCTGAAAAGGGGTTTGGGGCTCATCAATAGCCCAACCATCCCTCTCAGTAGTCATGGGCTTCTGAATCCGGTGTTCAAACATTCTTTGAGAAGACAAAGATCTTTCCAATGACAGCCAAATCCTGTCCACCACATGTTAGTCCTCAGCTGTCCCAGCTTTTCTTGGGCCACCAGGAGCCTCGGAAGTGGCAGGAACACAATAGTTTGCTTTGTAAGTTGCTCCTAATCTGCAAAACAGATGGAGCTTGGACAGTGTCCACTACCGGCCATCTTCAAGAGGCAGGAAGCCCCACCACTCTGGAGTATGCTTCTGCCTTCCCAGTGAATGGGATCCCCATAAATCAGGCAGCTGATTCCAACCCCAAAATCTGCAGCACAGGGGTTCTTGGCAGAAAGCTCCCATTTTGTTAGCTTATGACTTCTTGTCTAATTACTTACTTCTATAAAACCCACATGGTATGAAGTAAGATGGGTTACAACAAAAGAAAAGATTATTTTAAATGTGATTTCTCATTCATGCTAAGCATATGTCTCCTGTCTGCATGTCTTGGTGAGTTTGGAAGCAAGAAGAGCAGATTATGGCAAATTCCTCCCAGAGGACTCCAGACCTACAAAGAAAGCCAAGCAAAGTGGGACATCCAGATTCAAGCAGTGAGGAGCTAGGATGGCCTCCTGGCCCTCAGCCAGTCCTGTTCCCTATTGAAAGTCCCAAGGGTTTGGGATTGTCTCCACATGGCCCTCATCTCCTCATATGAGGCAGGGCTGACACCTGCTCTCCTGTGCAGTGTCACAGGGCTCCATTGTACCCCAAAACTTTGCCCCTTTATCTGTCAAGAAGCACAGTTACTGCCCCTGGTTCTCATTTCCCCTGGAAATACATCTCTCTTTGTCCTGGTGTTGCCCGCTTCCCAGAGTGAGTGTTTGCACAACAGCTGGACAGCTGAAGCAATAACAGCTGGAGCCCCATCCCACATACTGGCCAACTGAGAATGGCACAGTCACTTCACCTCCCTGAACTCCAGTTCCCTTCTCTGTCCACAAGGAGGGAAGGCTGAGCAGCCAATGACCTGTGCGACCTCTTGTAGCTGTTTTCCAACTCAAGAAGCAGAGGTCTGAAGTCTGAAGCAAAAGCTCCCAGCTGCCCACTGATCACGCCAGAGCAGAGACTCCCTGGAGGAAAACAGGACCATGCCCCAGATCCTCCATTCCCCACCACACCCCACATGATAGGACAAATCCCCAAAGCTCTTTCTCCCAGCACTCAGAAGATAGAGCCTGGAGAGTGGTTAGAAGTGCACAGAAGCAAGGGAGGCAGCATATCACAAAAAATAAATGAGTAAATAACCTAAAATCCTCTTACAGAGCTCAGCAATGGAGCTAAATCTGGGGTGTGATTGTGTGTGCACATATGTGTGCGTGTGTAGTTGGATCCATCTTTTCAACAACTGTTGACACTAAAGATAAAGGGATTTTACTTGGGATCAGAAAAAAAAATTACTAAAAAGGACCTTGTGGGGATATTGGTAAAATTTGAATAGGGACTGTATATTACATATTAGTATTGTTAGAATTAAATGTTCTGAATTTAATAATTGGTTTGTGACTATGAAAGTGAATGTCCTTATTCATAGTGTTTAAAGAATGAAGTTTTATGGCATCTGCAAAATACTCTCAAATGGTCCAATAAATAGTAAAAATAATCATCCATATGGAGAGAGCTAAAACCCATGCGGCAATGGTAGCCGTTGGGAAATGTAGGTCAAAGGCAGGCAGATGTCCACAGCAATCTCACACAGCTTCTCTGCAGGCTTGAATATTTTCAAAACACAAGGTTTAAAATAAAATGAAATCAGAAATTTGAAAAATCAGTGGTCTAGGGTTTTAAAATAAATTCTTAGTTTGGGATTAAATGCAGCAGCTGTAAGGACAGGTGAACATGTCTGATTCTAACTAAGTTCACTGACATCCTTGGGTTTCAACATGTCACAAGCAAAGGTTAGAAAAGCTGAATCAGCTGTGTTTTGCTGAAGAGGACTCAGTGAAGAAGGCCTAGCCTGTCCTCTGGCTATTCTTTGTCAGCTGGGGAAAAGGCCATAAGCCATTCCATGCTGGCAATTGTGGATCACCCCAAGGGACAGCCCTCAGCCCTGGAGTTTGGTGGCTTGCTTAACAGGGGCAGCTAATCTGATACCCTCAGGTTGCAAACCACTTTGCTGCTATTATTCCAAATTTATTCCTCTCTTCCCACCAAGCATCTGCCCTTCATTTCTTCCTTCC
The DNA here is from genome assembly GCF_000276665.1 of Chinchilla lanigera. Taxonomy (NCBI): domain Eukaryota; kingdom Metazoa; phylum Chordata; class Mammalia; order Rodentia; family Chinchillidae; genus Chinchilla; species Chinchilla lanigera. The sequence goes on along the minus strand of NW_004955407.1, from coordinate 33,606,937 downwards.
TTCACCTCTGGATTTGGTGATTGGTAAGGGTGAGGTTGGCCAAGATCAGTGCAGAAGGCAGGAACACTGTGCCTTTGGCCACTGTGCCACATGATCCCACGCCAACACCTCTGCTGACCACGGCAGAACCTGACAGTGTCAAGGAGATCCATGCCTCTGTTCCATTAGGAGGGCTTAGATGGCTGCAGGTGTTGTTAATGCCACTGCCTTCTCACCATTGTAATTGTTCCTATAAAGAAACATTATGACAGTCTCCAAGATACTGGGAGTCTGCTACCTCCTGCATGGAGAGAGGATGTCCCTGGTCTTCCCAGATAGGACAGGGGCTGCTTATAGAAGAGAGACCCAGGGGACAAAGCACTCCAAACATTTAGCCCCTTTAACGAAGGAGACAGAACCTAGCTACCTCGTGAGGTTCTTCCTTCTTCATTTCCTCCAATTTTCAGATGACTTGAGAGATTTTGTGTGTGTGTGTGTGTGTGTGTGTGTGTGTGTGTGTGTGTGTGTGTGTGTTGTTTAGGCTTTTGTGAGTTGTTTTTGTTGTGCAGTAATGGGTATTGAGCAACCCATGGAACACCAAGGCCCAGGCTGGCCTCAAACTTGAAATCATCCTGCTTCAACCTTTACAGTAGATGAGATTATGGGTGCACACCACCATACCTGACCTATGAGTTCCTTTTTGTTGAAAATATCCAAGAAAGAGCCAAACCAAGGTTCCATTTCTTAGTCGTTCTTGCCCTTCTGGAAACACCAAGAAGGTCCAAAATTTCCAAGGGCCTGTCTCTTTCTACAGCCCAAGCCATTCACCAGTAAACCACAAGGAGACCACCTTGTCTGCCAGGGTCAGCTGCAGGAACCCCCTGACCCTAGGCCAAAACAAGTGTTTGCAAAAGAAATGAATAATTTGAGAAGTCCTAAATCAAGAAGTCTGCAGCCATCCTGTCCCAGAAAACTTGACACCAAGAAAATCCTCCCCACCATGCTCTCCTCCAACCTTTGCATATATCAAGCCCCCAAAGTTAATCAGTGCTTTCAGTTATTCCTGGATCACTCCCAGTTTTCAGACTTTTATCTCTTCCATTCTGAGGCTCAAAATGTCCCTTTTCAGATCTACCCCTGCCTCCTTCTTTGCTTGCACCTCTTGGCTATCTCTGATTGTTCCACTTCTGTGCCAGGCCCACTCCCTACCCACACCAGGCCATTGCTCATGGACTCTGTTCATGACACTTGTCACATGCTTACACCCTGCACCTTGCACCCAATCCAGTGGTCATGAACGCTCATGAAGTGGTCATGAGTGGTCATGAGCCCTAAAGAACAATATATTCTTAAAAGCACCTCTACACTGGGCACGGTGGCATGCACCCGCACCCAGCTACTCAGGAGGCTGAGGCAGTTATTCAGGGCTGCTTGAGCTCAGGCAAGAACCTATCTAAAATTTTTTTTAATTATGTGAAGATATTAACAAAAGCATGGTAATATTATTTTTAATATAAGCCTAGTATTTAGAGCACAGCACAACTGAATGGAAGGTCCAAAGAATTCCCATATAACCCCTCTCCCACGCATGCACAGCCTCTGCCATTATCAATATCTTCTCACAAAGTGGTACATTTGTGACCTTTGAGGAACCTGCATTGATGTCTCGTTGTCTCCCAAAGTCTACAGTTTACACCAGTGTTCACATTTGATGTTGTAAGTCTACGTGTTTGTACAAACACATAATCATGTGTACCCACCACTGAGGTGTCATATCAAGTAGAGTCACTCCCCTAACACTGCTTTGTGTTCTACCTATTTATCCTCCCCTGCCTCCTTCCTCCAACCTCCCACCCTCTGGCAACCACTGGTCTTCTTAGGATTTGATGGTCTGTCTTTTCCAAAATGTCACACAGATGGAATCATATGGCAGGTAGCCTTTTCAGGTTGGCTTCCTTCATTTTACAGTGTGTGTTAAGATTCCGCCATGCCTTTCATGGTTTACAGCTCATCCATGGTGAATGTTGAATAATGTTCCCCTGTCTGGTTGTACCAAAGTTTATCCACTCACCTACTGAAAGACATCTTGACTGCTTCCAAGTTTTGGTTGACTCTAAATACAGCTGCCATAAACATTGTGTGCAGATTTTTGCATGGACAACTTTAAATTCCTTTGAGTAAATATGAAGGAGCACAATTGCTGGATCTTAGGGAAAGAAGCACTGTGACCATCAATTCTATTTTACATCCAGGGGCCCCATCGCCTCAGCTCCAAGCACCAAAGAACTTCACAAAGGCCCATTCTAATGCCATTGCCCCTGGTTCTCTTTTTTTTAAACAGAAGAAAATAAAAAATAAAGCAGAGTTTCAAAACACGCTAGCAGGAGAGTAACAATAACACATTGTGTATTGTTGTATTCACAGTAGTTTTTCAGAGAACAAGATATAGACATGAAACATTGCCTAGAAAATTACTAGCACGAAACTTTCCCCTCAGTGGACCAAGGGAAACCAGCTATATAACTATCTTAACTGTCTTGTTTCTGTATATATTGTTTCCTTTTCCTTTCCTTCCTTTTCCATTTCTCCCATTACAGTTTTTCTTTTCTTTTGATCAGTTTCTCCTCTATTCACAATATCTATTGTACCTTTTGGATCTTGTTTACTCTTACAATATTTTTACACTAGTGAGACAATATGATGCTCACACGTGTGGGTTTGGTTTATTTCACTTATGAGTGTGGTCTCAAATTGCATCCACTTACCTATAAAAGTCTCAAGTTTATCTTTCTTTATGGCTGAGTAGTATTCCAGTATATTAAAAAAAAACACCTCATCTTTTTTATCCATTCCTCAGTTTATGAGCATTTGGGTTATTTCTAAGACTTAGCTATAACAAATTACACTGCTATAAACACAGTTGTACATATATAGCTATGGTATGATGTTTTAAGTTCTGGGAAAATATCCAGAAGGAGAATAGTTGGGTTGAATGGGACCTCTAGTCCTAGTTTTTGAGGAATCTCCACACTGATTTCCACTGGTTGGGCCAGATTACACTCCCACCAGCAGTAGAAAAGGGTTCCTTTTTCCCCCACAGCCATGTCAGCATTTGTTACTGGTTATTTTCTTGATGCTAGCCATTCTTTCTAGAGTGGGATGGAATCTCAGTGTTGTTTCAATTTGCATCTCTTGACTGACCAATGATTTTGAATGTTTTTTCATATATTTATTTGCTATTTGTTTATTTCTTCATCTGAGAATGTATGTTCATCTCAGATGCCCATTATTGGATTGGGTCTTTGGGGGACATGATTTTTTTCAGTTCTTTACATGTTCTAGATATAAGTCTTTTGTCCGAGGGACAACTGCCTATAATTTTTTCCCACTCTGTGGGTTGTCTTTTCACTTTGTTGGTGATTTATTTTGTTGTGCAAAAGCATTTTAATAAGGTGAGATTCCATCTGCTGATTGTTGTATTTCCTGGATGGTCTGGGTTTTGTTTATGAATTCTGTGACTACACCTATGTCTTCAAGATTTCTACCTATTTTCTCTTCCAGTATATTTAGTTTTAATATTTAGATCTTTGATCCATTTTGAGTTTAGTGCATGGTGATATACATAGGTCTAGTTTTAGTCTTCAGCATGTGGAAAGCCAGATTTCCCACTTATTAAAGAGGCTGTCTTCCAGTAAACATGCATGGCTCCTTTGTCACAGATAAGGTGGTTTAGTGTGTTCATAGTTAGTCTGCATCTTCTATTCTGTTCCACTAATCCTCAAGTCTGGGTTTTTTTTTTTTACAATATCATGCTGATTTTATCATAGTAGCTTTGTAATATAATTTCAGTGTAGGGATTGTGATGCCCCCTGACTTACCTTTGTTGCTCAGAATTGCTTTTGCTATTCTAGGTCTCTTCTGGTTCCAAATGAAATTTAAGAATGTTTTCTCTAGTTCTGTGAGGTATGTTAATGGTATTTTGATTGGGGTTGCATTAAATCTGTATAACAGTTTTGGAAGTAGGGTCATTTTCACTAGTTGGTTCTTCCTATCCATAAGTAGGGGATATCTTTCCATTTTCTGATATCCTCTTTGATTTCCTTTTTTAGGGTACTGTAATTTCCACTGCACAGATCTCTTACTTCCTTTTTAGACTGGTTCCTAAGTATTAGACTTTTTTGGATGCTATTGTGAAGGGTGTGCTTTCCCTAATTTCTGTCTTGGTGAGTTTGTTGTTTGTGTACAGGAATGCTATTACTTTCTGAGTGTTGGCTTTATATTCAGCTACACTACTGAATTTGGTTATTAAATCTAGATGTTTTTTGGTGCAGTTTTTGGGGTCTTCTATGTAGAGTATCATGTCATCTGCAAATAGTGATGATTAAACTTCTTCCTTTCCTATCTTATTCCTTTTATTTCTTTCTCTTATCTAACTGCTCTGACTAATGTTTCCAGAATTATATTGAATAGGAGAGGTGATAGTGGATATCCTTGTCTTATTCCTGATTTTAGAATGAAAGCATTCAGTTTTTGAACATTCGGTATGATGTTAGCTGTTGGTTTGTCATAGATGGCTTTTATCAGATTAAGATAAAGATGCTCTACTCCAATTTTCTGTAGGGCTTTTATCATGAATGGGTGTTGGGACTTTGTCAAATGCTTTTTCTGAACATATTGAGATGATCCTGGGTATTTGTCTTTGGTTCTGTGAATATGGTGTATTAGGTTTATTGTTTTGCATATGTTGAATCTTTCCTGCATCCCTAGTATGAATCCAACTTCGCTATGGTGTATAATCTTGATAATTTGCTGCTTTCTGTTTGCCAGTATCTTATTGAGGATTTTTGCAACTATGTTCATTAGGGAGATTAACCTATAGTTTTCTTTTTTGGTTGAATTCTTCTCTGATTTTGTAATCAGGGTAATATTTGCCTCCAGAAATGATTTTGAAAATATTGCTTCCACTTCAATTTCCTTAAAAATTCCAGCATTAGTGGCATTAGTTCTTCTCTAAATTTCCTGTAGAATTCAAGCATGAATACATCAGGGCCTGAGCTTTTATTTGATGGTAAATTTTTAATTACATTTTCAATTTCATTGGCTGGTATGTGACTGTTTAGAATTTTTATATCTTCTTGATTTAGTTCTGGCAACTTGATTATGTCTAAGAATCTCTCCATTCTGTGTTTTCCATCTTATTAGAATATAGGTTCTCATTGTAAGTATTGATGATCTGAATTTCTACAAGATCTGTTGTGATTTTCCCTTTTCATTCTTAATGGTTTGATAAATATTTGTGTTTTTCTTTCCTCTTTTTGAGAAGTTTGGCTAATAGTTTATCAATTTCATTAATTCCTTCAAGGAACCAACTTTTTGATTCATTGATTCTTTGTATTTTTTAGTGTCAATTGCAATAATTGCTGCTCTTATCTTTATAATTACCTCCATCATATGAGCCTTGGATTTGATTTGTTCTTCTTTTTCTAGAAATTTGAAGTTTAACATTAGGTTAAACAACATTAGGTTGTTTATTTGAGCTCATCCTGTTTTCCTGATGTGAGAGTTTATTGCTATAAATTTCCCTCTTAGAACTGCTTTCATTGCATCCCATAAGTTTCAGTATGTAGTATTGGTATTATCATTTAATTATATATACTGTGTAACTTCATGTTTAATTTCTTCTATGACCCATTGGTTGTTTAGAAGTATGTTGTTTAATTTCCATATGTTTGTGTAGTTTTTTGATTCCTTTTCTTGATTTCCAGTTTCATTGCACTATGGTCAGATAGTGTGCAAGAAATGATTTCAGCTCCTCTATATTTAAACATGTTTTTGTGGGCTAGTATATGGTCTATTTTGGAGAATATCCCATATGCAGCTGAGAAGAATGTGTATTCTAATGTTATGGGGTGGAACACTCTGTAGACATCTACCAAAGCCATTTGTTCACAGTCTTGGTTTAATTCTGATATTTCTTTGTTGACTTTTTTATCTAGTTGGTAAATCTATTTGTGAGAGTGGGGTATTAAGGTCCCCCACTACAATTGTGTTAGTGCTTATTTGGTTATTCATATTTTTTAGTATTTGTTTCATATAGTTGGGTGTGCTGGTGTTTGGAGCATACATGCCTATGTCTGTTATCTCTTCTTGGAGTGTTCCTTTAACAAGTATATACTGACCTTCCTTGTCTCTTTTGACCAGTTTTGGCTTAAGGTTTACACCATCTCAACATTGCAGAAGCCATGCTGAGCCCCAAGGAGCTTTGGGAGCCTTGGTGACCACACTCCGCTACCCCACACAAGCATGAGAGCCACACTGAGCCCTGGACAGCTTTGAGATCCTTGACAAGACACTCCCCAATACCCACACACTGTTGTGGGAGCAATGCTGATCCTTGGACAGCTTTGGGAACCTCAGTGACTGTGCCCTGACCCTCCACCAGTACAGGAACCACTCTGAGCTCTGAGGAGCTTCGGCAGCCTTAGTGAAAGCACCCTTCTCCATCTACACCCTTGCAGTAGCCAGGCTGAGCCCCAGACAGATTCCAGAGACTTGGTGAGCCTCCCCACAAGCCCACCACACCATCATGGGAGCCACACTGAGCCCTGGGGAACCTCAAGATCTTCAAAAATCACAAAACATAGGAGTAAAATGCAATCTCAGACCTCCAGCCCACCCAAAGCAAGTCCAGGAGACATCAACAGAGAAGAAGTTGGAAGTCACACACCTGAAATTTCTGAAAAGGAAAAGATTGACAGGTTTGAATGAACAAAAAGGCAGGAATCAACACAAATGACATAAAAAGATTATTTGCAGAAGTAATAGCAGAAAATTTTTCAAGCATGGAAAAAGAATCTGACATACAAATAAATGAGGCATATACAACTGCAATCAGCCATAACCAAAATAAATCTACACTCAGATATGTAATAATCAAGATCCCAGAAATTCAGCAAAAGAACAGAATATTAAAAGCTATTAGAGGGGCTGGGGATTTAGCTCAGCGGCAAAGTACCTCCCTGGCAAGTGCAAGGTCGTGAGTTTAGAGCAAGACCCTGTCTCAAAAACAAAAAAAAAAAAAAAAAAAAAAAACTAAAAGCTATTAGAGAAAAGAAACAGATCAGAATCACGGCAGATTTCTCAACCCAGACTTCAAGTCAAGAAGAGCTTGGAGTGACATATTCCAGGTAAGAAAACAACTTCCAACTCAGATTGATGTACCCTGCAAAACTATCCTTCAAACCAAGAATGATTAAAAGAGATAAAGAAGGTCTTTACATACTTGTTAGGGGAAAATTGCAAGAGGAAGAGATAACAATCATAAATATCTATGCACCAAATATAGGAGCACCCAACTATATAAGACAAATTTTAATAGACATGAAAAATCAAAAAAGCAGCAACAGAATCCAAGCTCTTCTTGACTTGATGGTTTGTGTTCAGAAGTCTGCCATGATTCTGATGGGTTTTCCACTATATGTGATCTGCTTCTTTTCACAGACAGCTTTGAATATTCTCTTCTTGTGCTGAATTTCTGGGATCTTGATTACCATATGAGTGTAGATTTATTTTGGTTATGGCTGATTGCAGTTGTATATGCCTCATTTATTTGTATGTCAGATTCTTTTTCCATGCTTGAAAAATTTTCTGCTATTACTTCTGCAAATAGTCTTTTTATGTCATTTGTGTTAACTCCTGCTTTTTTTATCCATTCACACCCATCAGTCTTACATTGTTTTTCTTTGCACCATCTTGCAGCTGTTCAGTTGTTGTTTCCTGGTTCCTTATTATTTTTAAGAGATCTTTCCTTTCACGATCGCTAGTTGCAATGCTATCTTCAAGGTCTGAAAGTCTATCTTCAGTATCGTTCAAGTGGTTTTGCCAGCTTTCAAAGTAATTTTTAATTTCCTATATATGTCTTTGAATCTATTTCATGCATTCTAATTCTTTCCTATATTGTTCATTCAAGGTTTCCATCACTTTTCTATGTTCCTCTATTTTTTAATCTCCTCTTTAGATATGATGAGCAACTCTTTCATTATTGTTGTCATTTCTTTTTTACCTGAGAGATTATTTCTGATCATTTTTCTTCTATAGCCTGGCAGAGCTGTTTCTTTACTTCAGTTGGTGTCACTCCAGAAATTTCAAGTGTGTAACTTCCTATTTCTTCTCTGTCAGTGTCTCCTGGACTTGCTTTGGGTGGGTTGAAAGTCTGGGATTGCATTTTGTTCCTTAGTTTTGACATTTTCTATTTCAAAAAAATTATTATTTTCTTTTCTGTGGTGATCCTTATGAGTTTTGTTAGCAGGTAGTTATATCACTAATATCAAGGAATAGTCTATTTCAGGGATATCTTCTGTGAGTAGATTCTTGATTTGTTTCTGTCCCAAAATCCTACCTTCCCAATTAATTAAGAATAGGATGTTTGTTTCTGTTTGACTCAGTCCCTAATCTTTTGGTGTAGGGCTGTGTTGAGGTTATTACCCCAGAGCTTCTCAACATTGTTACACAAGGTCATCCTAGCTACAGCAGTACAATTAACAATAAACACAATTTAGAAACTGACCAACTATGGTAACTATTGATTTTGTACTTTAGACCATAGGAGCAAAGTCTATAGTTACATAACAGGACCAATCATAAATTAAGAGTTTGTATGCAAAGTGTTTCTCCTTGTGAGAGTGGATTTACCCTGAGTTCCTCAGACAAGGTGGTTGCCATGTCCCTGGCATTTCCCATGCTGGCTACCCAAATTGCAGTATAGGAGTATGGGCCAGGCACCAGCGTTCCTCCAGATCGAGGCTCCCTGGATGGAAGAGGGGCAGTGGGTCGGGTTTTTCCCCTCCTGCATGGCTCACTGTGGTTCCTGAGGCTCATGGCTGCTCCCATGATGGTGGTGTGTGGGGGCGAAGTTTCTCCCCTCCTGAGCAGCTCACTGAAGCTCCCAAGGCTCATTGAGGCTCACCACTGCTCCCATGATGGTGGGGCAGGGGTCCATTTTTCTAATTGAATTGTTTGAAATTTATTTCTTCACTATTGAATTTTAAGAGTTCTTCATATATTCCAGATACAAGTCCTTAGTTAGATAGGTTTACAAACATTTTCTTCTACTTCACAATAAGTTCATGATCCACTTTAAGTTAATTTTCTAAGATGTGTGCTGTTTAGGTCAGGATTCATCTTTTGCTGGTAGAGACCAATTGCTCAAACCCCATTTATTTCAAAAAACTTCCTTTCTCCCTCCACTAAACTAGAACTTGGTCAAAAAGTCAGTTGGACATATGTGTGTGGACATTTGCTTGACTCTCTTCTAAATTTTTTTCCTTTTTATAAACTCCTCTGGGGCTGGGGATTTAGCTCAGCGGCAAAAGCGCCTGCCTGGCAAGCGCAAGGTCGTGAGTTCGGTTCCCGGTACCGGAGAAAAACCAAAAAAAAAAAAAAAAAAAAAAAAAAAAAAAAAAAAATATAAACTCCTCTGCTGGGCAGACAGTACTGGCTGTGGTGCATAGCTGACATCCCAGAGACTCTGATTCCAGTAGTCTAAGTAAAGCTGGGACCCAGTTGCAAAGCCTTATGTCTGTGTTGAGTGGTCGCCTCACTCCAGTAAAGCCCAACCTGAAGATGGTTTGGAGAAGGCAGCTTGTCAATCTGCCCTTCACTGAATTTTAGAATAGTAAAAACTAACAGTATGGGTTGATTTCCAACTAGGGGGCAAAAGGTGGGTAAATTCCACTTCCTTAAATCACTGGCCTGCTCTGAAGGCTGTGGAAGGTCACACTATGACAACACAGCTATGGGACAACCCAGCATGTCTCCTTTATGGGGCAGCTCACAACTCACTGTAGTGTTTATTCTCACACTTGTTCCTCTTAGTCTTTCTGGTTCTCCGGGGGAATATCAAGATGCAGGAACTAAGGAAATGAGTCAACTTGGTTCTGAGCTGAGGGTTCAAAGCCTTCCATTTCTCATCTGTTGTGTTTAGTTCTCTCTGCTCCCTCCAAGCCCACCACTCGCTGCCCATTTCACCCCAAATCTCCACTGAGTGGGAAAGTAGAAGAGGGAAATGCTTAACTAGAAGCCTTAGTGTCTCAGTTACTTTTCTTGTTGCTGAGACAAAATACCCAACACCCAAAGCTAAAGGAGGAAAAGTCTATTTCAGTTCATAGTCTGTAAAGGTTTCAGTCCACATTCAGCTGGCTTTAAGGTAGGATGGAACGGCAGAGGAAAAACAGACCATGGTATGTCAAGCAGAAGGCAGTGAACCACAGCACTAAGCAGCAAGCCTGCTTTCTTTCTGTCCCTTTATATTCCATTCAGGCTACAAGCTTATTGACCAGTGCCACCCACACCCAGGGTGAGGCTTCCATTATCCACACTCTCATTCCCAGTACATACTCTTAATCCATATTCACACACTCTAACCCATCCATCTTTGAAAGTCCCTGCCTATGACTGCATGAGGCTTTGGGCGGACATTTAGATATAAGTCATAACACTTGGGGTGTGAGTTCATTTTCACCCCAGCTCTGCAAAGTAAAGACAACATTCACTCTGCACTGTGAGCACAAAGCTAAGAATCACAGCTCAAGATCTTTCTTTAATGTCAGAAAGTCAAAAATTAGAACTTTCTCCCAAAGCAGGATCTTAGCTCTCTACAGTTTTCTGCTTGGTCCAGTTCTCCAATCCATTTTAAATAAATCAAATGCCTCCATCTATAGTGCCTCAGAATCTCCTCAAAATAATGGCTAGTCAAACCTCCGCACTTGGCCAAAAGGAGATACTCCTGCCTCTCCTGGACCCAGAGCAGCAGAAATGCTCTGTAGCCAGTGTGTGCAGGGCAAAGCATCAACAGCATACTGGAGCAAAAGAACAGAGCCATCAGCCCTCTGACCCTCATCCTCCCCAGATGTGCTCAGGAGGAACATCCTGGGGTGAGCCCTTGTCACAAAGCAATCTCTGCCTGCTGCTCACAAGACAAGCTAGGAGGCCAGTCATAATTAGATTGCCACAAACACACCACAGTTAATAAGTGACATAAATAACCATATAAATGTCAAGCTGTGAATCTGAAACTTGACAGGACCTTTCAGATCCAACAGAGCTTGGCACAGAAAAGCATTCTCTAAATTTGCACATAATCTGCTTTTTTGCAGCCCTTTGGAGAAGGAGCTATTTACCCAGTAAGCATGTTATTCTCCACCGGAGATGACAGTCATTCCAAGTCAATTAACTGCATTCCAGAAAAAAGCAGGAGGAATTTAAAATGCAAGATTTGGAAGTTGGGGAATGAGACAGAGGAGACATGAGCAGTCTTGTAAATTGTGGTTACTAACACACCGACATTGCCTTTAAACTCTGGACAGCAGACAACACCAAGCCATGTGATTTTTAAAAATCCATGTTGTTGCTAGGATTCTCACCTGGATAACTTGGCAGATGTGGCCCGGGCTGACCATATGGGCTTTGTGACATTGTATGGTACCAACACAGGGCCTGAGTTCTCAGCACAGCAGCTGTCACAGTGTTGTAAGGAACGAGTCCTGCTTATAGAATCCTCCCTGCCTCGCGTCCCCAAGACCTCCATTCTTTGCTTTATTTCTTTAATGAGGTAAAATATATATAACAATATTAGCCACTCTAAAGTGCAAAATTCAATGGCATTTCATGCATCTGTAACACTGTACAACCACCACTTCTGTTTAAGCCCTGTCTCATTAACCAGTCAATCCCCTTTTCTCCTCCCTTCAGCCCCTGGCAACCAGCAGTCAGCTTCCTATCTCTGGATTGACCCATTCTAAACTTTTTCTATTACAGAACCATAAATGTGTGACCTCTTATGCCTGGCTTCTTTCACTTAGCACAACTTTTAAAGGTTCATCCATGTCATAGCACCAGTCAGTAATTCACTGTTTATGGCCAAATAATATTCCACTGTGTGGATGTACCACATTTTGTTTATCTATCCATTAATTATTGCACTTTTACACTTATGTCTTCACTTAAAACTATGTGGCATTACTATTATTTCTGGATTTGGAACAAAGGACGAAGGCAAGTTGTGGCTCTCTCAGCCAGAGTTGTAGCAGAAGTCTATCATTATAATAATCTTCAGGACTAGGGTAGAGCTCTTGAAGGCCCCAACTTCTGCACATTCTTTTCTTCACATGGGAATTGGGAGTGAATGACTGTGGAAGAAAAAAGAGGTGCAGAACAAATGAGGCCGAGATCTCCAAAGGGGAAATAATATATATCCCACAGATACATAGACCATTATCCACTGGATAGCCAGAAGAATCCATTAGAACACCTATTTCTATTATTTTTACCTAAAAGCTAATCTTATTTTTATGAATGAAATAGGGTTCCCTCAAAAAGGAATATTGACATCTCAACCCCCAGTACTTTAGAGATATTGTATTTGGAAGTAGGACTTTTAAGAGGTAATCAAGTCAAAATGAGGTCATTAGGATAGACTCTAATGCAACATGACTAGTGTCCTTCAAGAAAGAGGAACAGTAGTCAAACATGGTGTTGTATCCCTGTAATCCTAACACTATGGGATGCTGAGACAGATGGATCACAGGTTTAAGTCCACCCAGGGCACCTTGTGAAACCCTGTCTCAAAATGAAAAAGAATTGGGGATATATCTCAGTGAGAAGCCCCTGGGTTTAATCCTTGGTACTGAAAAAAAGAAGAAAAAACAGGAGAAGGAGGAGGAGGAGGAAGATTATATTGGCTCTGGGAACAAAAAAAAAAAATAAGGCAGAGCTCAATTGTCTCCTTGTTTCAGGACAGGCCAGCTTCTCCTTGGCCACATCACACTATAAAAGTGTCCAGAAGCTGATCAGATCTGGCCAAAAACACCAGAGAGCTGACCAGATCTGGTCAAAATTCACAGATGACTGCTTCAACTGTGCACTTACAGCCCTCACTGTAATCCTAAATCTATGGCTTCAGTTGTTAACTAGTGCTAATCCAAAGCAGTCACAGTAACTGATACCTAGGGCTGGGGATTTAGCTCAGCGGCAAAGCGCCTGCCTGGCAAGCGCAAGGTCGTGAGTTCAGTTCCTGATACCGGAGAAAAACAAAACAAAAAAAAAACAATAACTGATACCTAAAACATTGCTTACTTCATCTTTTTCCTCTTTCTAGCTTCCATTTTATGTACATTTTATAACTTTATAAGTAAACATGTGGGGAATATATAGTCCTTACATTTTATTAAATGAGGTACATAGGACAATGTGGCACAACAGCTACTCCAAAACAAGAGATGCTGACCTGTACATTTGGTCTTTAGCCAGAAGTGGAAGCTGTTGAGGTATCAGATGACCTGGACAAAGCCCCAGGGATGAAGCAGTCAGGCCATAAAGTAGAGGAAGGACTTCTGAGACTGAGGTCCCAACACCAGGAAAGCTGCCTGGCAAGTGACATCCACTTGTCCAGAGCTGCTGATCAGGAGTGCCCCACGATGGTACTGATCTACTCTGGAGGAGCAGGGAGCTGGTTCTCAACTTGGCAAGACCAGAAAGATTTCCTCCAGGAAGACAACTGGGCAGAATTTCTTCCCCCTACCTGTTGCGTTAAAGGGGGGAAAACTCAGATATTGGAAAGGAGCAAACAAAGGTGACTTTTTAATGAAGGTGACTTTTTTTGAAGGTTGGTGAGGAGACCAACATTCTTTTGGCAAGCACAGCCTCCTGTGCTGTGCATATCTCAGTAGATTAACCTTGAAGTACAAGCATTTAAGCACCCAGGGTTGAGTTGGTGGAGGGTGTTAGCAAAGAAGGGCAGAGGGACTGGTGGACTGTCTTCCACACTATAGAGCCTTTCCTTTTCCCTAATCTGAAGTCCCTCACCCACCCCTAACCCAAAGGCGGAAGAGGTTCAGAGGACCCAGAAAAGCAAGAAGTTTGGAGAGTTCCAAATTAAGGCAATCAAGGGAAGATTCTTGTACAAAAAAAAAAAATTTAAAGTGAGAGACTTCAGAGGGATGGAGTAACTCACAGGACTTTTGGGCAATGGGAGAATGTGTGAGAAGTGGAGGTATGCAAATGACAGTCCTAGGGAATGCTCAAAAGGCAACAGCAGTAAACCCCACACCCCACACCATTCATTCCTGACCACAAGGACAGGTTAGCTGGATGAGAAACACCTCCCAGTCAACTTCTTTGACACCAAACATTCATTTAGCTGACACTGAGAACCCAAAGCTATGAGCAGATGGAACCTTCCCCATGGTGTTCTGGGAAGGTTTCTTTAGTGGAAGTAAGGGGGACACATCCTCCCCAGTGGTGGTTAAGGGAAACTTCAGTAATAAGGATGGGGATCCAAAGGGTATCTACTTGCCAATTACCCAACTAACCACCTCAAAAGAGAGATTTTCTGACTTTTCTCCCTGGTCAGATTCAAATAGTGCAGATAGACTACTTCAAAGCAGTAAACCTCTAGTGGTCCAAGAGAAATTAAATGAGTTTTTTTTTTCAATTCTTATGGTGTTAAAATGCAGTATATGTAAATAAAATGTACCATATTATCCATTTTAAACACACTGTTCAGTGGTCTTAAGTACTGTTATGGTTTGTCTGTGTGTCCCCCCAAAGCCTCATGCAGTCATGGGGCAGGTTTTTAGAGTTGATTGATTATGGATGTGAGAGCCACACCCACCCTGGAGTGGATAGTTTGCATATGTAAGAAAGAGGAAAAGGGTGCTTGAGGCCATTCTGCCCTGGTGTGGGCTTGTTGCTTAGCTGTTGTCTGCCACCCTGAGCTGTAGCTCTCTGCCATGTGCCCCTCTGCCTTATAATCTGCCAAGTATGGACTGAAACCTCCACAAACTGTAAGCGAAATAAACCTTTCCTTCCTTAATTTGGGGTGTCAGGTATTTTGTCCCAGCAACGAGAAAAAAGTAACCAAGACAAGTACATTCATAATGTTTTACAGCTGTCACTGCCATCCACTTCCAGAACTCTTTTGATCTTGTAAGAGCCAAACCCTGTATCTCTTAAACACAAACTCCCTGTCGCACCCTCTCCACTATCCCCAGAAACCATCGTTCTACCATCTACCTCTAAAATCCTGCCTACTTTACCTCATCTAAGTAGAATCACACAGGATTCATCTTTTTCACTGCCTTATTTCACTTAGAATATAAAGTTTTCCTGTGTTGTGATATTGTGAAGAATTTCCTTACTTTGTGATGCTAGATAATATTTCACTGTATGCATGGGTGACATTTGGCTTATCAATTTATCTGTCACACCTGAGTTGCTTCCACCTTTTGATTATTGGGAATAATGCTGTTATGTGCAAATATCTTCTTGAGACTCTATTTTCTATTCTCTGTGGTATACACCCAGAAGTGGAATTACTGGACCACTCAGTAACTGTATGCTTTCTTTCTTTCTTGAGGAACAGCCATAATGTTTTCTATAGCTACTGTACTATTTCACATTCCTACCAACAGAAGCTAAGGGAACCACATCCCTTACTGAACGCAATCTGTCCACATCTTCACCAACATTTGTTATCTTTGGGGGCTTTTTTTAATAGCAGCCCCACTTATGAATGTGAGGTGGTATCTCATTGTGGTTTAGTTTTGCATTTCCTTAGTAGTAGTTTTCTTGGGCATATTTTCTTGTTCTTATTGTCCATTTGTATACTGAGAACCTAAAATCTGAGTACATTTCTGTAGAGAGTAGAAGATCTGAAAATCAAGTCTACTGCTCCAGCATGATCCTGCTGTTGGACAGGAAGCCCAGGTGGGGACCCTCCACCACACAGAAATGACCATCTGCAAAGGACACTCAAGGTCAACTCATGCCAGTGCCCTTGGCATGGATTCTCATGGTCTGTGAGAGGCCAGAGACCAGCAAGCAGGAGCAAACTAGACTTCTTGGAGGGAAAGGTGATGAAAATGTACTGCCATGAGTAGTTACCCTTCTGTCTCAGCCACTGTAAAATAGCAAGAGCTTAGATTTGGTGAGATATTCAAGGAAGTTGACTTTCATCAGCCTCATCTGCTGTCCAGTGACCTTTGCGCTCTGAGGAGTGACATGGTACCTTCACCCCTGACCACCGTTATCAGCTCAAGACAGGAAGCTTCCTTCAGGCAGCTTTTCCTGTATCCTCAGGGAAACATCCTTTGGGGGGGCCTCAGAAGCGTCCAAGGCACCTAGCCCATCCTTGGCCCTCCACAGAAGGGCCTGGACAAGCCAGCTTGTAGATGTAGAACGACAAAACTGTGTACCTGTTTTCTTGTCCGGCCCCACCCCTGCCTGGGTTGATTTTGAAAGAAATATTTGTATTAAAGAGCTTATGTAGAAGGAAGATTTCATCACCCCTTATCTCTCCGTTTAGAAAAACAACCAACATTTCATGGATAAGAGACCCCATGGCGCCTATGTTTGTGGCTGGTTTCTCTTCCCAGAGTCCTGTCTTAGTTTACTTTTCATTGCTTACTTCCTCTTGACCTCCTGGAGAAAAGATTCTCATGGACATGCCACATCCCTGGTTAGGCTCCCTGAGTATTACAAGTATTTTCAAACTTGAGGTTGGCATTGCACCATGTTCTGTCCACGCGATGGTGGCTCTCAATTCTAGCCCACCGGCCAAAATATCAAGAGTCTCTAAGCTTAGAGCAGCCCTGGAGACCTTCCCAGGGCCCAGCCCAAATCCAGCACAGCCACACATCACAGCGGCCCAGAGTCATATTCTCAGGTTATTCATGCTTGACTCCACCCCTCTGTAGGATCCATTTTTCCTACCCACTGCCCTAGCCCAGCTTTTTACCCATGCTGGACCGCCTCAAGTTAAAGGATGTTCAGCCCCTATTAGTGTTCCTCCAGCTCTTCACTTTGTGACTGTCAACCCCAGCTATAGATCAGAATCCCCTGAGGAGACTGTTTACAAAGATACTATTGCCCAGACATACCTCTCTGCCTAATTTGTGAGGCCCAGTGCAAAAATGACTGTGTCCGACTCATTATTCAGCCAGCACTAAACATTTCAAGATGGCAGCTGCAGCACATTAAGCCCAGCATGGGGCCCTTCGGAGCGGGGGCCCTGTGGGACTGCCCAAGAAGGCAGCTCTGTATCCGAGTACTTTTCCAAAACATTCAGATCTAATTGGCCTGTGTAGGGCACTAGAATGTGCAATTTTAAAAGCTCACCAAGAAATACTAAGGTGACTGAGCTGTCCCAGGCTGGCCCAGAGATACCTCTTCAGTAGCAAGCCTTTCAAGTGGAAACTCTTTAGTCTCATACTTTTGACCTTGGTGCCAGAGTTGGGCTCCTGTCTTCCTGGCTCCATAATGTCACGTTCAGATATTTCTGTGTGGTCTGGGAATTACAATCCTGCAAACTGTTCAGGTTTTGCTGAGGTCTTTCAGGTCTTTTCCCTACTCTTGTCTGGGACATTTCTTAAATTTGCTTGGCACCTTTCCTCTTCCAACCACTATTTAATCTATGGCTCCCCACTTTCTCTTTGGCTGCTTCAGAGCCCTTGTGCACGGTCCAGCTAATATTCTGGCTTCTCAGTTTCTGACTTTTCTCTCACATTCACAAGCATACTGGGCTGATATAGTGGTGGTCTGGTTTGGGGACCGTGGGCTCCTTCTGTGCTATTGCTCTGCTACCTCCGGGGCATTGCATTCATCTGCACAGTCCAGGACAACTCGCCACCATGTCTAGCTCCCAGGCTTTGGGAAGAGGGAAGACCAGGAAGCAGACAGGCCCCCTGTCCTGGAGAACACTACCGAGAAGTCGCATGTATCACTTCTACAAACTTCCTATCAACCAGAGCTTGGGCAAACTGCCGTCCTGAGCTACAAGGGAGACTGGAAACGGTAGGTTCTGGGCTGAGTGGTCACATCCCTCCTTCAAGCCTCTCAGTGCAAAAGAAAAGGGAAACCAGTACTGAGAGAAAACAGCAGAACTGGCCACAAAGATCAGCAAAATTGCCAACTCTTTGTTAAATAAACACACTTTCAGAAAAAACCTACACTTGTTACCACCATTCCATAAAAGAAAAGACATTTTAAATGCCAAAAATTGCAGACAACACACTCTCAAAATAGAGAAGTCTTTTAAATGAAGTGAATTTAGATTTATGGTAAAAAGCAGGATGCCATCCTCATTTTTCTCCTTTCCCTGACATTGGCACAACAGCCAAGCATCAGCCTCCTGACCTGATTTGGGGCTACGGTGGAGGAGGTGGTTGTGAGAATGTCATCAAGATCACCTTTACTTCCCGAAGCCAGCCTGCCTGAAGGGAACAGCTATGATCACTCCCAGTGTTCCTGTGACTCCCAGCCCCTGCCTAGCACTACTACTGGAATCCAAGCCTCCACCCCTTACCCTGTCCCTCTGTGTTTCCAAATGCCCAAGGGGCCCTCGTTCCTGTGCAGTCCAGGTTCATCGTTTTGCCCGCCTCCCCATCCTTCCTTTACATTAGGAGTCTCCAGAAAGTCTCCCCACTTACCATCATTACCTCCAAGAGTCCTCCCGGCAGGGAAGCCTCCCAGCAGAGACCATGACAGGCAACCTTAAAAGGTCATGCCCTTGCCAACAGTGTCCCCTGTTTCTGCCTTACATCTCTTCCATGGACAACAAGCCTCAGGAGACCAGCCCTGAAGACACTCAAAAATGCTGGGCAGTATTCCACCCTTTAGCGTCACACTGACAATGAGAGGACTTGGAATTTTATCTCCCATGTCCTTGAAGGTGATCATTGCTCCTCTCTTTGCTTAGAGTTTCCCCTTGCCTATGTACCTGGGAGGCCTGGGGTCCACCTTTAAGAAGGACTGCAAGCCTGTATTCACCCAGGTGCTCCCCGGGTGGTCGAAGAGATCAGGCCAGGGACCAGAGTGATATACTAAGAAGTATTTTTCAAGAATGGTCATCATTTTTTCCCATGTAGACATTTCTGGATGCAAATCTTGAAGTTTTGATGCAGGAAGGGACTTAAGAGCATAAGATCTAGATGATGGCTGGGGAAATTGAGACTCAGACCGGTCAAGGGGCTGCTCAAGGTCAAATAATAGGCAGCCCCAGCACCCAGGTCACATGGCTACACACTCAGCCAGGCCCCCAGCAGGGCCAGGCCTGAGCAACTGGAGCCAGGCCCTGTGGATGAGTTGCTGGATCCCACTCTACCTCCCATTGCCTCTGTGCTTTAGTCTGTTTGCTGTCCACGCCAAATGGAGTTAATAAACAGAGAGCAATTGCACAGGAAATTCTCACAGAAGGATTCTTCAAGACCAGTCAAGAAAGTTTTCTCTTGTTTACAGCAGAGTGTATCCTCAAAGCAACGCCAATAGCATTTGCTCTGTGTGGTTTATTCTAACCAAAAGGGAAATTAGTGGCAAGAGAATATTTTGATAATGAATGGAAAGTTAGGCAGGAGGTTTTTGAGCGGGGGGGGGGGGATGTAAATAAAATGTTGTTAAATGAAAGCTGTCTCAAAGGACAATGGAGAGAGATACTTGGGGTGCCTGGAGTGTACTACAGGGTTCTGCTTCTCCCATGCACACAGTGTGAGTGTGTGTGTCGGTGTGTGTCTGTGTGTATCTGTGTGTGTGTCTGTATGTGTGTGTCCTTCTAAAGCAATCCTCATTAATGGAAAGATTTTTAAATATTTGGAAATGGATCTCAGAACTTTACAGACCACAACGGTATCTATTTCAAAACAACCTGGTAGTATTTGGTGTCCACTTAGGCCTGGTAAATTTCCATTGTGGGCAATGCGGTACAACTTTCTCATTCCAGCCCAGCTCACTTCAAGTGGCATGATTTGATTAAGCATTTCTTCACTTTTAATTGCCTGCCAAGTCTCCAGAGCATCGTTTGTTGGGTGACCCCAAGTGGGCTAGAGAGAGAATGGGAAGACATGTGAATCTATAAAGGTTCCTGCCTGACCTTGTCCTCCAGTGTAATTCTGCCTGGAGCCTGGCAAGCTTTTCTTTATTATGAACAGGCCTGCCTTTGCTGACAGTGATTTTTTTATGGTCCAAGGCAAGGGGCATCCAGGGGAGAGAGCCAGTGTCTGCAGAGCTCTTGGCCTCAGTGAGAGCTGGGAGGTGTTAGGTTGCACTTGGCTGAACTCCACCCACCACCTGGGAAATTATATCCCCAAGCTGCCCACTTTCAAACTCTGTTACCACAGTATTGTAGAAAAAGCTTCAACCTCTAAGCACAGTCCACTCCCCTGTAAAACAAGAAACCACTAAAACCTCATTTCTGGGTTTAGAGGGGACTAAAAATGTTACAGGTCAAGTCCTGTAATGTGGTACAACTCTATACACGGTATTTGTAAGTATGCCCTTGATTGTTGTAGATCTATTACCCCCATCTTCCTTCAAAGAATTGCTGTTTTGATCACACATAAGCCCCTTCCCTTGCAGCTGAGTGCCCAAGGCAGAGTCTCAGGGAGCGGCTGAAGGGATCCAAGTGTCTTCCATTCCTGGTGGGCGGAGATTTTCTCAAGATGAGCAGCCTCGGAGACAGAGGATGGCCAATAAGACACAAATAGGACCTACAGTGGGGGAACAGTAAGCAGTAGGAATGTCTTCTCTCCAGCAAAGGCCACAGAAAGAGTCTCCCTCATTCTTCAGGACATGATCTCTCAAACTGATGCTGCCATCTTGAAACCAGCCAAATGATGAGGCCCATACCAAGGATGACAGTGCAGTGAGTAAGAAAGACAATTCCCCTGGGTCCGCTGGCTAGCCAACTCCAAAGCCTACTCTCTGAGCTTCTGCACAGCTCCCCGAAGCAGTATCCACATGTTGCTGGAAGTTTCAAAACAGGGAAATGCTGTAGAACAAACATATTCACCGTGACTGGTCTTCTCCAAATCCTCTCTAGAAGGAGCTCTTCTTTGCCTTCCTATTAATAAGCTCTCCCTGACTATTGAGCCATCCCCGTTTCCTGGTCAGCTGCCTCTGCCGGGAGCTGCCCTCTCGACTGTGTGTTCCCCCACAGGAGAGCCTTCCCTTCCCTCTCAGGAGTGAGCCATCCTTCCCCACCAACAAGATGCTGAATGCAAGGCCAGGTGGAAGGCTTTCTGGTCTTTCCCAGAAGAGTAGGAGGGGAGCTAAGAGGAATGAAAAGGAAAAGCTCAGCAGAGGAAGGAAACTGGCTCAGTAGAGGAGAGTGTAAACGAAGTTTACAAAAGAGCAATGGTGCCTTACATTTTGAAGTACTGCTCCTGGGGTTTGGGTACCAAGAAGTGGGGGGCCTTGGGTGGCTTTGGAGGATGACTACCCTGTGCATGAGGAAGCTTTGGCCACAGCAACACAAACCCTAACCTTAACAAGCACCATCAATAAGGAAATATTTTCTCTTACAAAATCCACATTCCCTGGTAGGGAGCTCAGGAGCCGGCTGAATAGTGCTTCAAGGATGTCAACAAGAACTTGGTTCTTTCCATCTCTGGTTGGCATGGCCCTCATTCTCTGTCTGGTGTCAAGACCGCTGCAAGAATGCTGAGCATTTTAATAATGATCCCCACCATGAAAACAGCTGAATCTGCATTCTATGCCACTCAGGTCCTGCTGACAAAAATGGATGGAGTTTGAATGAGATCAAAGTTCAAGGTGCCAGTATCCAAAGTGACATTTAGGTCAAAAGAGACATTTTAGATACTATGACAAGACAGTGTGCTTGCCTCAGAGTCACCAATAGTGTGTTCTGGTGGCCTCCTTGGCACTGGAATAACTACACTCCTCACCTAGGGAGTCTCAGTGAGCCTCTGTCCAAGTCACTTAGGCAAGTGGCCAGTTTGAGGGGGATCCTGTAACCAGAGCTCTAGAAGCAATCCAAGAAGCAGCAGAAAAGCCTTGCTCATCTCCAGTGAGCTCCTGCCTCCATCAGATTCTCACGGAATTCCACGGTCCCTCCATGAACGCAGGGGGAGACTTGGGCCTGCAGATTCCCCAGTATCTCTCAACCTCTGGGCGCTAGGACTGGAAGGTGTCCCCGCAGGAGCAGGCAACTGCTGACCTGTAGCAGGCTCACAGGTGGGGAACAGCATGGTAGACTTGACTGTATGACAGTTCTCTCTCTCCGAAAATTAGCAAGAATTGTGCAGTGCAGAAAAACAGACAAATATTTGCAGCATGGATGATAAACTCTGCTATCTTTGTTTGATCAACTTTTACAGATAAATTTTAAAAAGACAAACATACTCATAAAGTTTAACAAAACTTGTATGAAACTGATGAAGGAGAAAGGAGACTGTTGGGAGCTGGTAGAAGCTGTAAGGAGCTGTTGGTTCTTTTGAGGAGTTTGTCATGCTGGCTTCTTCAATGAACTCAGCTGTTTTCATCCTCTGAGGAGCTCGGGACCTCGCTGGCACTGAGAATGGCTTCAGTTCACTTTGGAGAGCTCTGGTCCTCACTTTGAGCATCGCTTCCTGATTCTGGAGGGGAAGTTGGTGCACTGCCAGCCTCCTGGAAAAGCTTGCTGCATTGGCTTCCCTGATGGGAACTCAGCCATTCCGATTATCGGAGGAGCTCAGGACCTCACAGTTGCCAAGGATGGCCGTGGTACCTTTTGGGGGAGCTCTGGTTCTTCCAAGCATTACTTCCTGGCTCCGGTGCAGATCCCTCAGCCTGTTAGCATAGGTCCTTCATCCTGGTGGCACAGACTTTGTAGATTCCACCACTGACCTTTGGGCTTTCCCAGCAGATCCGTGAAACAGGTCTGCATGAGATGTTGTCATGGGTTCTGGGCCTCCGGTTGGATTCATGAGAGGTATTGTTATGAGCTCTGGTATTCAGCTCAACTCATGTAGGACATTGTTGTGGGATCCAGGCCCTCAGCTGGATTCCTTGGTCTTAGTGTGTAGACAGATTCCCTGCACTCTTTTGTATACTGTTCTTTGGGTGACTATTATAAATAATCGTATGAAGTATGTGTCCTGTATTATGTTGTTCCCCTTGCAAAATAAGCCCCAAACCAACACACCTCCAAAGGACCAGGTGTCAAAGGCCTGATGGCCAGCCTCCTGTGCTACTGGCAAATAGTGGAACCTTTAAAAGGCAGGACCTAGTGAGAAGAAATGAGGTCGTTAGAAGTGTGACCCTGAAGGGAACATCAGGACCCCAGACCTTTCCTTTCTCTCTTTGCTTCCTAGCCTCCTTTAGCCAATCAGGGCTCCTCTGCCACATGTTCCCACCATAATGTATGGTGCTACTGCAAGCCCAAAGCAACAGGATTGAGTGACCGTGGGCTGAAATCTCTGAAACCTGAGCTAAAACAAACATTTTCTCTTATTTAGTTGATTACCTCAGATATTTTATCACAGTAACAGAAGGCTGACTAACATTCTTCAAGCAATTACATTCCTCAGATCGAGCAGCACATTGCCTTCATATCAATCATGAGTTAGTTACTCCTTGAGTAACTATGTCCCCCTGAGTCAAGTATGCCCTCCTGGGGACACAAAGCAGGCAGTGTGGAGATGTGAAGTCTTCTTTTTACTTGCTTTTTTTTTTTTAAATAAAAGAAGGAAAACATTAACAAACAGACAACCATTTACAAAATAGCAAAAGAACAATACAAACAATACAGAGTTACAAACAAAGTGGTAGGAAATTAACAATGCTCCTTGTATTACATATTGATATCTTCAAAGTGGTTTCTCAGGAAAACAAATAGAGACATGCAATATTGAGCAATCAAGGAATCATTAACTGTTTCTTTCAGCAAAGAAATAGAAGACAGTAGTTCAACTGTGTTAACTATCCTGTATACACACACATACAGAATTTCTCCTTTCCCTTCTCTTGTCCCACATCCCAGTTGCCGTTTACCTTTGAGCATTTTCCTTTCATTTCACAGTGCCTATCATACCTCCTAGTATTTATTCACTCTTTCAGATTTTACACTAGTGAGACAATGTGGTGCTTGCACATGCAGGTCTGATTTATTTCACTTATGAGTATGGTCTTTAGTTGTGACCATTTACCTATAAAAGTCTAGAGTTTATCTTTCTTTATAGCTGAGTAATATTCCATTATATAAAAGTACCACAATTTTTTTATCCATCCTCAGTGGATAGACATTTGGGTTGCTTCCACAATTTAGTGAAGGCTTCTTAAAATCCTGTTTGCCATGTAACTTTCCATTGTCGGGGAGGGTGTAAATTGCAGTTGCAGCATTGCTAGAGAGCACGTTAACCTTGTCCATAAAAAGTCTATGGGCTGGGGATTTAGCTCAGCGGCAAAGCGCCTGCTTGGCAAGTGCAAGGTCGTGAGTTCGGTTCCCGGTACTGGAGAAAAACCAAAAAAAAAAAGTCTATAACATACCAACCTTTGGCCCAGCATTCATCCTACAGATCTGCTCACACACCTACAGAAGAAATGTGCTCCCTAAATTATTAATGGAAACAGCAAAAGCATGCTAAATAAATCCAAGATCTATTAACAGAGAACCATTACTATATGGGAAATCCACCATGACTGCTAAACACACGAGGTAAATCAAAGTGCTGATATGAAGATACCCAGATGCACTGATAAATAAAATCATAAAATCTCCAAAACATGTAAAGAGTCATCCCCTCAGTATGCATAGAAAATTTGTTCCAGGACCCTCAGTGATGACAAAAGTCCACAGATTCTCAAGTTCTTGATATAAAATGGTATAGTGATTGCAAGGAACCCACACGCTTTCTTCTTCATACTTTAAATCATCTCTGGAGAACTTGTAATACTTAACACTATGTAAACAGTTTTTATACTGCAGCGGTTAGGGAATACTGGCAAAAAAGTTGGTACATACTCAACATAGACACAATTATTTTTCTACAGTTCTTGAATCTGAGGATGTAGTAGCTGTGGATAGGGAAGGCTGACTATACTATGACCCCATTTATTTTAAAAACGATAAAAAAAAATTGTATCTAGACATAAGCATTTCTGGAAAAGTCCATGAGAAGCTCTCTGAGGTGGGAATATGGGAATGGAGTGAGTTGGGACTGGTTGGGACTCTTTTTCTTTCCACTTTTCTACCTTTTGCAGTGTTTCAACTTTTTAACATGAATAACAATAATTTTTAAACATCAACTTCCTGACATTTAGGCCAGACCTAGGCAAACATCAGCTACAGTCCACTGAGCCAGGCAGTGCTCGAGCTTCGGGTGGGTGATTTACGAGGCAGGGGACTTGCCCGTGAGTGATTTCCATCTTAGCAGTCAAGGTTACCTCAGGGCAGTGGCTCTCAAACTTTTCCACAGAAATACCCCCATGACAAAACAGAACAAACACATAACCTCAGGGGATGAAGGAAACTGGCCCAGATGCTGCCTCAAGCAAAACTCTTTAGTGTCCAGACTACCTAAAAATTCAATCAATTTTGAATTTTACTCCATAATAAAGTTGAATGTGATTTGTTGCAAAAAATAAATTCTTTTCAAATATTATATATATGGAAGCATAATTATACTGGTAAGTGCCTCACTTTTATTTCCAAGTAATTAAAATTTGTGATAAAACTTAATAAGAAAAACGTTTTATTCATAGTCTCTCAGGCAAAAAAAGTTAAAACAATGGCAACAATTCAAAACGAGGAAACTATTGCTTGACATAGGCTGGGGGCTACAATTTAATATCTGCATGGAAACGAGAGACAGACCACACTCCAGTGCCTATACGGTAAGAGCTGAGCTGAGACAGAGGGCTGGGATTCATAAAGAAGCTACTGACTTGCAATAAGCAAGGATTAGAAGAATTATACTCGTCATTCTGAGAAGTCACAAAGATGCTTGCCATGCCCTTTGGGTTTGGGGGAAGAAAAAGAGGAAAATCACTGACAATCAGAATCTGAGGAGCCGGCATTGTTGGGGAGTGTGAATTCACACTGACACAAAGGCCCTGAACCACAAAATCTATGTAAAAATAAACGTTGAAACACGTAAAGGAAAAAAACTGTAAGAACAGAATAAAAATAGAACAGAGGTATAGTTAAAGAATCACATGGAAGTAGTTCAGGACTCAACAAATCCACAAGGCCTGTGGATGAGGAAAATACAAACCTATTCTGCAAACGCAGTCCTCAAACCTAAGAAACAGGGACTTACCACAAAAATAAAAGATGAACAGAAATAATAAACTACATGGGGAAATTAAGGAAAATCCACAGATGCAATAAATGGGAGAATACACATAAAGAAGCAATAATAAAATAATATGAAAATATTTATAACATGTTTAAACATATAAAGGAATAAACCAAGAACAGAGTGGAAATAGAATAGGATTACTGTGAAAGGATCAAGTAGTTTGAAAAGGGAAACAAAAATTTTCCATAGGAAGATGCAGTTGATGTATAGAATAGTACATTTGCCATAGAAGAGGACAGTATTAGTGAATGGGAAGATCCAAGGAAATTATCCAACATACCACAAAATAACAAAGAAATGGGAAATATGAGGGAAGTTAAGGGACATGAATATTTGAAAGAGAAGAACTAATATATATCTAAGAGGAGTTTTAATGCAGATTTTTTAAATGGGGCAATATTCAAAGAAATAATGGTTGAGAGCTCTCCACTGTTGAAATAAGATATAAACCCTCAGATAAAGAAGTTACCAAAACCTAAGAAGGGTAATTGCAATAAATGAATACCTAGATAATCATATATCAATGAATACCTAGCTATATCATATCCAAACTACAGAATACTAAAGAAAAAAATAAGTCTTCAAAGATTTACAAGGCAAATGGGGGAAAAAGTCACCAACCTAAAGGAGAACTAAGTTGTATAATAAATAAGAAAAGCAAGAGATTATCTTCTTTTCAAGCAACCACAGAGCAAACCTCAAAATTTCCAGAAAGTAAAAATCGAACAGAAAACATGCTCTAATAATAGTTTAGGGGGCTGGGGATTTAGCTTTAGGGGGCTGGGGATTTAGCTCAGCGGCAAAAGCGCCTGCCTGGCAAGCGCAAGGTCGTGAGTTTGATTCCTGGTACCGGAGAAAAACCAAAAAAAAAAAAAAAATAATAATAGTTTAGAAAATAACATCAAAGATCAGAAAACAAAAAGCCCTTACTATGTGGAAAATTCTAAACACTTTTAAATAGCTGTTGAGTCAAAGAAAAAAACAGAAGCGTTAATAGGGAATAGCAGAAGATGCAAAAAAGGAAGACACTACCTCAATACCCAGCAAGTGCTGCTGAAGCAGTACTTGGTAAAAATGCATAGTCTGATATGCTTCCATTAACAAGCATAAAAAATAAGAAATGAGAGGCTGGGGATTTAGCTCAGTGGCACAGCGCCTGTCTGGCAAGTGCAAGGTCATGAGTTCGATTCTCATTACCAGGAAAAAAAAAAAATGAAACAACATAATAAAGGAGCTAGAAAAAAAAAATAAATTTACTTTAGGACAGGATAACTCAAGTATTAAATTAATGATGTGGTTAGAATATAGTGATTATAAAACAAAATACTATTGAACCAACTAATTCAAAAGTTGTTTCTTTGGAAAACAAAATAGTAATAAAATGCATAAATTTCGGGCTAATAAAATCAAGAGAGAAAAAAGAGGAACTATATAAAGTGAGATAAATAAACCCAAATAACTAAAGAAATCATAGAAATGAAACAGATCTTGTGGAAATACTTTGCCTAATGTTATCAAAATAGATTTTTAAATATATGGGTGAGAAGAACAATGTTCTAGAACTGACAATTTCAATATGATAGCCACTAGCCACAAATTGAAAATGGGCATTTAATATGTGGCTAATTTAAACTGAGATGTTATATGAGTAAAGTGCACTCTGGATTTTGAAAAATTAAATTTAAAGCAAGAAATAATATTAATTGATTCCATAATCAGTTATGAAAGAATATTTTAGATGTGTTTTGTTAAATAAAATATTCTTTTAAATAACCCTACCTGTTCCTTTTTTACTTTGTAAATATGGATTCTAGACAATTTTTAAATTATATGTGCACCTTGTATTATATTTATATTGGATAGTACTATAGAAGAAAATATAATTTGTTAAAATTGACTCCAGAAGACATAGAAAGCCTAAGAAACTAATATCCGCAGAAGAACAAAGAAAGTGGCCCAAAATCTTCTTCCTGGTATATATTACTATAAAAGCTCCAGACCAAGTTCATTTTCCATTAAAGAGCAGTATTTAAACTGTAATAGACTTTTGGAGGGTTTGGGGTTCTTGATACAGGATCTAGCTATGTAATCCAGGCCATCCTTGAACTCACTATTAGCTTGGCTTCAACCGTTCAGTCTTCCTCCTGTAGCTTCCTGGATGCTGGAACCACACACGTGTGCCACAACATCTGACCATACCAGACTATATTTAAAAGGAAGTTTTTCAAATATTTTTCATGAAATAAGCATAACAGTAAAACCAGATTACATGCAACATTACATGCAAACCAGATTACATGCAAAAAACCCTCATCAATTAATTTCATTTACAATAGCGAAGTACCAAACAAGTAATAAAAATGAAATTAAAGATTGGCAGAGTACTTGGGCTTCTAAAAGGGATATAAAGATCAATTCCCTCTTTATCATAAGATATACCAGACAACCATGTTTCAAAGACAATAGAGAACCAAGACAAAAACAAGGAGTAGACAAACAAGAATTTCAGAGGAAGTGCTCATCTTGATGTGGTAATATTAGCTGGCTGTGGGCTAATATCAGCATGTATGAAACAGAGGAACTCTCCATGGAAAGAGGAACCCGAAAAGCTTTTTGTTGGTGCAGTGGGTTAGTAATTATATAAAAACATAATGCTGGATTCCCCCATTAGATGTTCTAAGTCCTACCCAGGAGTCTAGATTATGATCAACAATAATAAGAGAAATATCCTTCAGTGTGGTAAGTACTTAGGACACAAAGTTTGTCAAGGGAGAAATTGGCAAACACATGTCCGGTCTCCATTACCAGCCCTAAGACATCAGCCAAGATGTGTCCTATTTGGAACATTTGCCTATCTCAAAACATCTAAAAGGCAAGACTTACAGAACAAACCAGAGGAATAATATACCTTATGAAAACAGAACCCAGCCCCTGATTAGATGGAAACATTCCTCTCTACACCTTAACTGCCTAAGAGAAGGAAAGGGTAATGCTCATAACTGAAAGATATTATCTGACACTCCATGATTCTCAAAAAATATGATAAAATATCTTGTAGAAAAGGAGGTAGAATCCATGAAGGCAATCAAGTGGACACTGTATAATTGAAAATACAATAGCTGAAATTAAGGAACTGTTGGTTTTGAAAAGATTATAGGCAGTAGAAGACAAGATGAGTGCTCAAAAGTAGATCAAAAGAAAAACTATATAAAGCACAGAGAGGAAAATGAAGGGGAAAAGACAGACTAGAACACGAGTGGTACACAGAACACTGTCAAAGCATCTAATTCCAAGAAAGACAAGATAGAAAGACAAGGACAAAAGCAATATTTGAAGAGATGATGGATAATAACTTTCTACCATTGATGAAAACATCAACTTATTGATCTAGAATCTCGTGAACCCCATGGAAGATAAATAAGTAGGTGAAGATCAAAAACAAAAAAGAAAATCTTGCAAGCACCTAGGGTTGAGGGTAGAGAGAATGGAATGTACATTACTTTCAATGAAGCAACAGCAAGACCGATGACTGGCTTTTTCTACAGAAACCTTGAAAATCAGAAGACAATGAAATGATAGAAAAACTACCATTCAAATGTATGATATCATTCATTTTTCAATGGAATGGAAAGAAAACTATATCTAAGAAGAAGTCCTTTAGATATGAAAGCCAAGACAGGCTAAGGTCGTTCATGCCCAGCTACATGAAATACTTCAGGTCATGTTTTTAAGTTTAAGAAAACTGTTTCCAGAGAGAAGCACAGAATTTTAGGACTAGAAAGAATAAATGCACGGAAAAATAAAATATAAAATGTTTGTTTTGAAGCAGAAATGTTGCCTTAGAGGCTTTATGACATATCCACAAATTAAGTATATAACAATAATATCCCAAAGCAGGGAGAGAGTAAATGAATATAAACTGTAATAAGGGTATTACTTTATTAATTAAGTTGTAAAAGTAACTATTTAAGATAGAAGGTAGTAAGTTAGGGACATGTCATAAAATCTTCAGAGCAACTACACAAAAAAGTATAATTAAAAAGCTAATACATGAGAGGCTGGGGATTTAGCTCAGTGGCAAAGCGCCTGCCTGGCAAGCGCAAGGTCGTGAGTTCGGTTCCCGGTACCGGAGAAAAACCAAAAAAAGAAAAAAAACCCCAAAAATAAAAATAATAAAAAGCTAATACATGAGAAAATGAATAGAAAATGTGTGATTTATCCTTAACCACGGTTGATGATTTGTTATTTCTTCTTTAATTCTGTTGATTTATATTTTGAAATGATTTACTAAGTGCATTCAAGTTTCAGATTCTTAGGATTTCTTAATGAATTGATCACTTACATAATAAAACATCTCCTTTTTGCTCTAACAGTATTTCTTGGCTTATACACACTTTTTTATATTAACATAGCCACACCAAATTTCATTTGGTTAGTATTGTGTACTATGATTTTTTCATCCTTTAACATTTATCCTAACTTTGTCTTTACATTTAATATATGTTCACTGTAAATAGTACACACTTAGATTTCAGGTATTTTTACTTGCTCTGATAACTTATGTCTTTTAACTGAAATTTATTAATTTATACAGTAGTACCTTGGTTCCCAAAGTTATTTTTTTTTACAATTTTAGAAAAGATGGCCACATTTGTATTTGTGCAGGAATCATGGCCACCGTCGTATTTGTTGCCTGATGTAGAATTTGCAAAGAAAAACAACATTTTGCCAAATGCCTCTGTTCATGAACCAAATTGTTTCAAACAAAGCATTTATGAACCAAGGTACCACTGTACTTCAAATAATTAATGACATAAGTTCATTAAAATCTACTATGCTGATATTTATGTTCTATTTATCCTACATGTTTTATTCCTTTGTTCTTTATTTTCTGCCTTATTGAGGATTAATTGTATGTTTTTCTATTCTGTTTTCCCGACTAGTCACATCATAGTTAGACTTTTTATGTCCAGTCCTTATGTACATACTGACTTATGTATACACATATATGTGTATGTAGAAATTCATGTACATTTATCCCTAAAACATATTTGTACCCATTGTGAACACAAGATTTGTTTACTTTTATAAGTAAAATATTAGTAAATATATCAGCAAACTAGAAGTCATCAGCAGATGAAAATAGCAAAGCTTTCCTTGGCCAAATGGGGATTATTTCAGGAATGCAAACATGGCTCAGGGTTAAAAAAAATCTACTAATGTAATGCAAATATTAATAATTATGAGGAGAAATTTATGCAATCACCCTTCACATTTTCAAACCAAACACAACAAACTTTGGCAATAGGTTATTGATTTTTCATAACAAATAACAGAGAAATTGACACTTCTAAACATTGTGTGTGTATTTACCTCAAAAACCAGAGTGTGCTTAAACAAGAAATATAAAAATCTTCTGCCCTTAAGACAGGAGTGAGATGAGCGTTTGCTCACTATCATAAGGCTATTTCGGTTTGTACTAGAGTTACTAGTGAACACAATCAGAAAAAGATGATAAGTAAAGGTGTAAAGTTGAGTAGAAAGAAGTTAAACTATCACTATTTGTAAGTGATTTGGTTTTATGCTTTGAAAACTGAAGAGAAATAATTGAAAACTACTATAATTCTCAAGACAATTCAATAGGATATATAAAAATAATGTACAGAAATCCACAACTTTTGTTTATACAAACAAAATCCAGTGATATAATGGGAAAAGACCTCATTTACAAAAGCAATAAAAAAGACATAATATTTGAAATTAGTTGAAAAGAAGCACGCAAATCCATATAAAGAAAAATTCTAAGCACTTAGAACAGATTTGAATAAATAAAAAGTCATATAATGTTTTTTAATAGGAAGACAGCCTCATAGGGATGTCAGTTTCTCTTCATTTATAAATGTCATCCCAATTAAAACAGCAAAATAAATTTTGTCTGTACAAAATTATTCTAAATTTCATACAGAAAAATAAACAGGAATAGTCCAGATAATTCTGATAAAGGAAATTCATGAAAAGGAATTGCTATGCCACTAATATTAAAATATGTTTTAAAAACTTCAAAAATTAAAACATTATAATTGTGAAATATGATTTGTCAGATTGACATATGGCGTGGAATTGAAAATCCTGAAAAACACCCAAATACATACAGAGGTTTTATTTAGAATAAAGGTAGCATCTCAAATATGTGGGGAAAAGTTAGGCTGTCCAATAGTAAGTGCTGCTGACTATCACCATTTTTGGATTTACTTCACATTGATAGTAGAATAAATTCTAAATGTGTTCTATATTTAAAATGGGAGAATGAAGAAGATATTCATAGCTATGACTCAAAATCTAGAAATCATAAAATATATAGTTGAGAATTCCATTAGAACTCCTGCATAGCCAAAAGCAAACCAAATTAAACTATACACACACACACACACAAACACACACACAAACACACACCTAAGCAAAATCAGTAAATAACAAAGTGAGAAATGTGTGTATATAACTCATATCAGAATGAAGAGTTGACTTCCCCAGTATATAAACAGCTTCTGTAAACTGATCAGATTGGTAAATCAAAAGAATAACTGTGACATAGGAAAATAGGCACAAATATGGGTAACGTACAGGATGTACACATGGTTCTAAAACATATGAAAATATGCTCAATGTCAATCATAATAAGAAATATGTAAATTAAAACCACATAGATTTCTTAAGAATTTATCAGGAATGGCAAAAGTCCAAAGTACAGCCCTGTTGCTTATCTCTGGAGTACTTTCCTGACTCTCCCACACACTGCTCCGGGGAACGTCAATTGGCAGGGTCTTTGCAGAGGGTGATCTGGCAGCATCTCTTCTACGAGAGATTTAAAGATATATTTGCTTCTTTTTTCTTCCTTTCTTCATTTTTCACTACTGAAGACTGAACCCCTGGTGCACTGAGCTAAACTCCAGAACTTTTTAATTTTTGACGCAGGCTCTCACGAAGTGGCTGCCTAGGCGTCCCTGGAACTTTGGATGCTCTTGCCTCAGCCTCCTGAGGAGCTGGGATTAAAGGCGTCCACCACCACACCTGGCTGCACTTGCCCTTTCATTCAGTGTCTCCACTTCTGTTATTTATCCTAGGCCTGAGCATACTCACGTGCTCAGTGAAGAACTGCAAAGTTACCCACAGTAGCATTGTTTGAAAGCAAAAGATCGCCAACTTAAATACCCAGCTACAGGGGTTGTTTGGGCGCACTGCTGATAGCAAACACCAGTGAGAAACAGCGAAGAAGTGTATTGTGTGCCACAGTGAAAAGCTCTCTCGGACACACCTGTAACAAGGGGGGAACTCCACATTGTGTACTACCGACCAAGGAGAAAAAGAATGAGGAGTGCGGACGAACATATTCTATTTGCTTCTATGTGAGGAAAAAGAATGTCTCAAAGGTCACACAACAAATTCACCACTGTGGCTACTTCTCCCGGGGAGGGCAGGAACTGGGGAGGTAAGAAGGGACGCTTTTCTCTGTGCAATATTTTGAGGATTTTTCCGCACTCCCCAATGCATTCATTACTCATTTTAAAAGTTCAGTAAGAGCTCTGCTGTGTGAAGGAAGTACAGTGTGGACAATGTCTCCTCTCCGTCCTTCACACCCTCAGAGCAGCCAGGTTCTTGCCACAACAAGGACTGAGACCGGTGAGGTTGTCTCGGTTTCAGAGCCTGCAGCGGGCATAGCTGGGTCCCTGAAGGTTCTAGAACTTACTCAGGCCTGTCAAGTGAGGTCCAGGGTGACTCTAAAACTGGAAATCTGGAGCTAGGAGAAATCTCTGATTGCTGAGGTGAGGAGGCAGGTGCCCAAGGTTGGGGCCCTTCCAGACAGCCCAAGGGGACGGCCATAGCCGCACTGCAGACAGTCCTAGAGGGTGCCCAAGGCCAGCGGCCTGAATAGCCAGGCCATGTGACACCTCCTGACCTGACTTCTAACTTCTCTATCCCTGCTCACCCCTCGCGGCTGGTGGGAGCTGAAAGCTTTCAGGCAGGATTACTACACCAAGGGGAACTGGAGGCCTGGAAAGGGGATTGGCCTCTGGAGGAGGAAACTGTTGCCCCCCAGGCCCTGGTGGCCTCAGCATCCAGACTGTCTGATTACAGAAGTGAGGCTGAGGCCTGCACACTGAAGTCCGTGCTTTAATTTCCCTGGGGGAACATCCCAGAGTTCAGGGCAGCCTCGTTTATTTCTTTGATCGCCCCGTGGCTGGAGCCGCGTGCAGAGCAACCCCTGCTCTGCGCCGGCTGCAAGGGGCTCCAGGCCACCTGGGCCTGGGTGGACAAGGAATAAAGTTAGCCACAAAATGCTCTCTGTGCACCCAGCTCAAGTCACTCTGTCTGTCCACTGTCACTGAGCATTTAACATGATCTCAGCACAAGCCCAGGCTGCCTCTGGGGTCTCCAAAGCTCCACGTTTCTTCCCACTGCCAAGGACCCTCCACACAGTGGAGCAAATGAAAGAAAGGTTCTTGTACTGCTCACTAATTACTTGCTTGTTTGTTCATTTGTTCATTTGTTTGAGACTCTTGCTATGTCACCCAGGCTGGCCTGGAACTCACTGCAATCCTCCTGCCTCAGCCTCCCAGGCTCTGGGATGACAGGCTTATGTCACCATGCCTAACTGCTTTTTGCAGCTAAATTTTATTCACAAGAACACTTCGACCTCCTTGAAGCCATGGATGTCTGTTGTGCTTCTTGATGTTCTTAGAGCCCCCAGCACAGCCTAGGACACAAAGAAAGTCTCACAATAAACGCCTGCTTGTCACTTGCCAATTTCTGAACTAAAAATAAAGATGCCTTAGAGTGAGGTCAGACCCACAGTTTTCGCCACAGCCATGCCCTCCCACTATCAGGAGATTGTAAAAGCCAGTCCATGCAGAGTGCACTGATGCGTGCCTGTGATCCCAGCACTGTGGGAGGCTGAGGCAGGAGCATCTCAGGTTCAAGCCCAGTCTGGGCAACTTAGGGAGACCCTGTCTCAAAATAAAAAATTGAAAAGGCTGAGAACATTGCTTAGTACAAAGGCCTGGGTTCAGTCCCCAGTAACACACACACACACACACACACACACACACACACACACACAGAGCAAGCTAGTCCATAAAACAGCTCCAAGGTCCTACCAGCTTTCCCCAACCCTGACTCCTGCCCCCACCGCATTAGCCCTAACCCCATCACTCACACCCTCCAACACAATGCTCACCTTCCTGTTCCTCCCACAGGGAGGGTCACAGTCCTACCTCACGGGCACACCCCTACTCATCGGCACACCCCCGCCCCTTGTCCCGTCCCTGCTCAAAGACCGGCCTCTCGAGAGGCCTTCCTCATCACCCTACTAAAACACTCCCCCACCTGCCACCGCATCCTTGTTTATTTTTCTCTGTATCACGCATCACCACCTTACAATTGCATAGCATCCCTCCGTATTTTTCACCTGTCTCCTCTAAGGAGAAGCTGTTTCCCAAGAGCAGAGCTGTTGAGGTTTTGTCCAATGCTGTACGACTCTGTGCACAGCGGTACCTGGCACACAGGAGGAGCTTAATAAGTGCTTGCTCCATGCGTCTGTAAGTGTCCTGAGTGTCTGGCTGTGCTGTGGTGCTTGCTCCAAGTTACTCCAACCAAAACGCCGTAGATTACACTTGGTTTCTTCCTATGGGTAAAAACCACTTCTGTCCATTTCTCCATAGTTTCATAGATGTAGTTTCATTTATTTTGGTCTCATAGAATACTGCCATTGGTATATAGAGCAGAAATCATAAGGATCCTCAGTTTACAGAGATGAACACTAAGACTCAGAGAAAAGAGATGGTTCCAGAATCTTCTGCTGGGCTCTGGCACAACAGAAGCATCGAGATTTCCACAAGACACTACTCACGTGGGATAGAAAGGTGGGAAGTCTGTCCGTCCCTTTCATAAGCAGGCACTGACACCCCCATAGGAAAGGTCAGACTCGCAGGAAAAAAAGCACAGCCCACTTGCTGAATCAAAGTTTCACATGACTCAGGAGCCTTCAGAAATAAAGGTCCAAAGGCTCTAGAAAAATTCTCTTTATGCTCAGTTTTGTTGACCTAGGATAAAATAAACTCAATCAAGACAAAGAAAATTACATTTATTTGGGGCTAATTAAGATTGCAAGCCAGGAAAACACAGATTCGCTGCGTGTGGTGACACGGCCTGTGATCCGCACTCTGGGAGATTAAGGCAAGAGGATTACAGGTTCCAGCCCAGCCTGGTTATTTAGCTACTGAGTGAGACCTTATCTAGAAATGAAAGAAAGGGCTGAGGATTTAGCTCAGTGGGAAGGAGGCCCTGAGTTCAATCCCCAGTACTACAACAAAAAACAAAAACAAAATAAAAAAGGAAGGAGGGAAGGAAAGGGAATGGAAGCAATAGGAGGGGAGGGGAGGGGAGAGGAGGGGGGAGGGAAGGGGAGGGGACGGGAAGAAGGGCAGGCAAAACAGAGGTTGTATTTATAGCTGTAAACTGCAAGGAGGTGATCATTACCTTATTTGTTATTTGGGAATTCTGACTGGTGCTAGTAGCAGGAATCAGGGACAGGTAGTTTGGAGGAAGGGGTTCACTGTACCAAAAGCCAGCCAGGGTTAACAGTGCTTCGAAGGTCAGCTGGAGTCAGGGGGTGTTCTGTCAGCAGCCCAGGTCAAAGGGCCCGCTGCAGACATGCCTGACGTGTGATTAATAACGGCCCCCGGACTCTAATCACCCAGAACCAAAGCTACTCCATTTTAACTTTTTTCCTTGATGGTTTCAGTGAAGAATGGACAGCCCTGTAGAAAATGAGCTGCCATTCAGTGTAGAAGGGACAGCCCTGCGAGTGGACAGCAGGAGCAGCCCAAAGGTAACAGGCCAGGAGGAGAGCGGGCCTGTCTGTTCCGTCCTTCTTGGCCTCTCTGGGCAGCATTCCTTTCTCCAGGTCGTGGACCAGATTCTCTTCAGGGATGGGACCTTACAAGCCACCATCACACAGGGCACGGCAGGGGGTTTCCCTACGGTCAGCCTCTACGGCCAGAAAGGCGTCAGGAAGACAAGGGTCAGACTTCGAGGTTTTCCTGGCTGCACTGGGGGAAAGAGACTCGAGTTTCTGTGATTCCGCTTGGAGGAGCAGGAGGAGGTCCGGAAGCGACTGCTTCTGTGCTCCAGCTCCAAGTGCCCTCCTGCTTCGGGGTGCTTTTCTGAGCCTCAACCCTTACTCCAGGGCCTTAGGACTGTTCATAAGACCTTCTTTCTCTTCTGTCCTATGGATTCTTCCTGAACCATCCTACCTTGCTTCAAGAAAAAAATTCATATTTCCTTTCTTCCCCTCCCCACCCCTCACCTTCCAGAGAGCTGCTCATTGCCCCCCACACGTTACGCTGCCCCCGACACCCGGAAGAGGAGACTGACAGGACCTCGGTGGCACGGGGCTGTGTTCTAAATGTGGGCCTGTGTTTTCCAGGTCCCGTCCCACCGCAAAGGGCAGAAGCCGGACTAATGGGGATTCACGGGCATAATTCCCGTGGAGTTCATGAAGACAGGGATGGGCCCGCATTCTAGGGCCTGGGACGCAGGCTCTGGGCACCTCCCGACCCCGCCTGGCTAGCTCGGGGTCCCTTCCACCCGCCAGCATCCCAGCCCTGCACCGCCAAAGCAGAGCAACCCTGACACCGGACCCTGTTTCTTTGGGCTCCCTCCTCCCCGCACTGCACACCTCTGCTAGCCCAGCACTGTCTCCCTAGGTCCCCGGTCAGCCTGAAAGGACATCCTGGTTCAAGACGAGTAGGTCTAGGAAGGTCCCTGCAGAGTTGCAAAGTCCGGGTGAGAAATCTGGGGGGAAATTCCAGGCGGGACAGACAGCTTGGGTGGGCAAAGTGGGGGCTGGAGATGGTGTTTTATTATGGGCGCGCGCGCGCGCACACACACACACACACACACACACACACACGCACACGCACGCACGGCGGGGGCGGGCACTCCTGATGAGCAGGCCTCGCCTGCTTCTCTTCCATCGCGGCAATATCCTGTGTGCACAGACATGGAGAGAACAGGGACACGACCATCGACCGCTCGGCGCGGCGACAGAGCGCGGGGTGGCGCTGGCCGCCCCCCTTTGCAGCCCGCTGCGCCCGCCGGGCCGCGCGCCTGGGCGCGCATGGAATTTTCCACCGCGCAGCGAGGCTGCGGCGCCGCGAGTCGCCTTGGCCCGGCGAGCGGGGGCGTGGGCCCCGCGTGGCTGCGGAGATGCGATTAGCCGGGCAGTCCTCCTCCGTGGGCTCTGCAAGGTTCTCATTGATCGGGTCGGCGGGGCCCGGAAAGGGAAGCGGAGGGAGGGTGGGGGCCGGGGGCCGGGTCTGATTTCTCACCGGCTGGGCGATGCCAAGCTGCCACACGGAGAATAAAGGCTGCATGCAGTAAGCGGGGAGAAGTCGGGGAAGACCTTAGAATTCGCGTCTTCGGAGTAAAATTCCCCTGGGAACCACCGAAAAATAAGCTTCCCGATTTTAAGTCCTGGCCACCATTTAAGCCTCTAGGCATGCACTGCCAGGGACAGGTACCCTTTGGGCTGTGATTGTCAGGCTCTCGAATCAAATCAGAACTTTGGCACCAAATCGCCTCCCCGCCCCCGCCCCCAGCCCGGGGATCGGTGATGAAACACAGCCGGGGAAGGGCGAGCGCACACCAGGGACCGAGGGGACCTTGGCTGCGACCGAGTCAGCGTCCACTTCCCCAAGCTGACATGAAGCTACGTGGCGAGACAGGAGGCGCAGTATTCAGCAGGCTGTTCAAACAGTGCTGCTGGCCTAATGGAATTTAAGTGTGAACCAGTCTTGTTGATTTGTGATTAAAAACGGTGCCCTGGTTTTGTTTCTCCTGAGGTCTCCGGCATTAGAAAGCTTTTTTTCTGAGTTATTGTTAAACCACCCTGTGAGCCAGTGCTGGCCCTCATGAAATGTTTGCTGAGGGAAGGAGTGGTGTTTCTCGTGCTCAGGGACCTCAGGATGGGGGTCTGAGCTCCAGCGCCTCGCCTGGCTCTTCGTGTGACTTTGGGCGTCTCATAATTCCTGAGAGCCTTTTGCTTTTGAAATGAAGCGAATAGGTTCCTCAGAAAATTAAGTGGAGAATTATCCTATGGAACAGATGGGGTGTCACCCACAAGGAGATATTACTCAGGCATAAAAAGGAAGGCAATCTTGACACATTCCATAATGTGGGTGAACCTCAGAGATACGCTTTGTGAAAGAACCCGGACACAAAAGAGCGTACAGTGTCTGGTTCCACTGATGTGACATATCTAGAATAGGGAAACCTGTACAGACACAACATGGCTGTGGTTGGCAAGAGCTGGGGAGAAGGAGGGACAGAGAATAACCAGCTGCTCGGTGCCTGAAGGGCTTCCTTTGCGGGCCATGAAAGTTTTGGAACTAGAGAGCGGGTGGTGTCTGCCCAGCACTGGGAAGGTACTGTCATTCGGTTATACACTTTTACGTGGTAAATGTGAAGCTCTGTGACTCTTACCGCAGAAAAGACGAGGCTAGTAAAAATGCCTGTCTTAAAATTAAATGAAATTATCTACATGCAGATGTTTGAACAAGTCCAAAACCCTTCCTCTGAAGTCCTTCTATCTTATTTCGTAGAATGGTTCATTATCTCCTTGTAAAACTTTCTAAAACTCCAGCAGTATGAGACACGCCTCCCCCCCGCCCGCCCTGCACCGATTGGAGCGTCACTCAGGAGCCGGACATTGTACAGCTCGAGTTCCTTGGCTAGTGTCCCCACAGTGGGAGGACAAAGGCCCTAGCTCCAGGCTCAGCACTAGCCCAGTAAGACCAAGCTAGGAGAAGAGCGAGGTGAAGAATAGAAAAAGAATTCTAATCAGCAAGGGCCATAAAATGGTTCAAGAGCTGTCTGTGAGGTACAGACAAAAGCTTTGGGGAGTTACAGAGAAAAGGGAACAGAAGTAAGGGTTGGGGTTTGCAGAGCTGACAGTGTGGGTAATCCATGGTCTGACTGACCAGTATCTCAGGATTGGTCCTCTGATGTTCTAGGGGAGCTGTTGTCATCGTCTCTTGAGGGGACAACTTGGTCCCCATCACATGATGTCTCCTGATTTGTGGGGCAGCCTTGGCTCCAATCATGGGGTAACTGCCCCCCTTTGGGGGTGACCTCACCATGGATGATCTCCGAGGTTCTGCTTTTCCTGGACACCAAGGTGATGGAAGGTTTAGGACACTAACCAGAGACTTCTAGGCACCATTCCAAGGAGTCTAGAACAGGGTGGGTTTTGTTGCTTTGTTTTGTTGGTACCGGGAATTGAACTCAAGGCCTTGCACTTGCCAGGCAGGTGCTGCACCACTGAGCTACATCCCTGGCCCAAGAACAGGGTGTTGTAAAAGCTGGCAATTAACTGTGCC
Source organism: Chinchilla lanigera (assembly GCF_000276665.1). Taxonomy (NCBI): domain Eukaryota; kingdom Metazoa; phylum Chordata; class Mammalia; order Rodentia; family Chinchillidae; genus Chinchilla; species Chinchilla lanigera. Next base: position 33,566,397 of record NW_004955407.1, on the reverse strand, counting down.
TGAGGATTAGTTAATCCTGGTGTCCTCAGTTCTGAAAGGTAATGAGATAGGCTATGTAAATTTGGGGCTAGTGGACCTAGTAATACAAAAATACACTCCTTACACACAGAGCTGAGCGGGGATCCGACCCAAAGTTTTAAGGTGAAACAAATGCCACCTCCTAAAGAATCAGAGATGCCAAGCATCATCCTGTTCTCAGTTCCCCAGTGGGCATCGGCAGGCCCAGCCACCAGGCCCTGTTACACCAGGAGATCGTGAGAATGGGAAGCCCCCGCTGTGGACCTGAGCTCCTGCACAACAGGCCGTCTTTCAGGCAGCAGGACCTCAATGCACCAGGGAAATCACGGGAAACTCTGAGTAGCAGGACTGGGCGTTTAAAAATTTCAGTACCTATACAGGCTCCTCAGAGGAAAAACCACAAAACCCGTGCGACAGCAAGCAGCCTGCCTGGGCTGGGATTTAGGCTGCCGAGGCTGAGGTGAGTCTCCGCTCTGTCTCCTTCCACATGGGTGACCTTAGACCAACACTCTTGCCAAGAGCCCATTTTCTTATCTAACAAAAGGGGTTTACTGAAGTACCTACCGCACAAGGCGGCTATCGGGACTGAGCTACATACGTGTGCCAGAAATCAACAGGCATTAGCCAGTGCGCCTGAGCATTGTGTGGGTTGAGCTCTGGTGCAGGGTTGGGGCGGTAAATAGGACACGGGCCACTGAACATTTCAAGCAGAACAAGGGCTGCGTGGCAGTTGTTTAAAGCAATGTGGAGCACTACAGGATGGCAGGGGGACAGCAGAAATTCTGGGGCAGGGGACCAAGATAAGAAGGAAGTGAGATCAAGAGGAGCAGTGTGGACACAAAGCCAGGAGGAGCTATCTGCCAGGTCCCCGTTCCTATTGGGAGAGGTTCACGAGTAGGACCACAGACAGTCTCCACACAGCACAGGAAGAGCTTTCTTCTGTTGTGACAGTGAAAATGGGCTGTGGTATTCTGTCCCCTGCAACAGGGCAATGGAAAGTCCAGCTCCCAACTCCATGGCGCCATGTGGGCTTCCTTGGCGGAAGCCACTAATGGATTAACTGACTAGAGACCCTCCGCGGGGGTGTCCCTGATCGGTCCCTCTGGTCCCCTCCTGAGTTGTAAGTCCCGTCATGTGAGTGAACCTTTCTGCAAATCATCCTGAGGCCCACAGACTTTGGCAGCAAAAGGGAGGAAAGGATGTCATAGCAATTAAGACGTTTCATGGCTTTCCATGTGAAAACCATCCTCATCCTTTGTAATACTAACCACCTACCTGATCCTACTGTCTTCACTGTCATGGGGGCCCCTGCTCCACTTTCCACTGACGTTTGCCTGTTTCTGATGTGCCGCTGTGAGAACCAAGGGGTGTCCCCAAATGGAAAGTCTGTGATGCAGCCTTTGTCCCCAAAGTCAGTTGCCACCAGGCTCAGGGCAGGGAGCTCAGTGAGCAAGCACTCAAGGGAGAACAGGTCTAGTGATTCCAAAGGAAGCAGATTTGGGCTTCTTGGAGATGTACTGTCAGACCTCAGACTGTCTCAGTCTCCTGTACCCATGCAGTTGTCCCTTGGTCTCCATGGGAGACCGGTTCCAGGATCCCAAGGAAACCCAGATCCACAGATACTCATGGCCCTTATGTAAAATGATGTATATCTGCATGGAACCTACACACATCCTCCTGAACCCTTTCAGTCACCTCTAGATTACTTGTAATATAGTACCGAGTACCGTGTTGAAGATAGGTAAATAGTTACTCCGTCTTTTCAAGGGAATAATGACAAAAGTCTCTACACCTTCTCTAGAGATGCAAATTTTTTTCTGCATGTTTTCAATCCACATTTTGTTAAATCCACAAATGCAGAACCCACAAATATAGAGGGCTACTGCACATAGCTACTGGGATTCTATAAATGGCTGAATATTTAAGAAGTGTTCTTTATTAGACATAATTTGAAAATGTTACTGGGCTCTGGGGTGCTGTATGCTCTTCCCAGAGATCCTTTCCAGGTTCTTACTGTTCTGAACCAAAAATTGGGAAAGACATGCGGGTAAAGGTAGCAAAGTTTCACAGTTATTAATGGGAGGAAAAGGAGTATGCTCTGCAGAGTACAGAATGAGCCGCTAAAAGTGTTTACAGTGGCCACACCGTCCTATCAAAACCCTGCTTGGTTTTGTGCCAGGAGAATCAAAGATAGCATTTTCTGATTGGTCTCAGATTCAGGGCTTGCATACAAGTGTCCTGAACATGGTGATTCATGGTCACACCCACTTGCTCAGCAGGCTGGCTACACCCTAATCTCCTGCCTCAGAACCACAATTCTACCTGACTTTTTATGTGTATAGTACATTCCTGTTCTGTGCTGTCCCTCTCCTTCCCATTTTCACCCCTCTAACAAGGACACAGCTAAAATGCTCCTCCAGGGATGGCAGGAAACTCACACTTAAGTGTGCTAAGCAGTTAAGAGTATTCAGTGATTACAGTCACAACTAACTTCAGGGGCATCCCAACTTTAAAATATAAGTAATACATGTTTATTGTATAAACTTTTAAAAATTAAGAAAAAAATTTAAGCACTCCAGTCTAGCCATTCAGGAATTACTACTATTAAATATTCAAATTCCAATTTTTTTTTTTTTGTACCATGAATCAAACTCAGGACCTTGTACTTGCCAAGCAGGCACTTATGCCACTGAGCTATACCCTTGGCCTCAAATTCCAATTTACATGGTTTTAATAAACACACATGGAGAGGGAAGAGCAGAAGACCAATAGAAATCAATAACCAATAAACTTGAGGCCCCTCCAAGGGCGCATGATGGGGATGGTGCTTGAATGTGGAAAGTAAGCAGGAAATCACATGTGCTTTCACAGCTTCTGGTCTCAGCCCTACACAAAGCTGTTTATCTTCCTGGTTCTTTGTGGAAACTGGCAGTGCCCCACCCAGTGGGACCACAGTGCAAGCAGAGTAGGTTTCACTGGCCAGGTTCAACAAGGATCCCACCGTCATTCCCAACAGAGGAGACAGGACCTCAACTTACCCTGTGGAGTAGGTTCTTGACTCATCATCACAAGAATTTCCAGGGTGGGCATGCCTGTAATCCCAGCATTCTGGGAGATTGAGTCAGGAGCATCAAAACTTCAAGCCCAGCCTGGGCAATCTAGCAAGTTAGCAAGAACCTGTCTGAAAATAATTAAAAAATGAAAGAGGGCTGGGATGTAGCCCAGTGCAAAGACCTTAGGTTCAATCCCCAATATGACAAAAAAAAAAAAAAAAAAAAAAGGAAGAAAAGGGATAAGGAAGGAAGGAGAAGGAAAAGAAAGGAAAGGAAGGATTTCCAAAGGCATCAGTGTGGGACATAGGCAGATTTATTCAGCTGAGTTAGAAAGTAAGAAAAAACAGGGATGGGAACTTTAGCTTGAGGAGCAGAAAGGGACCCAACTCTGTTGAAGAGGATCAGACTGGCCTGTTAATAAAAGAACAAGATGAACTTTTATGGATGTGCTGTGATGGGCTAGGATCTCGTTGATCATTATCTCAGTCCCAGTGGTGCCACAGAAGTGCTTATCTTTTAATCCCATCCCTGTGAGATTATTTTCTCTGCTTGGGGCAGTTTGTTTTGTGGAGGTTCTGGTGGAATCCAAGGTGACTGTAGGTTTAGGGCAATGATTACAGACTTCTGGGTCCTCATTTGTAGTTGAATGTCCCTGTAAACCTCCTATCTTTAAGCAGGATAGGTTTTGTAAATTTAGGACTAATCCAACCTTGTATTGCCAGCGTTTAGACAGATACTCCCTTAATAATTAACATGCCAAACTTAGGGCTGAGGAAGGATCTCATCCAAAGTTTTAAGGTAATAAAGGAAACTGGTAAAAAACGAAGGACAAGCTTTGTTCTTTTAGTTACCTATTGGGCCCAAGTGAAAAGTTACTATTTTTTAAGAAAAAAAACAGCTTTTAAATCCCCAGTAACCTAAGAAAAAACACAAATCATGTTTTTAATGAGTAACAGGTTAAGAGCCCAAGAGTTAGTTTGTCTGCTGTCCTTCTGGTGGTCTCTGGTAGTGTCAGGTCTTTGTAGCATGAACAGGAGGGATGGGTATAGGATGAATGTGCTGGGCAGATCTCATCTACTCCTAGGGCATCAGCAGCAGGAACAGGGACTGTTCCCAGGCACCTCTGTAGATGATAGAAATGTAAGCTGATGGATCTGTGTTTCTGAAAGGTAGGGAACACCTCTAAGCCCCCTCATGGACAACTGGGGAAGCTGAGGAAGAAGGTGGTGTTGTTATACAAATGAGACCACCAGCCAGGGCAATTTGATAATTTCTATGAGTGTTACTTCATTTTTAACAAAAGCCTGGAGAAGCTTGGAGAATTTTATATATATAACATAAAACTGGATTATAACACTAAAAAGCTGCTTCCTTCGCTTTACAAGGACACATGAGCCTTTTTCATGTCGGTAGAGAGATAATTCCAACACTAGATTTCAAGCTGCATTCTATAGCTTTAGAAAATTCTTGAGGCCTGTGAAGGTGTTTAGGGGTCTTCCCAGAGGGAACCTTTCACAAAATATAGAGAAGATGATGAGCCTTCACTCTCTATGTCAATAAAGTAGTTCTACTTGGAACAGAGCTACTAGGATTCCATGAAACACTGAATTTAAGCAGGGGGAGTATCCTCTGCAAGAAATAATTTGAAACCACAGTTCTGCATGATTTTTTAATGCTGTATAGTGTTTCATTGTGTGTATCCATGATAATTTATTAATCAGGTCCCTATTTTTGGACATGTAGGTTGGGGATGTGAGGAGTGGTAGGCAGCTATTTATTTTTCTCATGCAACAAAACATCTAGAATGAGGTAATGGTGATATTGGTTTAGTGGAGGATCCCCTACAGACTCATATATTGAGGGCTTGATCCCCAATGCAGGAAAGCTCAGGTGGACCTAGACAGGCAATTGGATCATGAGGGCAGGGTGCCTAATTGGATGAAGTGGATCCCTGCAGATGGTTTGACGGGTATATCTTGCCTCCATCCTCTTCCTATCTCTCTGGCTCTTCCCTGGTGCTCTGCTTCCTGGCTGCCACAAAATGAGCACCTTTCCTCTACCAGCCCGTTTCTGCCTCGGAGCCAGCCAACCATGAACTGAAACCTCTGAAACCATAAGTCAAAAAAAAAAATACCTCTTTTCTCCTTTAAGTTTTGTATGCTACATATTTTGTCCCAGCAACAAATACGATGGACCATGGTCATTCTCCAACAGCCCCACTGAGTTCAAGACAGACTCATAGGTCAGGAGGGTGCTGAGCAGATTCCCCTCAGAAAGCATCTTTCTGGAAATGCCTTTCTGCTTACATGTCCTTGACCACCCCTATCTGTAAAGAATCCAGAAAATGTTTAGCAGAGCAAATTGCTCACACACACACACACACACACACACACACACAAAACATGGCTTCTTTCTGTTAGTAAGAAAGATAAGCAGAAAAACAGCTAAGCTGTGGTCACAAAAATCCTTTTCACCATGTACTTAAAGCTCCATCATGACATACATTTTTTCCCTAAGATCAAGTTATCAAAAGAAAATTCCTTTAAAGACTATGATTGTTCTAAGGTTTCTCAAATAAATTGTAGCAGTGTCTAATAAAAAATATTCATCAAAAATATTGATATAATCTTGTTACCAGGTTTTGGGGGTACTAGAGTCTCCTCCTAGGGGTGGTTTTTTCTGTCCTGAGAGAAGAACTGGTCAAGACAAGCACAAACAGTAGCGAGGTTTTACATTTATTAAAGGTAGGAAAAGAAATAGGCTTTGCAGAGTGAGTTTGGGCCAAGAAAAAGTAGGAAAAGAAGAACAGTCTGCAGTGTGAGGATGGGATACTGTGAAAGAACACAGTAGCCTGGAGCTCAGTGGCGAATGGGCTTTTGTATCTCCCACTCCTCAGGCTGATGTCAGGTCTAGGCCATCCTATCCAAAGCCGCTCAAGTTCTCAAAAGAAGTCCACATGTAGGGCTTTGGGAACTGTTCTGCACACGTGTCCCAGGATTTTATAATAAAGAGGTCATACCTCCTTCCCCAGCCAGTCTGCCATGCCCGGTTCTCCTGCCTCAGCCTCTTCATTTTTAAGTTTTGCTATTTTTTGCCTCTTATCTTACTTGTTTTAAAAGTATCTTTAAAATATGGGGCACTCCTAGCTTGGCATGGTGGTATATACCAGTAATCTCATCATTTTGGGAGGCTGAGGCAGGCAGATTGGAAAAAAAAAAAAAGTACTGTTTTAACTCATTATCAGTATGATATGAATTCCCTAGACCAGTACTTTTTAAATTTTATGATTACAAACATAACCAGGATCTTATTAAAATTTAGACTCTGATGGAAAAGCTGTGGGCATCTGCATTTCCCACAAGCTCCCTGAGGATGTGGTGCTGCCAGACCGCCAGGCTGTAGCCACACCATAAGACACAGCAAGTCTGTGTTGGCGAGTGAGCACGACCCTCTTCCCTGAATAGGACCCACCTGAGCACAGAGGAAGGGCAGTCAGTAAATACCCCTAGTGCGTGTGGACTTGGTCCAGAAGCCAAATCTCTATCCATATGGTGCTGCACGGGGAGTAACTTAGTCCCACTTCATTCAACACAAGATTCTGAAGGAGCTGAGAGGCCTCGGAGAAAGTTAGTGCCGCCTTAGACAGGTTAAGTCGCGGGGCTGAGGGTGGGGGCAGCATCTCTATAGCTGTGGTCCAAAGAGACGAAAGACTGGATGAGCCCAAGGTGCAATGAGCTGCCAGCTGTGGGCACCTGGGGAGACTCGAGCCCCACATCTATTGTTAAAATATGAATTTGAGGTTGGTTCCCTTTCTTCCCCACCCATACCCGTTTCCAGCTGGCAGGAGTTTCGCACGTTCTTGCCTGGGGGATTTGGACCAGCTGAAAAAGATTCTTCCTGGCATTTGTAAAAGCTAAATCCCTAGATGAGATTATGCCAAAGGCCCTGGAGATGAGTGAAGGGGTAGAAGTGGGGGAGCGGGAATCCAGACCAGGGCAGTGTAAGGAGCTGTGGGAACCGCTGCAGATCATGGGACATGGTGGGCTGGGCCCCGGACACCCTGCTATGGTTTTCATGTTTTGGAAACTTAACCCCCTTTGCAACAGTGCTGAGGTGGGACCTTTAATTAGGTCAGAAGGCCTTCCCTAAGGAAGGGATTAGCGTCCTCATCTCAGGAGTGGGTGGTTGTGCTCTCTTCTACCCCTGCCCTCCTGCCTTTTGGCATGGGATGATACTCAGACAGACCCTCAACCAGATGCAAGCCTTAACCTCGGACTTCCCAGCCTCCAGAACTATAAGAAATGAATCTCTTCTTTGTAAATTGCCCCGTGTTCAGTATTCTGCTACAACAAAAAGAATGAAGAAACTCTACCAGGTTTCCTGCCCCGACTGAGGCTCTTGTCCTCAGAAACACAGCCCAGCCGCAGTACTTAGAGTCAAGGTTATACAGTGCTGGGGTGTGGGGAGGGGCGTATGGAGGGATCCCCGATGTTCAGACTCCTTTTCTCAGAAGGTGAAAACAAAAGGAAAGCAACACTTGAAGAGCTTTCCGAAAAGACTGGGGAGACCAGTAAGGGAGCAGCACGCAGGCCCCTCTCAAGCTGCTCCCTCAAGTGTCAGTTCTGGTCGCCTCAGCTTTGACTAGGGCACCCGGAGCAGACAATTATGGTGGTGGTGCAGGGACCCAACATGCACATCAAGAGGTTACTGGCCTTTCAATTTATACACATCTTTACTAAGTATCTATATGCCTTGCTTAAGCCTCCCTCAATTGCATGGCCCGTGTCACAAAGCGGCAGTTCTCCAACAGAAGCTTCTCCCCTAAGAATTTTTACTATTGTATAAATAAAACAACACCGTTTGCTCACATAAAACACTCATTTTCCCTGCCTTCTTCAGAGCACTAATCTGAAAATACCCGAGTCTGTTTCCTGAATTAGAATCCCTACAACCCCAAAGTCCTTTTACTTTCGCAGATTGAGTTTGACCTAATGCACAGAAGTCTACTCTGTGATCGGAGGAGAACCACACTGTTCCATACTTAGGGCTTGCGGAGTAGTTCTTTTCCACCTGTTCTTTTACTTTCCACCTATCTCTGTCCTTATATTTAAAGTGCATCTTTGGTAAGTCTTTTTAAAAATTTTTAACTCGCTTTTGATTGAGTATAATTGACAAAAACCATATATTAAAGGTATAAATGTAAGCCGTTTGTCATAATTACACTGAACCAGATACCTAAAAATAGGAAGTTTTTGTTTGATAGAAGGGTGTAGCATTTATAAGGCTTAGAAAGTCCCCAAGGGTCATAAAATAAGAGTGTTTAATTTCACTGACATAAATTAAACGTCATTTTCTTTTTTCTCTCTCTCTCCTTTTTTTGGAGGTGGGGTAATGGGGATTGAACCTAAAGACTCTCTACCACTGAACTACATCCCCAGGCCTTGTTATTTTTTATTTTGAGTTCTCACTGAGTTGCCCGGACTGGCCTTGAATTTGCAAAATCCCTGCCTCAGTCTCCAGAGTAGCTGGGGTTATGGGAATATACCTCTGCTCCCAGCTAAGTATCTTCTTCAGCAGTGGGCAACCAGACTGTGGGTGAAGAGAGATCAGGGAACAGACTAGAAATTGAGATCTGAGGACATCCGCTCCTGCGATTACCGGATAACCTGTGTGTCCAACTAGGTGACCTGTATAAGGGCTTTTCCATCAGGAAGAGGGTTTGAGAGACAGAGACAGAGAGAGAGAGAGAGAGAGAGAGAGAGAGAGAGAGAGTGTATGTGTGTGTGTGTGTGTGTGTGCACGTCTGCCCTTGTACACATGTCCACCTGCCAGGCAGGTTTAGCTTGCGCAATGCCTGTTTCCCTAACAACAGAGCCAACGACAGTGAGGCCTCCTCCCAGGGGTACAATCTCTCCCTGTGGCTCTTCTTTCCTACCTACAAATGTTACCAAACCAACTAAAGGGGGGAACAAAGATCCAGAAAACCCTGCAAACACAGCCAAGACACAGCTTTTACTTTCCTAGTTCAGTAGTTTTTAACCCACACTGCCTCTTAGAGGAACATACCTGGGAGGATTGTTAGAATACCAGTGCTCAGGCCCTCCGCCCACAGGTAATTCTATTCCACTGACCTGACGGTAGAGCTAGGAATCTGTACTATTAAGGTGATTTCAGTTTGAGTCAGTATTTTTTAAAAGCTGCTTACGTATCTTGAATGTGTAATCAGACCCCTGTGCAGGCTGGGAGTATCCAAGAGGGAAACTAAGTAGAAAGGCACCTATTTATAGGCAGGTGTGTGTTATTCTGTCACATGACCGGTGACACCTGGCTGGCTGCTAAGGACAACTCCGATGGGATGGAATGTGACCAGGTGGTGTCAAGACTCATCAAAGTCACCCGGCCACTTGGGAATGGCATCTGACACTGCTGATACGGAGGCATGGGGAGAGAGAGACCATGGTTACAAAACACGCAACACGAGCCCTGCTTGCCCCTCAGCAAATAATTAGGCCTGAACTGCTACATTACTTGATATCTATCTCTAAGGTCAATGTGAATGAATAGGTCTCTTGGCTTGATTTCTTCCCCCAAAGCAAATGTTTCACTAATCTCCATTTTCCTCCTCAATCGGAGCCCATTGTCCAACATGTCTGAGCCACTCTATGAAAACAAGCCTGCATGTGGGTATAATGGAAATCAAACCAGTTCCGTGAAAAATAGAGTTTCTTGTTCAACCCTGTTTGCAAACGTTTACTCAACCAGCAGAGACAAAAAGCAGGGCTTTTCAACATACAGAAAGCTACCCATTATCCATTAGAGAGGTGCGGGGGAAGTCACAGGTTTCTGGCTTTAGGCAGGAAGTGTGAGTCTGAGGCTCACTTTGAAAATGGAAACTGCTCTTTTCTTCTTTGTTGCTCACAGTGACTAGAGCATGGTGTGAAGGTGCAGAACTAGACCTTTGAGAATGATTTTACTCAGGATGAAGAGGTTGGAAAGACAGAGAAGGTTTCCATTTAAAGGATAAGGATTATACAAAATACCTCCACCATTACACAATATGGGCATGCAAAGAAACCTCACACTGTACCCCACAAATATATACAATTATTATGTAGCCATTAGAAAGTTTTTTGGCAGCCCTGGGAATTAAACCCTTCACACTGAGCTATATCCCCAGCCCTTTTTCCAAATTTTTTCTTTGAGACAGGGTCTTGCTATATCACTCAATTGTCCAAGCTGGGTTCAAACTTGGGATTTTCCTTCCTCAGACCCCCAGAGTGCTGGGAATACAGGAGCACACCATTACATCCAGCAAAAACAAAATAAAACAAAATTGTAAAATAAAACATTTTCAGTCCCCTTGGCTACAGTAAATCCCATCCATTTGTATGATCCAGGATCCTCTTTCTGAATTCCTTCTCCAGATGGGAACTCCCTAGATTTCACTCATTAAAACCGAGGCCTCCTGCTTCTAGATATAAGGCCCCACCTGTCACCTCATCTCGGTAGCATCTGTCCCAATCCCTCCTTCCCTCACACCAGCTTGTCGGTTCCTGCAGAACCAGGAGTAGGCGTGTGAGAGAGGTTGTGTGCCTCAAGAGCAAACGTTACCCAAAGGCAAATGCACCATTCCTGCGCCATTTTTCTCTAGACATTTCATCACAGCAGCGCTTGGGGTGGGAGGTTGCAGCACAGAGGGGGATAGGAGGATTATGCAATGAGCTTGCGACTGCTAAAGCCCAAAACAGGATTCCTTTGCTCCTTATAAACAGCAGCAGAAGACCACAGCTGCCTTCTTCTGGCCATTTGATAAGACCATTTGAAGATGTATAAACATTGCTTCACCGATCTTCCATACACTTTCAATGAGCAAAATTATTTAAACACCATCAGGAAACAAAGTCTGACGGATCAGCTGTGATCCCGGGATGCCAGAGTAGACAGTGGGAGACAAGAGGGTGTGGAAGAGAACACTCTACCTCTTCTGGACCCTGACATGGGGTTGGCTTTGTGAAATGGACTCGGAAGTAAACAGACTTAGGGCTCCGCTAGGATAAGGGACAATAGTCTTAGCATATTGCAGGGCCTTGGATTTTAATCAAGAAGCAAAAGCAGTGAGATTCTTATGTGTGTATATATATATACAAAGAGATGTTTTCTAGGGAACTGGTACCTGCAATTATAGCGCCTGACAAGTCTGAAGATCTTCAGGGCAAGTTGGCAAGGCGGGGACCAGGCAGAGCTGCCGAAGGCCTGAGAACCAGGAATGCTGGTGGCATAAGTTTCAGGTCAGAGGTTGGTGAGCTTGAGGCCCGGGGAGAGCAGATGCTTCAGTTCAAGTCCAAAGGCAGGAAAAGGAGTCAATTTCAAATGCAACCATGCGAAAGAAATTTCCTCCTACTCAGGGGAGGGCAAGCCTTTTGTTTCTATGCAGGTGTTTCCCCATCTTCTTCGTGCAATCTGCTTTGCTCATCTCCCAGTTTAAATGTTAATGTCATCCAAGAAGCACCCTCAAGGAAACACTGAAAAGAATGTTTAACCAGCTATCTAGGTACCCTGTGGCCCAGTCAAATAGGCACATAAAATTAATCATCATAATGGGTTAATAGGCAACAATGAAGCCTGTAATGCCAGCAGTCTGGGAGGCAGAGGCAGGAGGATTGCAAATTCAAGCTCAGCCTGGATAAATTAGTGACTTGGTGAGACCTTGTCTCAAAAATAAAAAATAGATAGGGCTGGGGATGTAATTCAGTGTGAAGGGCCTGAGTTCAATCCCTAGGGCCATCAAAAAGAAAAAAAAACTAAAGCAACAAAAGCAAAACAAAAAATTTAAGCAACAGTGTGGACTGGAAAAACCACCATTTCTGGAGCCTAACAGCCCAAGGTCAAGTTGCAGCTTTTTTCCTTGCGAGTTATGTAATTTTTGGATCTCTCTGGGGCTGCCTCGGTTGCTCTTCAGTAAAACAAAGATAACAAAAGTCTCACGTAACAGGTACCAAAGTATTAGTTGTTTTGGATACAACTGCATTTGCCCTTTGCTTTTAATGTGTATTATTATTTTGAACAAAAAGGAGGGTTAGCCATAGAAAATGTAGCAGAGAAAGGGAGGCATTCATCACAAGAAAGAAGTATAATTGTCGAGAGAGTTATATACACCGTATTAACACAGTGTTCCTCTTAAATCAGTAAACCAGGGTCTGTGGGCCTTGAGAAGATGTCAGAACCACTAGACTACGCGGCTGTTCCCCTCCCTCTTCATGTCCCAGGAGGCTGCAGACCCACATCCGTCTTGGAGCCCATGTTCCACACACCACCCAGGAGTGCTGAAAGGTAGTAGAACTTATTGCATTTGGGATCTGCTCCCATCATCCGACAAAAACAGCTAGATATTTTCCCATTAAGAAGTCAAATTAGAAAACCTCTCCCATGGTGGGTTTGAGCTTTCAAGGCACAGTCATGGCTGAAAGATAGCCTGTTGGTCCAATCTGACACCTCATTGCAGTATCGGTCCCTCTTCCAAAGTCCTGTTCCAGCATGTGGGTGGTGTTAGCAGTGTCCTGGAACCAAAGACTCACATAAGTGTTACAGAAAACCTAGATGGTACAGCAAGAAATTCAATGGCTGGACTGGCCAGAAGACACTTCTGGGGGCCAGCATAATGGCTTGCCCAGAGTGTGAGATCGGGTTTGGCAAGCCCTAAGCAGCTGGTTGCCAAATCCCTCTGCCCATTCTCCCCCTGGTGTATTTCAAAGGAAATGAAATCCACATGTTTCTGATCTGCTGAGACCTAAAGCTCATCCAAAGGTGGTTTTGCAAGACTGGTTTGGACACAAGGAACTTAGAGGAACTTAATTATTATTATTTTTCATTTTGAAATGGAGACCTGTACGCTTACATAATACATGCCATCCCTACAAAATTGAAGCCCAGTTTCACCTTACCAAAACTCTTGGTCGTGTGCCCACCAAGACAGATGATTGAAGTCAACTAGAAAAGAGAAAACAGTTGACTTTAACATCCAACCTAGAAGTCCATCTTGAAAACCATACTTTTCATTGCCCCTTTTGATGGGGATGCTAAAGCTAGCTTTTAACAACATGGGTAATATATGGATTGGGCCTGTGAATGTCATTATTTCCCTAGGCTCTGGCCAAAGGGTTGAAAACCTAAATTCGAAGTGGTGTCCATCTTGGATGGATGGGATCAGAGGCTGAAGGATGTGAGCCCAGGTCCAAGGATATGTGGCCCAGTTCCTGGTGGGCAAGAGGCCATCACAAAGGTGTTCTGTTGAATAATCCTGAAACATTCTGAAGGGAACATCCCCCTTATCTCTGAAGGGAACTGAGACAAGTGGTAACCTAATTTCTGTTTCAAGGAAGTAAGGATCACATGATGCGGTTAGAAATAATTAGCACTGTGGGATGTGACTCCTGACCGCTTCACGCCTAGCCGCATGAACACTATTGGCCAAAGAGACCAAGAATCAAAGGATCCTCCCCTCTGAATCAAGGATGCACATTCATGGTTTCTCCTACCGCTGTGACCCTGTTAGGGCACCAGATGTGGCTTTTCCTTAACATGCCCTCTCCCTCCTTCTCCTTCTCTTCCTACTCCTTCTCTTCTTCCTCCTCCTCCTCTACTTCCCCTGCTGCTCTGAGTTCTCCTGACAGAAGCAGTGGCTTTCTTCTGGGAAGCTGCACCACCCTCATTTCCCAACCCTGGACCATGCTCACTCAAAAGTTCCCAGGTTACTCTCTACCACCCTCGCTTGGGCTCTGGTTCGTGGTAAGTATGCTTCAGACTTTTGATGACTAAGATCACAAAAAAGTGGGAAACCACCACAGCTTCTTGGGTTGACTCCCCTTGACCTTGTTCCCCCTCCTGCTATCTTGTATTGTTCCTGGGAGTGTATGCAGGGCCTTACGCATGCCAGGCAAGCCCTCTACCTTTGAGCTATACCCCCAACCTTCCTTCTGCCTCTTAATTACAGGTAGCCCTCGCTCTTCCGGTCTCCACCATCCTCTTCCCAGGGCCTCACACTGGAGAGGTGAGAAGTCAGTACCAAGTAGCCGGCCACTTTCTCCCCTCCAACCTGAGCCAGACTGTGCCTTGAAGATGACTCTGTTTTGTCAACTGTACAAAGTAAGACTAATTAGGGTGTTATTCAGACACTCTGAAAGCAGCACCCACTTGGGCAGATTCACTAGACCAGCTGAAATAAAGTCCCCCAGACGGAATGGTTAAACAGACATTTATCATCCCACAATTCCGGAAGTTGAAAGCTGAGGTCCAAGGGTTAGCAGGTATTGTTCCTCCTCAGGGCTTGTCTTAGATATTTTTTGTCTTAGTTATAGTTTTGTCTTGTTTTTGTTAGTTTTATTGTCTTAGTTATATGTTCTCTTAGTTATTTTTCTCTCATTGCTGAGACAAAATGCCCAACACCCAAAGTTAAAGGAGAAAAGTTTTATTTAGCTCACAGTTTATAGAGGTTACAGTCCATAATTGGCTGGCTCCAAGGCAGGGTGACATGGCAGAGGGAGAAACAGTTTATGGTGGTGGAAGACAGCAAAAGCAACAGGAGCAAAAAGGGGTCAGGGGCAACAAGGCTCTTTCTGCCCCTTTATTTTATCCAGACTGCTGAGATTAGGGCGGTGCCTGTCCAATCAGTGGATTGATCCAGCACTCACCCACCCTTAATCCCAGCATTGCACAATGAATCAATCACAAACTCTAGATTAAGTTGCATCGGAAAAAGCCTCATCTAAAAGTGCATGAGGCTTTGTGGGGACATCTAGACAGAATCTGTTCCAAGCCTCTCCCCTCCTCTGGGGGTTGCTGGTGAAATTTGGTGTCTCTTGTCTTGTTAATGTTTCACCCCAGTCTCTGTCTTCATCTCATTCTTCCTTCCTCTGTCCAAATTTCCTCTTTTCCTTTGGACATTGGTCATACCCGATAGGGGCCTAGCCTCATGGCTGCTGCATAACTGAATCATCAGCAAAGACCCTATTCCCAAATAAAATCACCCTCACAGATCCTGGGGGTTAGGACTTCAACATCTTTTGGGAAGACACAATTCGATCTGTAATAGCTCTCCTCTGGGTATAGAAAAAGGAAAAAAAAAAAAAAAGGCAATTTAAAATTGACATTGAAATGCAATAACCAGACGGACATGGCGACACATGCGTCTAATCCCAGCACTCAGGAGGCTGAGGCAGGAGGATCACTCTGAGTTCAAGGTCAATCTGGGCTACAAAGTAAGTTCAAGGCCAGCCTGAACTGCATAGTGAAAACCTTGTCTTAAAAAGACCAAAAAAAAAGAAAAAGCAAAAAGAAAAGAAATGCAATTACCTCTTAGTGTATTGTCCAAATTGGGGCATTTTTTTGAGAATGAGACAGCGCTATTAAAAATTTGACCACGTGTCAAGCGGGGTGTCCCAGGCAAGCCATCAGGACACACAGCCACTGCATGCAGCTGGGCTCCTTCCCCAGCCTTTCCCAGGCAGGGATGCATTTTTACCTTTGCTGCTAATCCCTCTTTGTTTGTGTTCTCCAGCAAGTCCAGTCTGTTTTATACACATTCGCAGCGAGACTGGGGATTAGCTATATTCTGGCTGTGGTTAATTCACTGTTTCTAGTTAACTCAGGTCCAATCTTAGCAATTAATTTGGCCAGATCAAGTTACGTCCTCTTTACACCTGTTCCCCTGCTTAATTAGGTTCCGATCTCCCAGGGATAGCTGGAGACACCAAGGACCATTGCCTAAGCCTTGGATTAGAAGGAGTATGTCAGACACTCAGCTGTGGTCGTAATACCCAGGCGACATGCCGGAGACAGCCCCAGCCCTTCCGTCTAGAAATGTGTCCTGACAACTACAATCCCTCCCAGGCTGGAGGGGTAAGGATCCCCTTTCTCGATCCCCTTTTTCATTAGTGACTTCTTTTCATCTCTTCCCAAGGGATGGAAATGCTCCCAGTGAGGCTTCTTTCTGAGGTAACTGTTGGACAGGAGTCAGCCAGTTAAGGCTGCCCATCTAATTAGCAGAATCTGTTATGATTTATCAGGATAATGAGCTAGGGAACAAAGACATCACTTCCCACCCCCACCCCCACCCCCGATATTTTGGCCGCTCTTCTTCCTTTTGGAAGATGACCCAATGGTTAATAAGAAAGGAGTCACTTATTGTTGGGGTGCAAATAGAAAGATAAATGACATCAGTAATTAAGCCTCAGGCTCCCTTGGGTATAATGGAGCCATTTGCCAGGCAATATTATTCAATTAATTAATTCCATTAGGGCTACCACACTTCCCCAAATCCAGTCATTCAGCTGTCAGCTCTGATAATTTGTATGACACGAAACTAGACCGGTGAATCAATGCATCCTGAGACAAAAAAAAGGAAGCATTTCTACTTCCCCAGGAAACCGAGCTAGAAGCCTTTGATGTGTGAATGTGTGAAGTCTTCAGGGCCAGCCAAGGACCTCTCCTGGCGTGGTTCAGAACTGTCGTCCCGGAGCCCAAATGTGACAGGCTTGGTTCCCAGCCTGTGGTATTACTGAGAGATGATGGAACTTTTGTAGGGGTGGGGGGGTGCTGCAAAGAGGAAGTGGGGTACCTGGGGATGAGTCCTTGAAGGGGATATGGAGACCTTGGCCCTGTCCTCCCTCTCTTTGCTTCCTAGCCTCCAGTGGGTGGACAGGACTCCTTTGCCACACATCCCCACCATGATGTCTTAGTTACTTTCTTGTTGCTGAGGCTAAATACCCAACACCCACAAGTTAAAGGAGGAAATTTATTTTGGCTCACAGTTTGTAGAGGTTTCAGTCCCTACTTGGCTGGTTCCAAGGCAGGGTGGCATGGCAGAGAAGAAAGCTAGCCAGTTGGCTGGCTCTGGTACAGGACAGGCAAGAAGGCAGCAAAGCAGCAGCAGCAGCAGCAGCAGCAATCCTCCCTTTCCCTCTTATCCCATCTAGGCTACAAGCTTATTGGTTGGTGCCACCCACACACATGGTGGGCCTTGCCATTATCTATACCTAGAACTATGCTAAACCAATCAGTGGAGTAATTTAGTTACCAAAACCCTTAATCCATATGCACACACCCTTAATCCACATTCACACCCCCTGGATCCAGCCACCTCCAAAAAGCCCCACCTATAAGTGCATAAGGCTTTGGGGGAACCATCTAGATAGAAGCATTGAATTTTTTTCTCTCTTCTTCACAGACAGAGTAAACCTGGACAATTCCCTTTTGCCTGCAAATTGGCCTTTCTCCGCCTGTGAATAGACCACCTCTTTCCACTGTAATATGTTCTTTCTCCATCCTCAAGGAAGCGACAGTATCAGTGGGCAGCTGATCACAACCTCAAGTTCGCTTAAATGGTTTGCACTCTGAGATGACAGTAAGAATACACACTCTAGATTATCTACTCACTCTACCACTGAGCTAAATCCCCAGCCCCTTTTAAAATTTTAGGTAGAGGTTTAATGAGAGATCTAAGTTGTCCAGGCTGGTCTCGAACTTGTGATCCTTCTGTTTTAGCCTCTCAGTAGCTGGGATTAAGGCACGTGCCATCGTCCCCTACCAGCCACCTTCTTGCACCATCTCGGTGGTCACTAGCTAGTACTTTGGTCAGCTGAACCCACTTGATTAGGGAGAGGAGAAGGACTAAGTGACATGGACGAGGACTGTCTAAGGGCTCTGGATGGGCAGATACAGCAGAAGGGAAGGTGCTGGAAGAGCAGCTCCCCTGACCATGTCGTCATGCTTGTCTGCTAGCTTTCTTCTCTGTCAGCAATGTCAGAGGTGAAGCCTGCCCCTGCCTTGCATCACTCATAACTCAAATTCTCTCAGTCCCATCTGCGCTTGTGCTAATAGACACACCCATATTCTCTTTAACTCTCCTACTCTCTTCTCCTTTTCAGCTCCTGCCAACTTGTCTCAGAATTTTTTGTGTCCTTTCTAGTGGTAAATCTGCCTTCAAACAAAAGGATGGTAATCATCCAGAACCACATTTCAGAAAAGTTTACTTAGCCTGGTGTAGTGGTGCACACCTGTAATCCCAGCACTCAGGAGACTGAGGCAGACTCATCACTGTGAGTTCAAGGCCAGGCTGAACTACATAGGGAGATCCTGTTTTTAAAAAAATCAAGCAAGTTCTTTCTTTCGATTAAAGAAATCAGAATCACAACAATCTGAAGACCAGAAATTCCTTCAGAATCTCAACAAGTCCCCATATGCCATCTGTCTCTCTGTCCATCTCCAAATCAACATTTCCTTTGACTACACAATTAGCCGGAATAAAATACTGTCTCTATTTTGTATTTATTGTTTTACTCTGCTTTAATTAGTTACTAATACTCTGGGAGCATTGAGACCTGTTCTTTTTCATTGTGACACAGCAGTATTTCAGCTAAATTCACGATTGTGTGCCGGCGTGGGAACCAATCTACCATTCCTAGGAAAACAGCTCACCTTCCAAAGAGCTGACTTCCAAAGTCCAGAACATGATCTATTTATAACCTGGGTGGCTACCTACACTGTTTCAGCCCCTCTTCCTCCTCCCCTCCCAGCTAATCAAGGAATCTGTTGTGTCCTGGGCCCGTTCTGTGGATGAGAATTGAATCCACAGCGAAGGCCTGAAGTCTGCAAGCCAGGGTGAGAGGAAGGCTCAGGGTAGAAGTTCTCAAACCTGGGCCAGCTCAGAATGCTTTGGAAGACCTGTCTGAACAGACGGCTGAAGATCTGGGGAGGGACCCAAGACTTGACATTTTTAACCTCCTTCCTAGTGGAAAAGTTTTCTTTAGAAAAAGATGGTCTCATCTAGATGGGAATCACTGGCCTAGACCATATAGTTCCAAGAGGTTTGAGAGCCACCTAGATTTCCAGAAACCTGAGCATTCAGCCACATATCCTGGCTGCCCCAAAGCCCACCATCCCTGGCATGGGTCGTGATAGAACCAAAGCTACCCCTCACCCTCACCCCCAGCTTTACCTGCAGGCAAAGACCAAGCTCTAGAGTGCGATTCACAATTTCTGAGCATTGCTTGCAGCTTATATTTAGAATTAGATCTAGAAATAGTACAGATGATCATGGGATGTGGGGAGTGCTGAATGATTATGAAAATGTTTTGTTTGGTCTAGCTTTCTGTTTCCTGTTAATATCTCACACATCCAAAGATGTTCCTCAGGCTCAACAAGACTTAGGGACCCTTTCCTATTGCTTTTGTGGGAGTCTCAGACAGTCATAAGCCCATTAGAGTTGGATGGGGGTGTGACAGTTCTAACTCTAAATACCGTGATTCCAGTGGTCTGCTGGTCCAGCATTTTCCAATTTTTTCTGTGAATCCCATTGACAAAGAATTCCATCCAAATTCGTGACTTGATTCTCATGTCTCACGTTAGTGTCTTAGCTGGGATTTCCCCTCAGAAGGCAGCAACAAGGGCGTTGTAAAGGAAGGTGATTTTGGACATGGATCCCAGCAGGCAGGAGTTGGGAACAGAAGGAAGGGAGCAGGGATAGAAGAGGAGATGGTAGTGAGGGGCTCCATCTTGTCTTCTAGGGTGACCTTCTATGAGGCTGTCAGAATTTCCAACACAAGGAAAGGCAAAGGGAGCATTCACCTCTGACTCTCATTCCTCTTTATTTTTATTTATATATTTTTTCTCATTCCTTTTTAGTAAGGAGTTGCTTCACAGGGAGTCACCATTTGTGACTCCTGCACAAAGCTATTTGCCCAGCAATGACTGGCATTGAAGCTAAGCCAGAAGGTGAGAGTTTCACACAAAAGATATCCAATGTGGTTTACTAAGGAAAAGAGGAAAATGGGATTAAACAATATTTATACTTGACTGATGAATATTCTACATTTTCATGGTAGCTATAATCTTTTAAGAGTGAACATATTTAAAAATTTAATCAAATGTGAGGATTAATACCGAGTTTCTGGAGTGTGTCTAAAACCCATAAACAGTACAACAGACCTACACACCCATTTCTAGAAACTTCTACCTTTTTTGTGCTCACAAGCCCTAAGAAACAGTGACTGTCCCATACATTTCATGACCGTATCAAGGCCACCAGATAGGACAAAGTCAGTGAGAGCTATTTTGTGTCAGCTGTTCACTGTTCTGATTACAATGCAGGTTGAAATTAACTAGGAGTTAGGGCTCCAGAAATTGCTTTTCTGACCTCATGTCTGAAGCACTTATATTTTGTGCTTAAAATATCAAATAACTGCTATTTGTATTCAGCTCCATACACCCATTTGTTCTCTATAAATGAAAGTGAAATTAGACATAATTGTCACTATCTTTTTTTTTTTTTTTTGTAGCACTGGTGTCCAGTGGTTTCTTCAAGGGACAGATTTTGAGGAAAACCACCTTAAGTAAAGTGAAGATTATCATAAGGCTACTTACTGAACTATCAGTGTGAATTCCAATATCTGAGTAGCTGATCCTTCTGGTCTTCAAGAAGTGATCTGTTCAGAATACAAACTAAGAATCATATGGCTAAGAATAAGGGCCACTTGAAATTGTACATCAAGTGCTCAGAACTTTTGCGGCTCAGCTCACATATAAAATGACTGAGGTCAAGTCTGAGCCTGCACAGCTGAGGGGCCTTCCTGTAGCACATGCAAAGGAGATACTCACTGGGGCTCTGGCAAGTTCTCAAAGAGTAAGGTATTCAAATATTTTCTAAAAACCCTTTATCATTAACATTTTCAAAAACGTGCGCAACTTCAGAGACTAGGGGAATGGGCCTGGAACATATCACCCAGCTCAGAGAACTATCACGGCCAGTTTTAAATAATTTCTTTTATTTTAAAAAATTTAAACAAGCATCGTTCTTGCTCCGAAAGACAGGAAACCCGGGAAGATTTTCCTGACCCCCTGAGGGTTTATGACCTGCTAGCTCTTTGGTTCACTGACCTTGTTCAATTCTCTTTTTATACAAGGGAATGCTATCTGTTCCCATTCTCTCTGGCTATTTCTCATGCTTGCAGCAAATTAAGTGGACTCTATGATTTTAGCAACGGTGACATATAATCCCAGTGTTAAAGGATGGAATTTTCCAATGCAAGAAGCACAGAAAACACAGAGGAAGCAATGCCATGAGCAAACGCTCCTCAACACAGTACCTCCAGCTGTGCTGCAGAGCAGCCCAGCGTTTGCATGAGACATGAAAAAAGCCAATCTGACAATCGAGTGATTGTTCTCTCTCCACAAGCAATCCTGCTATTTCTAACCCCTTGGTGGGCTGTGCTGGCAACACACGGACATAGCCTAGGTCTTCCTACAGAGGCTGGGAGCCCAGAGGCAAAGGGGAAAGAGCCTGTTGTTTTCCAAGAGACCGCGATCTGTGACTGCAGTAACTAGAACATCGTCTCACAGAACAGACAGAGGTGAGCAGGCCAGCCTCTCACCTGGTCTCATTTGTCCCAGACAACCCCAAGCCAGCGAAATGGATCAGCTTCTTGCTGTTTGTCCAACGACTTGCCTACTACTCTAGAAAAACAACACAGACCTGCCAAGAATCTGCAGTCCACTGAATCTTAAAATAATGACTAGTCTATCCAGTGTTTCCATCCAGGGAATTGTTGGTTCCTATACAAGAAAACCCTTTGGGGTGAGATGGAGGAGTCCAAGAACGGCATGTGGTTATTTTTGCCACTTACTGGCCCCTGTCTGCACTTTTTTTTTTTTTTTAAAAAAAAGAAGCAATCTATTTTTGACATTAGCTGTTCAGCTTTCAAATAGCATCAGCCCATAAAGCATATCTAATTGAAATGTTGATTCCAAGTCTTACTTAAAGACTTTTTGGCCTTCTTTTCTCCTGCTCCAAGCACACACACACACACACACACACACAATACACACACGCACACACACACATGCATGCACACACAGGCACACACAGTCCCACACTTGCATTCTATTTCTTGGCATATCTGAACCAAATTTTTAGGATAGGTTAAGGAATTAACACCTTTCCTTCCATATGACAACTTCCACCTTTTTTGAAGAAATAATAGAAGCGATCATATTAAAAGTTTGATTGCTTGATTCAGATAATGCTTCTAGTACCAGAAAAGGAAACAAACAAACAGAATGTCTTAATTTTGGGGGGCTGGGGATTTAGCTCAGTGGCATAGCGCCTGCCTAGCAAGAACGAGGTCGTGAGTTCGATTCCCAGTACCAGAAAAAAAAAAAACAGATAATGCTTCTAAGACTGACTGTGTCATTCAGTCCTATTCTTCCTTTAAAAAGGAATTATATGCTCCTGAGATAATAAGAAAAAATGAAATGCAAAAAGCTAGGGAGGAAGGAATCACATAGTGGCTTTAAAATGATACAGCATGTGAGTCATTGCACACCAACCTTGAGGCTGAATACAGGGATCACACACAAAGTTCACCAAAGCTTTATTAAAACTAATGTAAGAGCGGGTTTTACTTGTAGGCTTACAGTGAGGTTATGTCCTGATAAGCTTATCATACACTGAGAATGTCATCAGTTGAAAATGCATTTAACACTTCTAATATACATAATAAGCCAACATCCCTAATCTCGTTTAGAACACTTACATAGCCTACAGATGGACAAAATCAAGCAACACAGCCTATTTTATAGTAAAGTGTTGGATATCTCATTTATTTATTATTGTGCTATAAGTGAAAAAAAAAAAAAGAATGGTTGCATGGCTATTTACCATTCGTGTGTACAGTTTGAAAACACACTGAGCCTGAAGAATGTTTGAACCATTGAACTAAAATTAGCTGCTGGATGAAGCAGGGTCGCTAGCTGGCCTCAATCCTTGCCTTAGTGATAATGGAAGTGAAAACTAAAGTGACAGCATCAAAGTACAGTGAAAGCTGTAAGTGGAAGCTAGGAGAAGGTAAGGAAAGAGGGCTGGCCTGAGTAGTAGCTGGGAGGGGTGTGTTTGGCGAAGAGGATCAGACTGGTCCATTTGCAAAAGTACGGAGACCAGTTTTTCGGGGTGCTGTGATGGGCTGGGGTTTGGTGAATCATTATCTCAATCCTGGTTTTGCAGCTCAGGTTAAACCCTCATGGCTTGAAGGGCAGTCTCAGTCCTGTGAGTCTGCGCTGGAATCCAAGGTGAACACACGTTTAGGGCAAAGAACACTTTGTGGTGTAGGTGTTTTCAGTCTTAAAGGCCAATGAGATAGGCTAAGTAAATTTAAGGGTAATAAAGCTTGTTTTGCCAACTTTTCGGCAAGGCACTCCCTGAATGACTAACATGCCTATACACAGAGCTGAGAAGAAATTGACCCAGAGTTCCACAAAATGAAAGTCAAGCTTTGTTCTATTGGGCATTTGTAGGACCGAGCAAAGAATCTCTGTTTTCAGCAAAAGCTACATTCAAATCCCTGTCTGTCTTAAAAGAAAACACAAATGCTGCTTTCAGTGAGTAATGGGTTAAGGGCCCAGGAGTGTTAATCGGAAGAAAAGATATCTCTGATGACGTCAGAGCTGTATCAGAATCTGCTACTGAGACAGGGTCACTAATTTCTCTGAGGGAGCTGAAACTCATAGCCACTGTCAGCTTTGGGAAGGAGTAATATTACATATCATTATCCTGGAAAAAGATTAAAATTCAAAATCAAAACCATGAGTGGAACGTGGCTCAGTGGTGAGAGTGATTGCCTAGTGTGTGTGAAGCTCTGAGCTCAATCCCCAGCACCACAGAAAAACACGAAGTACAATTTATACTGAATCTGCACAGCTTTTATTCAAACATAAAGTAAAAAAAAAAAAAAGGCAAACCATCGTAAGTCAAGGACCATCCACCTTTTAATATCACCGACAACCTTACCACCATATTTGCATACAGACTAGGAAGTAACTTCATATAATGGCTCCTTGTTTGAAGAGAAAGCCAAGAATACCTGTTTGATTGTCTTAAAGAGGAAAAAAAAACTATACTTCTGTTAGCCATGGAAGCATCTGCAACCCAGAGTCCAGCTTGTCTTTTAGTTTAAAAAAATAGCGGCATCTGAGTAATTTAGGGATCTCAACATATAAAAATTAAAAAATGGCTGATGATATAGCTCACTGTAAAGACCAGAGTTTCAAACTCTAATAATGCAAAACAGAACAAAAACAAATTTCTAGAAACTCCAAACAAATCATCAGACCCGCATACTGTTTTAACAAAATGATCCCTAACATGAAAGGACAGAATTGATTTGTGCCTTTAATTTACTTCAAAGGCAAAGAAAATTACTCTCCTTCAGAGACTTTCATTGGCATTGTTCATCCAAAGTAAAATAAAATTACACAAAGCGAGCAGCTTCCTGTGCCTGCGTTGTCTCTGCTTTATCAGTCACCTGCTTTCTTCCAGAAGAGGAGAAGGGCCTTGTCTGCCACCACCTCCACGCCTGTGTTCCAGCTGTGTGGAAACGTCTTCTCACCCCTCGCAGCTACCCTGACCTCCCGCTGGATTCTTTAAAGGACTTCAGTGGGAACTAACTTGGTGTGTTTGAATGATCCAATACATTTACAAATTTTAGTCATACTTATCCAAGTAACCTTATTTATGAAAATAAGAGAGTGAAAGGAAATAAAAGTCACCGCTGTAGTTTTAGTATCAAATTCATCAGCCATGGAAGCAGTCATAAATACTAAACTAAAAGGAAAATAAGTTAAAACTCCCATCAGGTGACCAACGGTGCTAGGAATCTTGGGGCTGCTGGTTTTTGGACAAAAAGTCCCCCATGCAGGGAAACCCCTTGGTCCTAGAAAAACCTTAGGACAGGTGATCCCCCTGCAACTTCCAATGACTCTCAAAGAGCAAAGTCCAAATGCTGAGTTAGTGGGAAATCAGCAAGATGGAGAGGGCTTGTGACAAATATCCACAGGCAATCTCTCCCCACTCCACCTGGAGGCTTGTCTCTGCCTCCTGTTTTATTTTCTTCATTTCATAGAATACTATAGTCAGTTTTTGTTTTTCCCTTTACTGTGTGAGCTCCATGTGGGCAGGAGAGTTGCCTAGCTTGGTTAATGTGGCAGCCCTAGAACATTTCCCAGCAAATAAGATGTTTAAGAAACATGTCCTAGGTGCAGAACTCTGTCCCTGGTTACATAAGCCAAGAGAATCATTGTATTCTACTGGTTCTAAGACGCATGGCTTTCACAGCTGAACATCTCTGAAATCTCGATGTGTCCTAAGCCATAGTGTCCTTCAGAAGCCACCAGCCAACTGTCAGTGATGACATCATCACCTTTGATGCTGTTCACGGCCGTTCACATGCCCTCACGTCAGTCAAGATAAGTGCATTTGGGGGTTTCACCCGAGGGCTGTGACAATGTCTGTGCCACTGTAATTCAGCCTTGAAGCAACAGGCTACGTTGTACTAGGAAACACAGAAGTCAAGCAGCAAGATGTAAATGAGATACTAGTGAAGAATGTTTGTCTGAAGGGAATGGCCCTGAGCCCACACTTTCTTCCAAAGGAACAACCAAGTGCATTTGAAACTCCATAGAAGACACCCACGAGCCCAGCAAGCTGTATTACTTTCTGTTGCTGAGATAGCTGCCTTCTTGCAAAGCCCTTCAGAAGGGGGGACGCTGAATTTAGAAGGACTCTAAAGTGATCGACGGTTCATATAAAATAATGGTTAGCCTGACCATCAAGGGTGTCTTAAACTTGGCTTAAACTTAGAAATCAGTCTCTCCCAGTCTTTTATTTCCATCTATGAAAAAGCCTTCCCAGAGACCATCAAAAAGACTACTGATTCATGGCAGGATAAGTAAAGAATAGCAACTCACTCAGTTGGTATAACTTTTCCAGAACCTTCTGGTGACTGAGCTCTCTGCCGGCTTCTGCTCCTGGCTGGGGATGAGAAAAGTCTTCTGGTTCTAATAACAACTTCTGTTTTCAAGTCCCTGTAAATTTTCCCTTGGTGCCCTCTTCTAGAATGTACCTTGTCGAGTGGCCCTGGTTCTTCCCCTTGTACCAACACTCCCTGCTAAGCTTGAAAGATGCCCATCGAGGGGATCCCACTATTGGCACCTCCCCTACCAAGTCCTGCCATGCAGAGCCTAACAAATCTGAACCCTAACTCCCATGTGCACTTCACTGGCAGTCATCTACCACCTCTGGTGACAATAGCTGTCGAAGTCTGGAGACAAAATGACATGTGCATTTAATTGTGTTCCCTTGATTGCAGATAGCTAAATTAAGTACAGATTGATAGGCAGTCAGAACAGGGCCAGGCCCAACACAGATTCATGACAGGGGTGAGGCAAACCAGGCCTGTGGTGGAGGGCTGAGTTAACAGAGATCAGGCTCCGAGATGCAGACACAATGGCTAGGCCTGCGAGCCTCCCCAGAGATAAACAGTCCAAAGCTGAACTGTAACTAGCACCACGGGGTCCGATAAAACTAAACAACATGACAAACATGTAGAAACAACACAACAAGCACGTAGATAGATGACCGGAACACTTGACCCTCACTCCTACCCCTTCTGGAAATACCTTTGTCTTCTCTATGCTCTGTTCCCTTGCTATGAACTCTTTTTCTATTCGATCACTATCAGCTAAGCGACTATACTTGTAACCCTGTAGACTGTAGTTTGACCCAAGGTAACCCGTGATGTGCTTTTACTTTGTCCCTAGATAAAGAGCCTCAGCAGCAGCCCACTTTCGGGACCCCTCCCTCCTCTCAGGAGCTTTCTCTTAACAAAATTTTCCTGCACTTCACATCCTTGGTCAAGTCCGTTCTTTGGCTGTGTGAGACATGAACTGAGCACATCCAACAGGTTGGGAGTTGCTTCCCTGTAACAGTTTACAGAGGATGAAAGCCAGAGAAATGCTCAGAAACACTGCAGTACCCCAACACAAGATACGACTTGGGGGTACCCAAAGCAGAAAAGTGCAGTTAAGAGTCACTTGATTCTTGCTGATATGAATCCTAGTTCATGCTGTGGCATATGTTTACATGGATTGAGTTGGGGAGCTCCTGTGCATGGCAGATCTTTGTTCTTATTTCCCCTCTCTCTCCTTCTCCTCACCATTGTTCCCTTTTTCCTCTTCCCTAGGTCCTTTTTCACCACAGCCACACCAGCATTTGCTATTGTTTTATTTCTTAATGATTGCTGTTCTTTCTGGAGTAACATGGAATCTTAGGATTGTTTCAATTTGCATTTCTGTAATGGCCAGAGATGTTGAACATTTTTCATGTATTTACTGGAGGAAGAGGGAGGGAGAGGGAAGGGAAGGGGAAGGGGATTTAAACAAACAAACGAACAAAATATAAGCTGTAGTATGTGCCTGTAATCATTCCCCAAGATGATTGTAAACCACGTGCACTGCAAATACGTACTAATAAAATAATGTTTTTAAAAAGGAGAGTCATTTGAGAGAGTCCCACTCAGTCACAACAATGATTGCCTGTTGGGTTAACAAAATGTACACATTTTTCTCACAGTCTTTCAATGAACAGTTATATGCTAAAATCTCTCCCAGTTGTTCATTCATTTATTCTTTTTTCCCCGCCAAATAACTCAGTACCTACTATATATCAGTCTACCCTACTAGGTGTGGGGCATAGGAGACTGAACAAAGAAGACACGGTTCCTATACAGTTTTAACCTGGGGCCATATCCCCTCCCTTCAAGGGGTTAGTAATTAGAACTCAAGGGCCCATACATTTGAATAAAAAAAATTACAAGTGTCTTCACTAGCTTCTTACTTCCGGAAATCATTGATTTATTCCTTATCACTAGTTTTCTCTTTTTGAGAATTTCATATAAATGGAATTATGCAGTATGGAAAGTTTTTGCTGTTGGCTTCTTTCACTCAGCACAATACCTTTGAGATTCATCAAGTTGTTGTGTGTCAATGATTCATCCCTTTCTGTTGCTAATTGAGTAGTATGCCATTGTAGGAATGTAGCACAGTTTATTTACCCATTCATTCACTGAAGGATAGTTGGGGTGTTTCCAGTTGTTGGTGATTCTGAGCAGAGCTGCTCTAAACATTCATGCGCAGATTGTGTGAACATAAGTTTTCAGTTCACTGGGGATTGCTGGGTCATATGTTAAGTGTGTGTTTAGCTTTATAAGAAACTGCCAAGTGGTTTTTCAGAGTGCCTGTGCAATTTTGCATTCCCACTGGCAATGTATCAGAGCTCATATTGCTTTCCATTATTGTGAATACTTGACATTGTCAGCATTTTTGCTTTCACTATTCTAATATATATGTGGCTGTATCTTATCAGGGTTTTGATTTGTAATTCTCTAATGGTTGATAATGTTGAACGTCTCTTGATATGTTTATGTACTGCTGAATATTTGCTAATATTTTGCTGAGGACTTTTTCAGTGTGTTCATGAGGAATATTATCCTCTACAAGGATTGCACCATCTTTCTCTGGTTTTGGTATCTTATAAAATAATTTGAGAAGTAAACCCTCCTCTTCTGTTTCTTGGAAAAGATTATATAGAGTACATTGTATTTCTCTTTTAAATATTTGGTAGCACATGCTGTATCCTGAGTGCTAGAACCTGAGCTTGGAAATTCTTTTTATAGAGGGTTTTAAATTGTAAATTCAGTTTTTAGAACAGTAATAGGGCTACTCCAGTTATCTACGTGCTATTTTGGATGTTTTGATAATTTGTAGGGGTTTTTTGCAGAATTTTTCCGTTTTATTTAAGTTGTGAAATTTATGAGCAGAATCTGTAGCAATAACCCCTTTTCATTCCTGGTATTGGTGACTTGTGGTCTCTCTCTCTCCCTCTCTCTCTCTCTCTCTCTCTCTCTCTCTCTCTCTCTCTCTCTCTCTCTCTCATTGCCAGCCATGTTAGAGGTTCATCAATTTCATTAAATTTCTCAAAGATCAAATTTCGATTTATTTTTCTGCTTTTGAAATTATTTTCAATTTTGTTGAGTTATGCTTTTATTTTTAATACTACCTTTCTTTACTTGTTTCGGTTTTGTTTTGCTCTTATTTTTCTAAGTTCTTAAGATTTGATATTTTTCTCTTTTCAATATGAGCATTTTAGTTATATACATTTCCCAGTAAGTACTGTTACCAGCATTCTCCAAATTTTGATATATTTCATATTTATTCATTTGAAAATACTTTCTAATTTCTGTGAGACTTGGTCTTTTATCCATGAATTATTTTTAAATGTGTTGTTTAATTTCCAAAGATATGGAAATTTTCTTATCTGTTATTGATTTCTAGTCTAATTTCATTAGGGTCAGAGAAAATATTTTATAACATTTGAAGTCTTTTAAGTTTGTTAAAAATCTGTCTTATGACACAGGATACGATATATTGTGATGAATATCCCATGTGAACTTGAGAAGAATGTGTATTCTGATGCTATTCAGTGGTGTGTTCTATAAATGTTAATTAGAACCGCTGTTTATAGTATTATTTGGTTCTGTAAACTATATACCCTTGCTGATTTTATGTGTACTGAGCTCTGTTGATTACTGAGAGAACACTAAAATCTGTAACTGTAATTGTGGATTTCCCTATTTCTTAGTTCTGTTAGGTTTTGTGTCATGTATTTTCTATTCTGTTGTTTGGTACATACACATTTAGAATTGTTGTGTCTTCCTCTTTTTCTTTTCTGAGTCAGGGTCTTGCTAAATAGTCCAGTTTGGCCTTAAATTTACAGCAATCCTCTTGCCTCAGCTCCTGGGTGCTGGGATTACAGGTATGCACCACCATAACAGGCTTCATTATGTCTTCTTAATGAAAAGCATTATATATTATCCATTTTAATCCCTGGAAACTTTGTTTGCTCTGGACTCTACTTTGTCTACTATTATTTATATCCACATTAGCTTTCTCCTAACTAGTGATATTTTTATTAGTGATAAATATATCACTGATGTATAGTAATATGTACATTTAATTGGTATATCTAGTCCATTTACATTTAATGTAATTATTGTTTTTATTTATGTCTACCATTTTATTATTTATTTTCTGTTTTTAGTTTTTGAATTTTCCCTTTTCTTTTCTTCTTTAGGTTAGAATAGTTTTTATTTTTCTATTTCATCTCTTGTCTTTTTGCTAAATATCTCTTTGTGTAATTTTAAAGTATTTATTTTAGGGATTAAAATATACATACTTAACTTTTCACAGTCTGTGTAGAATCACTATTTTACCTTCTCAAGTAGTGTGTTTTCAACATAGAAGGTTCCTTTATGTTGTGCTTGTCTTGTTACAGCTGCATCTATTAAAACCCCCACTAGACAATATTAAACCTCTTCCTTCCAACCATCAATTATATTCTAAAGGACTCAAGAAGAAAGTCTAGGGTATTTACCCAGGTGTTTACCATTTTGTTGGCTTCCTTCATATCTTCCTGATATTCCTACTTTCTAGAAAATGCAGGCTAATGACAATGAAATCTCTTAGTAGTCCTTCACTTGAAAATGGCTTCACTTCTTTATTCCTGAAGGATATTTTTACTAGCTGTAGATTTATGGGTTGACAGTTCTTTTCTTTCAGCACTTTGAAAATGTTTTTCCTTCTGGAAAAATCTGTAGCAATTTCAATCACATTCTCTTAGAAGTTATGTGTTTTCTCTAGCTGTTTTAAATATTTTTTCTTGAGTTTTCTGCAGTTTGGTAACAATATGCATGGGCATGGATTTTGTTTGGAATTTTCTGAAATCTGCAGATTTATATTTTTCTCCAAATTTGGGGAATAGTCATTCTTTCTTAAGATTTTCTTATACACCAGATTCTTTCTCCTTTCTTTCTAGGACTCCTTTGACAAAGCTGTTGATTGTTTTGTTATCTCCTCACAGGTTCATGAAGCTCTGTTCTTTATTTTGCAATCTTTTTTTGGTATTGCTTAGATTTTATAATTTTTATTGATGTTTACTGACTCTTTGCCATCTCAATTCTGCTATTAAGCCTAACCAATGAGATTTTTATTTGTTATATTAGTCTTTGTTTCTAAAATTTCCTCCTGGTTCTTCTTCATATTTTTAATTTATTTTCTAATGCTTTTTTTGTGATGGGAGAGGCAGTGGGACTTGGGGCTTTGTATATGGTAGACAAGCATACTACCCCTGAGCTACATCCTAGCCTTTTCTAAGACATTTTATCCTTTCATTCACTTGAAGAATGTTTACATTATATATTGTAATATTTTTATAATAGCTATTTTGAATTCTGCATTATCTTGGTATTGATGTTTTTATTGTCTTTTCCTGTACACAATGAAATTTGTCAGTTCTTCATATGTGCTGAGAAATTTTTATTGTACCTGGGACATTTTGATGATTATAGGACTCTAGAGCTCATTAAAGTCTGGAGAATGTTGCTTTGTTACCTGCTTGAGGTCAGGTCACAAGTTCCAACCAGTCTTCTATGAGTTGTGGTTTCAATATCAGTTCTATTTTCCAAGACTTCAGGTCTGTCCTTTTGTACAAGTATGGTGTCCCATGTCCAGTCTGGGCCCCAAGCAATAGTTTGTTTTGTAGTTCAGTTCTCAAAATTAATGGTGTGCTATTTAAGGTCAGGTCTATTTTTGTACATCTCACGATTGAGCCCAAAACTTTATAAACAACTTTTTAGGGTTTCTTTTCCTAGCCCTTCCTTCTCTCTGACAATTTCTAGTTCCCAAGGAGCTAGGCATTTTGGTCCTATGGCCAGAAAGGAGGGGCTTTACTTAGCCTGGTCTGCTATATACTTCCGACAAGTATATCTGTATTATGGGACAATTAGTAGGAGGACAGAGAGAAAAAGAATTAGGGTTTTTCCCTCCCTCTCCTGCAGTTCCCCTGATCACAGGGAAGATTCCTCCTCCCCCGGGAATCTTAGGCTCCATCAGAGTGTTACCTGGGGGCTAGGGAAAAAGAGAATGGGAAGATGAATGAATGAATGAATGAATGAATGAATGAATGAATGAATGAGATTTCTCCCAGGGATGTCTCTGTTTGCACCAGTGTCCACTTCTGTATTTTGGGTTGCGTTGAATCTAGGCCAAGCAATTCTGAAAGAGAAAAATGGTAACTTATTACAATACCAGGTCAGCAGGACCTGAGATTCTATTTTCTTCACCAATCTAACAGTGACTTTTCAGAGCCTTTATTGCATGCATTCTGTATGGGAGCATATTACCACTGAGCTACATCCCTAGGCTTTTCTAAGACATTTTATCCTTTCATTCATTTCCAGAATGTTTACATTGTATCTTGTTATATTTTTATAATAGCTATTTTGAATTCTGTGTCATCTTGGCATGGCAGTGTGCACTGGGAGAGAGAGTGGAATGCACTTCTCCATTTTGCTCTAAACCGGAAGAACCCAGTGTGTTTTATTTTATGCATTTAAAACATGATTCTCACATAAGATCTTCAGGCTTCATCAATGGCCAAATAGGTCCCTGGCACAGCAAAGATCCTTAGCCAAGGGAAGGACAGACATTATCAACAGTCAGTTGCAAATCAGTATTTTGTCTGCTCAGGAGGAGCAGCTAGGATCTTTGAAAGCCCTTGGCGAACAACCAAGCTAGTTTGGGCTCAGGAAAGTTTCCCAGTAAGCAGGCAAGGAAGAGTGTTTTTGGCAGATGGAAAGGCACCCTCACAAGCCAGGGAAGCGTGGGTTACACAGCAAGTGTTTCAGAATGGTCAGGATGCCATGAGCTTTGATAGCCTCTTGAGACTATGCAGAAAAGAGAATCATATTCTTTGACTAGGTAGCATTGGTGAGGTATTAATTTCAATGAAATTCTCAATCCACTGGAAGCCATCATCTTGATGATAATCTATCATGGAACCCTAGTGCAGATCTGTCTCAGTTCTATACATAGACTGTGCTCTGCAGACATTCAACATTTGAATAAGGACTCCATTCATTTCGTATGCTTGGCAACAAACTCTGCGGTGGATACATATACCACTGGATAGCTATTTCAAATGGCTGTTTCAGAGATCAAAAATTCAATGAGGAGTCTGAAAGAAAAGTACAGGAATGAAGAATGCCAAAGAATAAAATAACCAAAGAGAAAATTTTTAGTTCCATCTTTTCATTATTATAAACTAAAAGAACAAGTATAAATAACTGACATAATTGGAATAGTACATTTCTCTACGCTTTTGGAAAAATTCAAATTAGTCAGAGCTTAAGGTAGAGCACAGAAATAAATATGAGGATATGAAGAAAATTCATTTAGAAATTTAAAAGGAGCCAAATTCCCAAGGAAGGTAAGTCCAGCACGCAGTAATATGTTTCAGATTCCCATAGACAACACAGATAGGGCTGCTGTGAAAAATCCAGGGGCTTTGTCACAGACACTATGGGCTGAATTCGACTTCAGGCATAGAATTTGTTACCTCATCGTGCAACAAAAGAATACTCTAGGGAGAGAAAAGATCATATATTCACACTACAATAGAATTGTTTATAAAAAAATATATATATCACTGGCTAAGGAACAAAATGAATAGTAAAGAGGGTTCTTTTCATTTATCTTAAGAAAAAATGGTACCACCCTAGGCAACACAGTTTTCTTGAAAATCAGAATTGGCACAGAGAACAAAATGGGAGAGGTTGATTCAGGCACCCAACTAACATTTATCAAGCATCTATTATAAGCCAAGCCTTCACTAAACCCTAGGAGTGTGTTATAAACCAAAGTATGTTCCTCTAAAACTCATAATTTGAAGTCCTAACCCCCACTACTTCAGAATACGACGGTATTTGGAGACATTTAAAGAGGTGACTAAGTTAAAATGAGGTCATTAGGGTGAATTTGAATCCAATCTAAGAGGGGTCTTTATGAGAAGACTTGGACACAGGAAGACACCAGCGATGTGCACACAGAGGAAAGGCCATAGGAGGACACGGCGAGAAGGTGGCTATCTGCAAGCCAAAGAGAGGCCTTAGGAGAAACCAAGCCTTCTGTCACCTTGGTCTCAGCCTTCCAGCCTCTAGGATTGTGATAAATGTAAATTTCTGTTGTTTAAGCCACCCAGACCATGGTGACTTATGGTAGTACAAACAAACTAAAACAGAGACAAAGGTGGATGGAACTCCCAGGCTTGTGAGGAAGCCAATCCAGGAACAAAGAGCTATAATAGCCAGAACAGGTGGCAAGCCTGGGGGGTCTGCAAACAGAACTCTAATGGGAAAGAGAAGCAATTCTGGGAAACAACCAAGAAGGATAAACTCAATCCAAACTGTCAACTCTGCTCCTCCCCCTAGAAGCTGGTTTCATCCCAGCATTGGTCAGACTGAAAATTGCTGCCTGGGTGAGCCTATCAGTCTGGAGCTGTCCTTGTACCAAGATGATCTCCCCATCAAGGGGCTTGGGATCCTATTGCCTTCCAGTGTGAAGCACCCCCAAACAATTAGCACAAAAAAGCCAAAGGGCCAACAACTTAAAGCTATCTTTCAGCCTTGAAGTTTCTCTTCATAGTGTCCGTGAACAAGCTGACTAGAACTAACAACAACTTTCTCAGAGCATAGAGTGAAGATTCAGTGAAATGAAAATCGTGAATGAAACAGCGAAGGAGTACACATTCAAGAGTATTGGATGCTAGGAGAATATTGACTTCTAAATATTCAGGGTTTCCAAAACAAGAGGGGAAAACGATATAAGGATTCAAACTTGAAAAATAAACAGAAAATGCTCTTTAACTAAATAAAGACCAATCTGGGGACCAGAATGTAAGCACTGTGTAAGATTAACAATAACCTGAAGAGCAAAAGAGAGAATCATGCCTGGACATAATCTGGTGAAACTTCCAAATTCCAGATAGGGGGCATGAGAACAAAATATAACAAAAATGTAATACAGCCAAGCTCGTAACCAGACAGGCCAGAGATGAACAGGCATCACAAAGCATTGAGCAGATGCTGCTTCTCAAGAACAGTCCAAGGCTCAGTAAAGTCAAACACAGACAAATACAAGGTGTTATCAAAACATAGAATGAAGGTCTAAATTTTTAAAAAAATTACAAGAAGAAATCTATCAGCATTAACCTCCCTCAAATTATTCAAACACCTTCCCGCACTTTGAACACACATATCCCATCATCCTTGGCAATATGTTTTTTACTGTGATACATTTTTTAAAATTTATGATAGTCACCGTATTTTCTGATCACCCCCTCTGTAGACATCAGGGCTGGAGCTCTGGGTCTTGCACAGGAAGAGCAGCCCAGGCTGGGAACTGCAAGGAGCAGCCCTCACTTTCAGATACTGCATGTCTGAAAATGGTGGAATGGGCACCACAAAGCAGATGTTAGATCTCACGAATAATCCAAGGCTCAGTAAAGTCAAACACAGATAAATACAAGGTGTGATCAAAACATACAGCAAAGTCACATTTTTGGGGGTCACATGTCTGAAGATGCCACCTTGGCATCACTGGGGCATCTTCTCAACATTCCCCCGTTCTTCCCACCCTGCCTGAGGTCAAGTGCATCCTGCGGGAGATGTTGCATGTCTGCAGATGAGGCAAGTGTCACACATTTCAGAAGATGTATGTAGGCAGACGGTAGTACAGGGACGTGGGCCAGGCTTTGGGGCAGAATTTTCCAGAAGTATTGTGTTTTTTTTTTTAAACTCAGTTTCCTCAACAGAAAGTGGGGATGTTAACAATTATTTTTGAAGATTATCATGTGATACATAGAACAATAGCTATAATAAATGAGCAGTATTATTATTATTACATGTGTATAAATAGAGTTCTTGATTTAAAGTTTTAAAAAATGGCTCAACAGCTTATGTTCCAGTTTTGATTTAGACACCTTGCTATAATTCCTAACGCAATCTGTAATTTATGGACAAAAGCTTAGTGTCATAAAATAAAAAGAATGGTCACTTAATAACATCTGCTTGAGTGATGAGGAGGCCTCTTGGTGGCCTTTACTCCTCTGGCCACATGGCTATGCGAGTGTAAGACTCTAGGAGTCAAAAATGCAGTAACCCACCCACCTGCCTGGGGCTGTAAACCTGTAGACAACCAGGGCAGTGCAGCCTGAGACATATCCCTGGTGGACATCTGAAGTGTCCGTGTCTTCTCTTCCCAAAATCCCCCCTGCAAGCAGAGGTCCTGACATGGTTCAACCCCAGCACACTCTGTATCTCCTGAGAAAAGTAAATTCAGAAGTTCCCACAACGAGCTGAGATTGCTCCCACATCTTCTGTCATCTGCCATATTAGGATCAGGAGTTTTAAGACCCTTCCCTTTTAAAATAAAAGCTCCATTGGATACAATTCCCAGGACACAGAGCCCACCCATTTAGAATACACAAGTCAGTGGCTTTCAGTGTGATCACAGAGGCGAGTAGCCATCACCATGACCAATTTTAGAACAGTTTCATCACTCTAGAAAGGAAGCCCACCCTGACTAGCTGTCACTCCCCACTTGTCTCAGACGCCCCCACTAGTCCATCTTCTCTCTATGGAGTCACACCTTTGGTACATTTTCTTATGAATGGAATCATACAATATGGAGTCTTTGGGGACTGAATTCTATTTCTTAACGCAACGTTTTCAAGGTTTGCCCATGCTGTACATGTATCCATATTGCATTCCTCTTTGCTGCAAAGACCATTCAGCTGTATGGGTAGATTATACATCATTTGCCTACTCATCCCTGGATGGACATTTGGGTGATCTCCACTTCCGGACTATTGTGATTAATGCTGCCATGAATGTCTGTGTGGAACATTTGTATGGACATATGTTTTTCAGTTCTCCTGGGTATATACACCTAGGAGTGGAATTTCTGGGTTATATGCTAACTCTGTTTGACTTTCTTGAGGAACTGCCAGACTGTTTTCCAAAGCAACTGTACCATTTTATATTCCCGCCAGCAGTGTATAAGGGTTCCAATTTCTCCACATTGGTAGGAGGCTTTTTAAGCAAACTGAAGAGCAAGTGAGCTACAGAAAAGTGGGAAATTCAGCATGCCCACCTCTTTCCTGGAGAGCAGTACAAATTGGTAAAATTCAGCTTCCCTTTTATCTGTACAAATAGAAACACAAGCAACATAGTTTAATCAAAACCCTTCCCCTAAATTGAGAGGACTTCGGGCAAGGCTGTGCTTTCTCCTGAGATCCTCTTTTCTCTCCTAGAAATGAAGGTAGAAAAGAAGTCCCTTATTTTAGTTCCACATAGCAAGATTTCAGTCAATGACAGATTGCATCTATGAGGATGGTCTCATAGATCATATCACTAGTGACACCGAAGCCATTTTAGTCTGTATAGGTACACTGTGTGATGTTCACAGTATCAAAATGATCCGGGCTGGGGATTTAGCTCAGCGGCAAAGCGCCTGCCTGGCAAGCACAAGGTCGTGAGTTCAGTTCCTGGTACCGGAGAAAAACCAAAAAACCAAAAAAAAAAAAAAAAAACAAAAAAAACCAAAATGATCCATTCCATAGAATTTAACCCCACCATTCAGCAATGCATGACTATACCTACTACACACAACACTGCAAAAACCATGAGAAAATAAGAAATATGAATTCAAAATAAGAATTTAGGACACATGACCAAGCTTTATAAGAAATAAAACCAAATCTTTTTCAAACCTATCTGAGCAATTTAGGAAACTCTTTGATTCCAAGAGGAGAGGTCTTCTGTGACCTTTTCCTAAGCATAAAAAAGCAAAGGTCAGGTGAAGTAATTCAGGGAGCCAAGGTAGCTGTGACCAAATCCTCTACCAAAATACCTGGAGTTAAACCATACTTTCAACCAGTTCAAATAGATAGGCGCAAAAGCAAAATAAAATCATGCTCCAAACTTTCCAGCTCAAATGATCGTGCTATGTAGCAGCATATTGCAGCTTTGGAGAGAGCTATCAGTGATAGAAGAAGCAAACTTACAGTGTCATGTTGAGGTTGGCCATATTTTGAATCTTGTCTTTTTGATATGAGGTCTGTGTTGTCCAGGTGGACCTGGAACTCCTGGGCTCAAGTGCTCCTTCTGTCTCAGCCTCCCAAATCTCTGTGACTAGAGGTGTCCACCATTGACACTCATACCTTGAATCTTATGTTGAACTAACAGGGTTCACGTGAAAAATTCTTTGGAACATAAAGTACAGTTCTGTTGGTCAGAAGCAAAAAAGTGTCATGGTACGAGGTGACTAACAGATTGTTACATCTATTTTTCCTACAGTCAGCTACAAGGGAGGTGGAGTGAGCCAGAATATCTATCTTTTATGTGTTTCCTCCTTTCTGCAATCCAAAATGAAATGAGGTAGAATAATAAAATCAAATGTGCCACCACGGAAGGAAATAATTCCACTATAAATAAGGTTTATTACTCCATCTGAGAAAGAAAAAAGAGAGCTGGAGTGTGTGTCTCTTCCCTTTCAAAACTGAACCATAATCAAAAGCAAACAGGCTTAAAACCACAAGAGATAAAATTGGAATTTGCAGCCGTGGCCAAGGGGCGTGTGGGGTAGAGCAACAACCACGCATGAGTGCAGAGGAACAGGCACTGTCTTACTTGGGGTGCTTCTGAGAAGCTCACACCTTGAGTGGGGTCCCCAAACCTGCAGTAGCCAGGGGTCATCAGTGCATGTGGCAGCCCCAGTGGGAAGAGAGGTATGGAATTTAATAGTCTGACGATAGCCAGCCAATAGCACGATGCAGCCAGGCAGGTCCGTGAGATTCCAAAGACCTGGCATGTTGCTTGAGAAGGGGGACCATTCCTCTTTAGCTTTCCTCATCCATGGACCCCTGTGAGATACAGCAGGCTGTTTCCAGAGAAAGTTCTAGAATGGAATGTCTGCTCCATACAAGTTGGTGTCTGAGGTTAACCCATGCCTCTGTGCCTTTGGGCAGCAAAGTGGACCTCAATGTCATTCAGACACTCAGACCCTTTGGTTGTGTCACCCAAGTAATTGTAGTGGTGGTTGAGCACCTTCTGGCTGACTTTTTGCACTCGTGCATGGCATCTTAAAAACTATAGGAAGTGGTCCAGAATGTTAGCCCCTGGGGTCACCAGTTCTCTCATAGGTTCTTGCTCCCCCCCAGCTCTTATAGCACCCTTGTTCCTCATCCCTGTCATGTTGTGACCTCTATAAATCTACCCTCATCAAGCCATAGTTGAGGAAAGCCTGGCTCTCCTCCAAGCTATCCTCTTCCCACCAGGCCACCAAGGGCAGGTGCTCCTGTGGCCATCCCTGAGGAAGAGTTTGGCGCCACTACAGGTGGCTTCTACAGCTCCCAGCCACTCTCCACCTGATGTCTTTTGTTCCAGTGAAATTCAGCCCACTTTTCTAGAGCCACACCCTGACCTCGTTTCCCCAAGTTTCCCCACCTCTGAAATTTCCTTCTCCACCTCGACCTTGGCATCTGTCAGGATTTTTTTCAGAATCTTAATCCTAATGGCACTAAGAAGTCCCCTCTTAGCTGGTTGTGGCGGTGCACACCTGTATTCTCAACTCTTGGGAGTCTGAGGCAGGAGGATCATCAGTTCAAGGCCAACCTAGGCAACTGAGCAAGACTCTGTCTCAAAATGAAAGACTTTTTTTAAAGGGCTGGAGATGTAGCTCAGTGTGGAGGCTCTGGCTCTACTCCTCAGTGCTGCAAGGGAATCCCATCCTACTATTCTATTGGCCCTGGCTGCACCACACCCCCTTCTATCAACCTTGCTCTCAGCAGGCTATTAGGCAGGGAAAAAAAAAAAAAAAAACCAATGCTCTCTTTCTCACCTAGGGGTTGTCCAGTCACAGGCGAGCTGAGCCTTGAGTCATCCTCCTCCTTCAGGCAATAACTGTGTACTGTACTCACCACATCCAGCTAGGAATCCATATTGTGCTCTTCAACCTATGGCCCTTGTGTTTCTTCTCCTTCCTGTTGCAGGATTGTTTCAAAAGTTAGACACATGACTCTTATACAAATATAAAATGAATATTTAACTCACTAAACCAGGAGGATAGTTAAGAAGGGTCCAAGAGCATTTGTGGAAACTTACCAGTATTTAAGAACAAAACAGAATGGTAGAATGATTGAGAAGTTACACATGAAACTGGTTAATGACCTACGTGGAAATGAGACCATACCCCTTGTGGTTCTCTTTGCTAAGGGACAGAAATCAACAAGTTAGCATGTATATGTACTGTGTCTGGGCTTATCAACTGGTAAAAGTAAAGTCAAATTCAAGCATATTCTCCTCAAGAATTAAACTATCATTGGGTAAATCTATTAAACAACGTCCCAGTATGACATTGAGAGGACATGCCTCTCTGCCTTATTTTTAAGTTATAGTTAAGATTTCTAAACAATGCCTCAAGAGAAAAAACTCTAAATCAGTTATCTCAAAATCTTCAAATTTATTCTTAAATTTACAAAAATGAATAGTAAAAAGAGAACCATACATGCATCACTCACATGCCATTGGGCACTTGATGACCCCCCCAAATATGATTGTCACCTGGCAAGATTTCACACAGCATGACTCAACAATAGGAGTTGTATGCTGGCAGCCCTCCAGCCACACAGATGGCCACCAGCTCTCTTGAAGCCAGTCCTGGCCAAGAACACAGACACTTCAAGTTCCAGGACAGGTTGTTCAGAAATGGACCAACTGAATTTACACCTTCATCAAGCCAGCACAGAATAGGAACTTCAAGGAACCTTCTGGCAAGCCTACTGAAGAGATCTCCCCTAGACTTTCTATGACAGATGGTATTTCCTGTATTTAGTCCCCCTGAGATTAAGGCAGCCTACTGTCTCCCCACACCAGGGTCTCACTAGCCTCCTAGTCAAGGATCTCTACTCCAAGCTCTTGATCAATTTAGGGCCATTTCTTCTAGCTCTGTCCTCTGTGAAAACAGTTAACAATTGATCAATGTCATCATCTAATACTCTTTATAAACTTAAAGGCAATTTTTAAGCCACGATTTCTGTTAGGCTAAAAAATACAAAGTCTTATCATTTTAATTTTATTATTAGTTATGTTTTGCTGAGAACCTCTTGGGTCTCTTGTAAGACCAGAAAGAGCATAATAAGGCCCCAGGGACACTGACTTCATAAACCAGGCATGCTATCTTCCAAATCACATTAGCTATCTCTAAATAAAAGGTTGGCATTGCTCACATGTTTGCAATGAAGGAAGGTTTGCTCTGATGACCCTTTAGGTTATTCTCATATAATTTTGCTTGCTCAACTTTTCTGAATTGTTATTGAAACTTTTTCTAATGTGCTTTTAGCACATGATCCTTGTTTTTGAAATTAGAAACTGTAGTTTAAAAAGAAGAAAGTAAAAAATACCCATCACCACTGTCTTCTGATATAACTAACACTCATACGTGGTACACACTATTTTGTTCTTTTCTCCTTTCTTTTTTTAAAAGATTTTCTTTCTCCTTTTTTAAAAGAAAGACAACAAATTATATCTTGACTGTCTCCGTAAATTCCTTTTTATTCACACAATAACATGGAAGATGGGTGGATACCCAGGGATCAACATGCTCCTCTTTCTCTGGACAGCTTCATCTTTCACAGCGTTTGGCTGTCACTATCACTGCAAACCAAGTTCAAAAGCAGCCCCTAGTCACAGAACCATTCCTTACAGCAGTCCCGAGAGGTTTACGAGGCAAGATAAAATGGATCTACCAATTTTGATTTATCTGCCTGGAAGGGACAACTTCTCAGCAGGACAGCACTATAACGGCAAGCCCTCCACGGTGCCGTGTAGTCCTTTGTTATATTAGACCCGGGAAACTAAAGCAAGGGGCTCTAGTTATGATCTAGGACAGAGAGGGTGTGGTTAGGTGCTGGTGGTGGCAGTGGAGGTGATAAGTTGATGGATGCTAGATATGTCTTGAAGGGGAGACAATGAGTTTCTCCCAGAAGACTAGATGTGGGTTGGGAGAGAAAAAGAAGAGCTCCAGGATGATTCCAAGATCTTCAGCTTAAGCCAGTACAAGTGGGAAGACTTGGAAAAGCAGGCCTGAGAAGGAGGCAGGGACTCAAGTTGTGGACAGAAGTTCAAATGCCTGTTTGGTTTTCAAGGGAAAATGCATGTAGGCTGTCAGAGATACCATGGGGAGCCTAGAGAGAAATCCAGGCTGAGGAGAGAAATTGGGAATACTTAGTATACACACAAATGGCATTTAAAATGAGAGGCTGGGTGAAATCACCAGAGGGGTGAGAGTAGACAGCCTGGCCTAGAGTACTCCAACACCAAGAGGAAGAAATGAAGAGGAACCAGCGAAGGAGGCAATGGAAGAGTCCAGAATCAGAGCGAACAGGTCTGGCTGGCCAACACCCAAGCCAAAGAGGCACTTTGTCTTGGTTACCTTTCTCTCATTGCTGAGACAAAATACCTGACACCCAAAATTAAGGAAGGAAAGGTTTAGTTAGCTCACAGTTTGTGGAGGTTTCAGTCCATACTTGGCTCCAAGGCAGAGTGGCACATGGCTGAGGCAACAGTTCATGGTGGTGGAAGATAGCAAAAGGGCAAAAGGGCAGGAGTGAGGCAAGCAGCCTCTTTTCCTCCCTTATACTGTATGCAAACTATCCACTCCAGGGCAGGTGTAGCCCTCACACCCACAATCCCAGCTTTGGACTATGAATCAATCAAAAATCTAGAAGCCCACCCCATGACTGCATGAGGATTTGGGGATACATGCAGACACAAACCATAGCATTCTACCCCTGGCCCCACAAAGACTCATGCACTTCCCTTTATACAAACACCATTTAGTCCATCTGCAAGAGTTGCCAAAGCCCTAACAGTTTCAGCATTGCTGAAAAATCTAAGTACCAAGTCTCTTCCCAGATGTAAGGGAAACTCTCAGCTGCAAGCCCCCATACAAATGAAAAGTTAAACACTTTCAACATTCAATGGCACAAAATAAACATTACCATTCCAAAAGGTACAAACAGGGGGATACAGAGCACTGGAACCAAAGCAAGTCCAACATTCAGCAGGGCAAACATTCAGTCCTATAGTTCCATGTCCAGCATCTGAAGCAATCTGTGGCACATTGTGAGTTCCAAAGGGCTTGCGTGACTCTGCCTACCCCTATTGCACTTCTGGTGGTTATAGATCCTAAGGCTTCTCTCTTGGGACCACTTTGCTTTCTCCTTGCAGCTTTCCTTAGACAATCCATGTTCCTGGCTTTTCCGAACTTCTGAGGCCTCCACTGCACTTTAGGCTTCTCACTCACAGCTTCACACACTGCCCTCTCAGAGGCACACTGCCTGGCCACCCAGGCCTTCTGAAATCTAGGTGGAGGGCTGGGGATTTAGCTCAGCGGCAAAAGCGCCTGCCTGGCAAGTGCAAGCTCATGAGTTCAGTTCCCGGTACCGGAGAAAAACCAAAAAATAAATAAATAAATGAAATCTAGGTGGAAGCCTTCTTAACCTCAGAACTCATGCATTCTCTATGTGCCTAAAACCAGTGCCATGTGGATGATGCCAATGTTTGCTGCCACCTGAAGCAGTAGCCAAGCTTTCCTCTCTCTTGGCCATAGGGGTCGAGTGCCTGGATCACTGGGCACTCTGAATACAATTCTGAGGAACAAATCCTCTATGCCACTGCCATTCTCGAACCTGGTGAGGCCACTGCCACCATTCTGGAACATAGCACTCTGTGGCTTTCTCCTCAAAGCAAAGTCTTTCACCTTTGCCGTTTTGAGGCTGCAAAGGGTAGAGACTTGCTGCTTCTTGTGATGCCCTCGGGCCATTTTTTGTGTTCTCCTGTTCCTACTCAGCACTTGAAATCTCCTCAGCTCTATCTTTGCAGCCCACAGCTTTA
The DNA here is from genome assembly GCF_000276665.1 of Chinchilla lanigera. NCBI lineage: Eukaryota > Metazoa > Chordata > Mammalia > Rodentia > Chinchillidae > Chinchilla > Chinchilla lanigera. Next base: position 33,522,599 of record NW_004955407.1, on the reverse strand, counting down.
CTATAGCTTCCTTTCTGGCCAAACTCACATTTTAAATCATCCTGCTGGGCTCTTTGTTCTTGGTTCTCAACAGAAATATGGCTAAAAGCCCCCAACAATAGCCATGCCACTGCCTCAACATTCAACTGCCTTGAAATTTCATTTGCCAGATTAATCAGTCCGCCGCCCTTAATCTCAGTCTCAGGCAAAGTCTCTGGACACAAGCAAAATGCAGACAAACTTTCTGCCAAGCCATAACACACATCATCTGCAGTCCAACAACCAATGCTGTCTTTCTTCCCAGCAGAAACCTCTCGAGCCTGGTCTTTAGTGGGGGGATTTCTATCAGCCCTCTGGTCTTCTGAGCTTTAACCAGAATCTCCCATACAGCCGAAGGAGTTTGAGCTCTTCTCTTTCAGGTGACATCTCCAAACCTTTCCAAACACTTCCCACAAGCCATTTCCAAAGACTCTTGAACTACATGGTCAGGTACAGTCACAGCAATGACCCCACTTCTCCGGCACCAAATTCTGTCTTGGTTATTTTTCTCTCATTGCTGAGACAAAATACCTGACCCCTAAAATTAAGGAAGGAAATGTTTATTTAGTTCACTGTTTGTGGAGCTTTCAGTCCATACTTGGGTGGCTCCAGGGCAGAGTGGCACATGGCAGAGGGCAACAGTTCATGGCGTAAGAAAATAGCAAAAGCAAAAAAGCAACAAGAAAGGATGAGGCAAGCAGCCTCTTTCCCTCCCTTACATATGCAAACTATTCACCCCAGGGCGGTGTAGCACTCACACCCACAATCCCAGCATTGGACTATGAATCAAACAAAAATCTAGAAGCCTACCCCATGACTGCATGAGGATTTGGGGGGACATCCAGACACAAACCATAACACACTTCAAGGGGAAGGGAATGAGCAACTGTGTTAACTGCTGTTGGTGGGAGAATGAAAATGGCTGAGGAGCAGGTGGGTTAGAAATCTTGACACAAATGAATGGGGTCAAGGCAAAAGCCTGATATGAGAGTGCTTAAGGGAGAGTAGGGAAAACGCATCATTACAAAGCCTTGCACATCTTTTCTTTTCTTTTCCCCTATTTTCTTTTCTTTTCCTATTTGTATTTTCATTAAAGAGACTGACAAGGGAGGAAATGACACAAAATATTCTTGAGGAATTTCTTTCCAGGAAGAATTACGCATTTTTTTTTCCCGATGAGAATGATCAGATGGGCAGTTTGCTGATGCAGAGAGGCAGGAGGACATTTGTTGCAGCAAGGCCACAACAGGTAGGCGAGGACCAAACCTTGAGCACAGGGGACACATGAGCCCGCAGGGCAACATGAGTTTACCCAGGAGGGGAGATGGTGGCTGCAGTTACAAAAGGACAATAGATGTGTTTGGAACATTTGTGGAATTTTTCTTCTGGTTCCCTTCATTTTTCCAATAAAATAGGGAGCAAGGTCCTCAGCTGAGGGTGAAATTAGAACCAAAATGTACAGGAAGATTGAAGAGATGAGAAAGATGGGATATTTACTTAGGAAGACAGGGAACCACTGGATCAGGGAGCACCAAAGACCTACCCACCTGTGGCTGGTGGCCAAGAGAGCAGTCAGCAAAGATGTTCTTCTCCACCACATTCAGGGCACACATACAGGCTTCAGGGAGGGTTTGAAACCCCACAAGGAGGATGAAGAGAGCTGAGAGGTAGTAGTAGCTGACCCAGACTTTAAAGCTGACCCAGACTTTTAGCAGGAAGGGATGTGATGATATGAGGAGCGATACGAGGATAAGATGGCAAGATTTGTACGTCTCAGTGAGATTGTGAGAATGGATTGTTGGCACTAAAGGACCAACAGAAGCGAACTGGACAGAAAGAGATGTTTGAAATTTAGATAATGTAGCTGTTGGTAATGACAAGGTCTAAGATATTATCAGGGAGCAGACGACTGAGTAGATGGAAGAGGAGAGATCAGGGAACCAAGAGGCCAGGGTATTGGAAAGGATCCAGTGGTGGATGTTGAAATCACTGAGTCATGATCTTGGATTGAAAAGAGTAACAGCAGTGATCTAGAGCTATGTCTATAAGGAATAAGAAGATGTGGCCTGGGGTCCTTAGATGACCACCTACACTCAGCGGGTTAGCCCAGTGATAGTGAACCGTTTAAGCGCTCAAAGATAACAAACAGCTGGCTGCAGCATGAGTGCCACAGGTTCGCCACCACTGGCTTAGTCTGATAGCATGAAATTCAAGCCTAGGGGTCTTAGACTAGCAAGAGGGACAGCAGTTTGATATCTGGCCTACCTTGAGGCCTATTGGGCAAAGGATCATGGGAAAGGTAACAGCTACTACTGGGAGGGCTACAGGGAAAACTGGGGCCTTGAGATCCTAATTTCAACTGAAGCAACAAGAGGAAGGAAATGTTTACGGAGAAGGTTGAAGCAATCGGGACTTTGGCTGATGACTGGGAGTTCTTGAGGCACTGAGAATAGGCTTCAGGCTGGAAAGGGAAAAGCGTCAAAGCTGAGTGGGGCTTGGGTTGCTGGGGGTGTTGGATAATCTGGAATCCTGGAATTCTCATGGTGACCTTCATCAACAAGAGCAAAGGGCATTGTCATGTTGGTCCCAAGGTTCTCAAGGTAGTGTGTGGCAGTGTGTGGGAGGGGTGGAGTGCTGGGTGAGGCAAGAATGAATTCAAGGTGCTTCCAGAAGCTTTCACAATGTTCATTCCTGTCAGCAGCAGAGGGAAGCAGGACGGTGGTACTAAACTCTTCTGAACTGCACTTGTGCAGATAGTGAGTACTTTATGTTTTCTTAGGTTAGAAAAATGACAGGCAATCCAGGAAGGAAATCAGCAAAGCATATAAACAAGCAATTATCGGGGGGAAAACAGGATGACTGTCACTATGAAAATAAGTTTATGTGCAGTAAGAAAGAAAACATAACTTTTAAAAAAGGGACACTCCTTGGCACTTCTTATACTGGTGAAATTCTTTAAAAATATAACACCACATAGTGGGAGCTGGCTGAAAACAAGAACTCTCAAATCTTGCCGAAGGGTATGTAGATCAATCCAATGACTTTGTCAATAACTCCTAAAGATAAAAGCAAAAACACCAAATGTGTCAGCAAGTCACCCTCTACTGAGAACTTGCACACAGGTTGCAGGCGATACCTACCAGTAAGCGTCCTGCGGCACTCCTTGCAACACTGTCAGATTGGAAATGCTCATTAATAGTCAAGTAGACAGACTGTGACATCAAACGAGTGACCTATGACTACAAGTACCCACATGGGCAAAATGGGTGGTGCTGAATGAAAACAAGGCATGTTGCTGAAGGCTGCCTACCATGATCCATTTAGGCAACTGGAATCCACAAAACAATATTATGAGTTACTATAAAAGTACGAAAGCAATGATTGTTATCTCCTGGGAAGGAAGGACTAGGATAATCAAGGGTGAGAGAATTTGTTGAAATCTATAGCTAACACTTTATTTCTCTAAAGGAGCTGAGGTATAGACAGCAAAAATATAGTCTCTCATGAAGTGAAATGTTAGGTTCCTCCAATTGGTTGTGTTATCTTCTGTACTTTGGTGCCTGTTTGAACTTTTAAAAAAATGTTTCTAGTTTCTAGTGTCTTTAGGAAGCACAACAGAGTATGAAGTATGCTGTGAGGACAGTCAGTCCTGTGGCATCACGTTTTACCAGAACAGGTTTAACTCCAACTCATGTTATGATTTGGAGGTATAAAGCAGCAGTGGCCCAACAGATTTCTTGAACATTTTACTTATTAAATCATTTTCCCCATACTACTGTATTTTGTTCTGGTAAGAGATGTATGGAAGAGGAATAAATGTTTACCCACTTGCTAATTTTCTAAAATCAGAACTTTAAAATTCCTTTTGATTTTGCTGCATGAACAACCCTTGGCAGTTATTTTAAAGGTAATTAGAATTTATTTTATTTAAAGAGTATTTGAAAAGCCCTGAGCTTTCGTATACCTTAAGAGCAGAGTTGCTACTATTATGGCTTGCATCTAGATGTTCCCCCAAAGCCTCAGGTGGTCACAGATGGGGCTTTTTGGAGTTGGCTGGATCTGGGTGTGTACTGGGATCAAGGGTGTGATGCTGGGATTAATTCATGGAGTGGTGCTAGGATTAAGGGTATCCCACTCTGGGTGTGCATGCTACCTGACCTAAGGGGTAGGTACCCCGGATAAAATGTAAGGGCTGCTGCTGTCCCTGTTGCTTGCTGCTTTTGCTGCCTTCTGCCTGCCATGAACCGTTTCTCCTTTCTTGAGCTCCTCTGCCATGCCACCTCGCTTTGGAGCCAGTCAATTATGGACTGAAACCTCTACAAACTGTGAGCCAAATAAAGCTTTCCTCTCTTAACTTCGGGTGTTGAGTATTTTGTCTCAGCAACAAGAAAAAGATAACTAAAACACTAGTCTACTCATCTCCTTATCCTCTTCCACAGCCTTTACTCACCACCGCCAGAACTGCTCCTTCTAAGGCTAGAAGGCAACAGGAGCACCGTGTCCAGGCTATTACAGTTCTGGATTTCTGGCCACACCACCAAATCTTTCTGCCATGGATTTCTAAGTGTTCTTGCAGAGAGTTCACTGGCTCTCCGAGAACACACAGCTCGCTGATGTAAGGAATGAAAATATGTGTAGTTGAAAACAGGAGGCAGGATGGTGAAAGACAAATAAGACCAGGAGAATAAGAACAATGGTCGAATTAAAATCTCTTCCTTTACTACAGCTAAAAATTACAGTCAAATACAGTTGATTCTTGTTGTTTGCACTACTTATGTTCTCTAAAGTCATTGGGAAGACTGAATTAGAGAATACTGAATCATTGCTCCCAGGGGAAATGCAGGGTTAGGTCAGCTTCTAGTCATAGCGCTCTGTCAACCAGTCAATACACAACCCCATTTTGTGCAGGTTTCCTCTAAAAGACATATTATTTCCAAATACTATTGATTCAGTAACACTGCACTCCAGGCTATTATCTGTCCTTATTTTCTTCACAAGATACATCAGTTTTCTTGAGCTTAGGAACACTACACGGCACTTCAGCACAACACTTGAGGGCTGTATTAAACAGTAAAATGCAAATGCAAATATCAAAAAACAGGGCACTAAACAGACATGTGACACTTTTTACAGTATAAGTGCTGAAACAGAAAGAGCACTGCTTACCCCCATTTTTACCATTCTACAGGTATCTGTGGCCACAAAAATGCCACAAATATTCATCTGGGGTTACAAATACATGTGAGCAAGAAATTAATTTCATAATGAAGTCTGTGCCAGTGAACAAACCTTGACACTTCTGTGGAAGACGAATGTCTAGTTTTCCAATAAAGAGATGCTTCCCTTTCAGGATTCACGTGGACAAGGGGCCACAACCATGTCCTATCATGGAGCTCAGTATTCACGGTACAGGGACCACGGAGTTTCCCACTTATGTGGAACCTAGTAAGGGTTGTCCAATCTGCACAACCCTTACTTCTGGCATTGTCTGCTGACTTTTCCAGTACCAGTGGAACTGTTACAGGGAATATCTCTGGGAAATGTGACGATGCTAGTGCTTCTGTGACAAGGTTCTGATGCAATAATACCCAGACACCAACTCTTCCTCTTTTAGCAGTCCAGGCAACTGGAACAGTTTGAGAAGAGGTTTGATTTCACAGTCTGACTCTTCCTAGTCTCTCTGGGATACAAGAAAGCTGGGAGTGTCCAGGGTTATTGGACATTGCTGCTGTTACAATAAATTTATTTAGAGGGTGATCTGGGGACTTGTGGAGTTCTCCAAAAATTAGACTTCACCACCACTTGGATGCAAATTTCCTCCCGTAGACTATTGAATGCCTCTTACCTGTATTTGGCACTAAATTCATGTCCCTTCAAGCTTCATTTCCAACCAGCACAAAGAACACCAGCAATTTGAGAGCAGCAAACAACTGTGCTGACCTCCGGGGCTCTTTGCTGTGTTCTTGTGATTATGCACAGTGCCTAGTCTGTTTAGAGTTAAGGCAACAGGCAGTCCCACTGAACTCACTGGCAGGTTATAAAAACCACAGCTGTTTATCAGAAGATGAAGAGAACCAGGCAGAGAACAAGCCTCTGCAAATCCTTTTAACCCTTCCTCACCTCCCTGTCCTATCCTACCAAGCTCCTGCGGTAACCCCTCTAGAAACCAGGCAGATAAGAGACTTGAAAGGGCTTAAGACCATCTGATTCACCCACCACATTTTCTATACAGGGACACTGAAGCCAAGGGAAAAAACCGTCCATGGGTAAGTAGCTGGTAGGTGGCAAAACCAGGTCCTCGGAGCAAGTCTTTGACACAAAGTTATATATTTATTCCACGACTGAATTTTTTTCAAGGTGACCAAGAATCTCACAAAGTGCCTTGGAAACTTCCCATCAACGCCATATTTGCCTCTTCCCAGGCACAGGAAGACAGGACAAGGACTGGCAGGCAGCATTACAAGGCCTTTACAGGTTCAGTAAGATCTCTGCTTAGCCTCCTAGTGCAAATGGAAATAGTCCAGACCACACAAAAATAGAGTGACTTGTATTTCTCAAATGTTGCGACACACATTTCAGAGCACACCCAGTGCACTTGGGAGTCACTGAGCAAGCACCTCTGCTCCAGTAAGCCCTACCTGTGGACACCTGAAAATCTCATCTCAGCCCCTTTTCACTTCTCTATGGTGAATCTATAGAATCATTTCCTCCCTTACAGTGTGTAGGTTCCATTAGGAGGTACATTTGGTACCAAGTCAGTATGTACAGGATCCACTGTAAGTTCTCGCACATGATCCTTCAAGAAACCCTCAGCATCCAAAAATACCCACTGGCAGCTGGAGGGCTATGCCCCACCAGACTTCCCAGTCTTACCCCCAGTGATCGCCTGTGGCTCTGGTACTCCAAGCTCCTTTCCAACGCCACGCTATATTTGCCTGCTGCCCATGGTGTTGCCACCTCCCCATCCCTCTGACCCACAATGCCACACTAGTTGCTCCTATGCCACCTGAAATATCAGCTCTAATGGAAAATTTCCCAGCCCGCCTCCATGCCAAGTACTCATGAGCACCCCCTCCCATTTCCGTAGCAGTTGGTTTGCATCTCAGTTGTCATCATGGCCTGGCCTGTCTTTTGGACACCGGAGTATTCCCACCTCTCCATCCATCCATTGGTGAGTGCCTAGAGTTCAGGGACACTGCCTAGTGTGCCCTCCTATGTGGGCACTATAAACACACTCTTGGAGCAGTGTACTGAAGAGAGAGCTCTGTTGGAAATGAAGGTGCAGGGGCTGGAGATGTAGCTCAGCGGCACAAAGCTTGCCTGGCAAGTGCAAGGTCCTGAGTTTGATTCCTGGTACTCTCCTCGCCAAAAAAAGGGGTGCAGAGAGAAATGCCTGCCTCCAGGAGACACATTTTCCTGTTGTTCTCAGGGGATCCCTTTCATATCTGAAAGACACCCCCAAGCAATCCTAGCTCCACCGGCTCCCCTTCTACAGCAAGGAAGCCTGGGGCCTGGCCTGGGTGTGGGACAGAAGGGCCCAGGGGAGGTGATCGCCACAGCAGAGCCAGAACTGTAAGACCAGCAGTGTCCACTTGCAGAAATGCATTGCAGAAAGGCTTCACTGGCTGCCAAAAACAGCCCATACAATCAGATAGGCGGGCTCTGAATGCCAAGTCCTTCCTTTGTGGTTTTGGATGAGTTATTTGCTGAGCCTCAGGTGATTTATGTATACGTCTGCCTCACAGAGATGTGGGGAGGGTGAAGAAACACCCACCCCGGGCTCTGGGTGGACTCACTCCCTGACACCTGCTCTGTCATACTCAGTTGGATCCAGAAACAGGAAAGCATGGCTTGGACTTTCAAAAAGTCCATAATCTTTTAAACAAGTATCTCATCCCTATCAATATAAATCTGATCTTGGAACAAAAACCTGAAAGGCCCACTTAGGCCTCATGTTCTCCTTGGCTGACACTCCATGGTTCAGAGCTTAAGGAGTGTGTCCACAACTTACAGGTGTCACGGAGGGCAGCTTCCCTCTGAGGCACAGCTCAGAGAACGGCTTCTCAGGCCCTCAGCCTGCACCTTGTCCTCCCACCACACCTATCTCATACCCTGGGTTGCACGGTGGCCACTACCTTTGGGCCACTGACTCTAGAGGGGTCGCTACCATGAGGTCTTTGTCTCTTCAGAGAAACTCCACCACGGCGGACGAGGCACTGTCCTTTCTTCCAGGAAGGAAGAGAGCTAGCTGGCAAAAATAAAGTCTTTTAGGTGACTCTGGTTGTCTAATCCTGACTGTTGGCTTCACAGGCTGGAAAGATGCCTAGAAGAGCAGTAGACTTTGGGTGCACCGTGATGAGTCATGGAGGTTTGTCCTCGGCCCCTTCCTCTAGCTCTTTCCAGTCCTTTCTGTTTCACTGGCTGCCAGGACATGAGCAGCTTTTCTCCATCACGCCTTTCCACCAGGGTTCTGCCTTGGAGTCGGTTGCCTGGACTGAACCCTCTAAAACTGAGTTAAGACAAATACTTTCTCCTTTATTTTTCTAAGGTATTAGACCACAGCAGTGAAAAGGTGGCCAATATACTGGGAGAAAAGAGGACTAAACAGATTTGAGGGTACTTCCTCTTCATTCCGCTTACAAGTTCAAGTATGGTGTCCTGACATGCCGCTGGATCCAGGCAACAACACAGGTCACAGCAAACAAAGCGGAGGAAGATCAGTCCTGTCCACGGTGGTCTAAGTTACAAATCTAAAGATGAATTTTGCAGGACATGAGTCCAGAGGGAGTGCTCATCTTGAGTCCTGCCTTCTTTAGCTCGTATCACTTCACTGGTCACCTATCCCTTCATGTTTATTCTTCAGGCGTCTCCAGCCTCCAGATCTGGCCCTTATGTGCCTTGTCACAACCGCTTCTCCCTCCCACCCTCTTCTGCCACTCAAGAATCTTTCTGCCCATATCCTCACTCCCTCATGGCTTCTGCACATGCCCTTGGTAGCACTTTCCCTACTGGCACCACGGGCTTTGTCTACCTTTCCAGCTGTCAGCTCCAACAAGGTCAGAGATGTCCTTCAGCACGTTGCTCACCTCATTCACTGAAGGAGCAGACCAATACAACAGCCTCTCAGACCACTCTGGGCAGGAAGACAGGAGGGTCCTGGACTCTGAAAGTTAACATGTGGCCTGGCAAGCACCTGCGTGTGCTCTGCTCACACAGCAGGCACGTGACTGCCACAGACTGCAGTAAGTTGCTGAGAGTACAGCTGTGAATCAGTGATTAGGACGAGGAACCACGGCTTCACCTAAGCACTTCCAAGAAGGGAAGTGGCACACTGCGCAGCTGTCCTACTTAGCCAGCCTCCTTCCTAACACGATCAGCGTCTGAAAGCTTGTGTGACCTGAGATGCCAAATGGCAACCATTGTCTTCTCAGGGACCAAGTGCAGGAAAAGAAAGTGCTGGTGCCACACTCAGCAATTCACCCAGGTGCCTACTTTAACCTGAGAGGTGAACACAATCTCAGTATCAAAGGACAGGAAAGACCAGACAGCAGTTCAGGGTCTCAGCTGCCACTTGTTACCTGTAAGTCCAAGGTGAGATCTGAGTCAGTACCCTTATCCTCAAAACAGGCATAGCAATCCTCCCTCAAGGGGATGAAAGGACTAAGTAAGGTTAGTACGCAGTATGTGTAGTGTGGCAGGTGGCACGGAGTTAGTAACAGAAAACATACCCCCTGGTAGAGGCTCTGTGCTCTTGTGCAAGCCCTAGCCAAGGGCCTGTAGAATCAGCTAATTCCTAATGAGACAAGAAGTAGGATATTTGCCCACATTATCTCCACTGTATCCCTTTTTATTTCCAGTCTGAAACTCTTTCTTGATGACTCTCTTTGTTCAACTACTGCTCCGCAAATAGTTTCCCTAGCCTTCTGCCTCTGGAGGATGAAGCTAGATGCTGTCTGGGCTCTTAAGAATAAGCACAGTGACAAAACCGATCATCTTGTGAAGGTGGCTTTGGAGACGGAAGAAACCATGGACTAGGGGCATCCGCCTAAGTCTACTGGCATCGCCTGCCCACCTCTGTTCCACCTCACACCTTTCTGCTTTAAGACAATCTGACCATACAGATCATAACAAGGGATTCTTACTACCTGGCAGTTCCCCCGACATTTTGTCCACAGAGACCTGATATCTGTGGTGGTGGCAGACCTCTGTGCAAGACACTCTGGTCGAGGAAGGTGGAAATACTGCTTAAGTCTCCCAGTTCACCAGCCCTGCAGAGACCTAGGATGAAATCTGAGTGAGTGTCCCTAAAAAAAACCTCACCCTCACCCATCAATTAAGTCATCTCACCGCCAGGAGGGTTCTTTCTCAAAGAGGCTGCCCAGGGCTGAGGGACAGTGGAGGCAGGTGCCAGTGACAAAGAAATGATAGGCAGTAATGTCAGACACCAAAGGCCCCGGAACATACATGTCTTTCCACAAAAGGGCAGCAGCTACCACAATGACCAGTGACACACAGGAGAGAAGAGTTACTCATTCTGCACACTGACCCATGGTCCAGGAACAGATTCATCTTCACCTCTTATTCTCCCAGTCCCTGAACTTCAGTGCCCCACACTGAAATACCCCAAGGTCAGTGCCGTGAAGGCTCAGGGAATGTACTATGCTGCAGCAAGCAAAGGCGCAACACACCTGGTAGAGTTTATAAAATCATGTTTATTTCTTTGATCGAAAGTTGTCCCTATTATACAGCGGTCTTCAGTTTTTATTTTTGCATGGTTATACAGTGTGAATGATGAGCTTACAATCCAAGGCAATTTTATGTTTTGCTCTTCAGAATGGTGTTGCTGTCCACACTGACAAAGAAAGTACACTAAGGAAAACAAAGTCGGGAATCATGTGCAGTACCACAGATGACAGGCAAGTTCTCAGCCAGCAGCTTTCCCACTTCTTGCCCAAAAAAGGGATCAAAAGCAAAGCATCCTACAAAACTCAAATGGTACTCCTAACAAAATTCTTGGTAAAAGGCCACATCTGTATACTCGTCACCCACGCTCCTCTGGTGTGAGAGAAGTCAACAAAAGGCTAACACCCATGGTTCTTCTTACTTCCTCTTCTTTGGGGCATATAATTTTTCTTCAAGTGGGACTGGGACAATGCCATCACACTGTTTTACTTCCTGGGTTAGAGGGTGTGTTACAATATTTGGTCTAATCACATCAATGTCCCGAGACAAGTGCTCCATTATGCTCTCCACGGTTGTTGTTGGTGCATAAAAATCCACCAAGAAATATCTGCAAAAAAATAAAAATAAAAATTTGACAATTCCCGCATCCTAAAATACAATACTACAGTGTTGGTCAGTGGTTTCATCTCACTCTTGGCAGATACACATCAACTACTCACAGACTCACCTTTGTCAGATACACTTTCAGCCGCGCACCTGAAGAGTGCAGCAGTACACTCAACCTCCTTTCCAATATGAAAACACGAAGCTAAGCAAATTTTACGGCAGTAAAAAGGCACTAGCACTTACAGTATGAAATACTCGAGCTGGTAAAATTATGGGTAAAAGGACAAAATTTTCAGCCCATCAACAAGACTGAATTTTTTTAAACCATCAATTGAAATTTTTTGAAAACATCTATTAAGTAGCCTTCTAATTTTCCAAAGGATTTTATAGTACATCCAAGAGATATAGTAAGGACTACCAGCTATCCTTCACAAATAAAGAAAAAGTTAAGAAAGCGATGAAACTTTCTAAGGCTATTCTGTATGTTTAAGAACTGATACGAAATACAAAGGAAATGACCTGACCTTTGGTAATGAAGAAGAATGCACTTTCATTCACTCAGACCATAGTGCTGCTGACAAGCATCCCCAACAGTCCGCTGGTCTTCAAAGATTCACAGCTTCAGCAGCAGTCTGCTGAATGATGCCACAGAAAATCTTCCCTGCACATCCATCCTCTCAGTTCTAAAAATTTGAGCCTCCTTTGTAGGGTTTGATTTGGACCACAACGTGGTTAGGGATTGTGCCAGCACAGTATTCTAGAGTTCTTCAATGTTCTAAGCTGGTAATTTTTTCAACATCACTTACTTCATTCCAGTCACACCCCCTTGGAGCTCCCACGCATATTCCTTTCTGAGACCTTGGTCCTCATTGTTTGTTTGGCCAGCACTGTCTTTTGCCCGTGTTCCACTCAGTTCATCCCTCACTTTTGTCAAGTCTCCGTCCAAATGTCTCCTTCTCAGAGGTGCTCTACGGACATTTCTCCTAAAGGAGCACCTTTCCTGCCTTACCCACCAAACCTCTCTATCTCCATTACTCAGTACCTTATTCCTTTTTCAGAGGACTTATCACCAATGGCATAGCGTATATTTGTTTACTGTCTGTCTCACTCCACTAAAACATAATTGCAATCCAAAGGACTCTGAACAGAGATTGACATAGAGTACATTCAGAACAACCCTTTCAATGGGGGTGCTGGCAAGAAAGGTAGACTTCTCTTAAAAGCGAAAAGACCATACTAAAAATTGAGAAGTTCAGCAAAGGATGCTACAAGAAAAAGGATGGCATTTTGTGTAATCCCTTATAAAGAGGTTCAAAATTTGTAAGCAACTTTCCTGATGGACCATCCATTCTTCACCAAGTTTAGTGGGAAATCACTCAAATAAAACAAATATAAGGGACAGGAAAACACAAACTAAAAGCTCAAGCGGATGAATCAGCCTTTAAAGCAAAGAAAATTATCAGCAATAAAAAGAGAGCATTCATAATGATGAGCTCACCAAGACACAACAATTCCAGATGTATATCTATCTACCAGATACCAGAACTCCACCGTAAAGGAGAGAACTCACAGAACTGAATGAGGAAACACAAATCCACAATTACAATCTGAGATTCTCTGATATTCCTCTCTTAGAAATGGAGAGAATTAGTACACAAGAAATCAACAAGGACAAAGAAAAGTGAGGACTAACATCAACCATCCAGAACTAACAGAGAACACTCCAACTAGCAAAAGTTGGATTCTTCCCAAGTGTATATAGAATATGTAGCAAGGTCAACCATATTCTCAGTCATAAAACAAGTCTCAATACAACTAATGGGTTCAAGTCATACAGAAAGATTCTGGGAAAATGCCCCACTTATTGGAAACTAAAGGAAAAATGGGCCAATGGCTTGGAGAAGAAATCAAAACAAATTATAAAGCACCTTAGAGCAAATGAAAATGAAAAAAACAACATAACTGGAGATGCCACTGAAACAGTATACAGCAACAATTTTATAGCACTAAACAGCTATAACAAGAAAGGACTGAAATCAGTGAGGTCTTCCTCCACCTTCAGGAAATGGGGGGGAGGGGATTAAATCTAGTAAGAGGGAGGTAGGGAGAATGGAACAATAGATGAGAGCAGAAATCCCTAAAGCAGAAAACAAACAAAACCTAGAGAACACCCATAAAACCCAGTTCACTGAGAACAGTAAAACGAATATATCTCTAGTGGAAGTGATCAATAAAGACATAAGACACAAACCACCAATATTTGGAATGAAAAAGGTGAAATGACTATAGACTTTACAAATATTAAAAGTATATGAGTAACTTTTATAATAAACTTGATAAATTCCTCAAAAAATACAAAGTTCACAAGAAAATAACAAACAAGAACAGCTCTACATCTACATAAGAAATTAAATTTGTAGCTGAAAACATTTCCACCAAGAAACGACAGATGCCCAGATAGCTTTGTTGGTCAATTATCCAACATTGTACTGGAAGTGTTCACCAGTGCAATAAGATAAGAAAAAGAAAAAAGCATCCAGATTGGCATGAAAAAAGTGAAACTGTCTTTACTTGGAGATGACATGATTACTGGGAAAATCTGAAGAGACGTAAGAAAGATACCAAAATAAATGAGTTTAGCAAAGATACAAAATCAGTATACAAAAGTTAACTGTATTTTTATATATCAGAAACGAAAAATCAGATCTTGGAATTACATGTGAAATACACAGGAATAAATCTGAAAAAAGGTTGTTCAAGAAATAAAGAAAACCTACATAAATGGAGATACACCTTTTTCATGTTGTGAAAGTTGATGATACATCAAGATGAAATCATTCTTGCAAGAAAAAGAGAGAATTGGGGCCTGAAAGTAATGAAGGGAGGGTTCATGCCTGCCTGAGATAAATATTGTTTCAAGGAGTTTCTAAAGTCCTATTATATTCTTCTTAATTCTATGTGAGACATCACAGGTATACACAAATTACTTTTCCTTTTTTTTTCTTTTTATTTAAATTACAGGATGAAACCTTATTTGGAAATGGGGTTATTGCCGATGTAGTTAAGATGAGGTCATATTGACACAGCATAGACCCTTAATCCAATGATTCATGTTTTTTAATGTAACACAAGTAGAACTTAATAAAGAAATATAAAAAACATTCTTTTTTAACTTCTATGATGGTATACACAGATTTCTGTTACAAAGTTTATCTTGTACATTATTTAAGACTTTAATAATTCAAAAAAGATGTTCTGGAAGGAAACATTTACTCATTACCATCACCTTTGCCAATGAGCTGATGCCAATTCCTGTCTCCAGTTTCCAAAACTAATAAAGTCTGTATCCTACTTTGATAGCTTATGTAAAGCCTCCTACGTCTACCTGTCCATGTCTTACTACTTTGACCGCGATGATGTGGCTTTGAAGAACTTTGCCAAATACTTTCTTCACCAATCTCACGAGGAGAGGGAGCATGCAGAGAAACTGATGAAGCTGCAGAACCAGCGCGGTGCCCGGATCTTTCTTCAGGCTATCAAGAAACCAGACCGTGATGACTGGGAGAACGGGCTGAACGCGATGGAGTGCGCCTTGTACTTGGAGAAGAGCGTTAATCAGTCATTCCTGGAGCTGCACAAGCCGGCCACTGATAAGAATGACCCCCACCTGTGTGACTTCATCGAGACTCACTACCTGGACGAGCACATGAAGGCTATCAAAGAGCTGGGTGACCATGTGACCAACCTGCGCAAGACGGGAGGCCCTTAGTCCGGCATGGCAGAGTACCTCTTTGACAAGCATACCCTGGGGAACAGCTACAAGAGCTAACATCACTAAGGCAGCACATGCATGCTGGGGTTACCTTTACCTTTTCTATAAACTGTACCAGAACACCTACTCAAGTTCTTTAATTCCTTCAAATAAAGAAATTTGGTACCCCCCAAAAACCTAAGGGGTCTATACACCAGCTTGCGCTACACCTGTAACAACCCTAAAGTGGCAAAAACACATATATCCTTCAAAATATAAACTCATAAGCATACAGTGGCATATTATTCAGCAAATAAAAGGAGTAAACTACTGATGAATCTCAAATTTAATTATGATAAGGGAAGAAACTAGAGTAAAATGAGTAGAGTATACCCCTGCAAAGTTGAAGTCTTTTGCAGATTTTTCCTTAGTACCTAACTAATCATTGTTCAGGAACAACCCTGCAATTTCGTGTAAGCAGCAAATATTCACTGCAATTTTTTTTTCCAGCAGGGGCGGGGGTTGCAAGTAGCCAATCCCAGAGCGTTATTCAGTCCTCTGCGCTGTTGACCAACTCCTGCCCTTAACCCACCCCCTGAAGATGCACCTCATCCTCTCATAAAAACAGGGTGCTATACCTCGTGTCACCATCTCAAGTGTGCTTAGTTTTATTCTTCTTAAAGCCCTAAGATCCCCAAGATGCTGCTGAGACACCTTGTACCCTCTAAGGCTTTAATTACTTTTTTTTTGTTGTTTTTTTTTTGTTGTTGTTTTTTTTTTTGGTTTTTTTTTGGTTTTTCTCCGGTACCAGGAACCGAACTCACGACCTTGTGCTTGCCAGGCAGGCGCTCTTTGCCACTGAGCTAAATCCCCAGCCCCAATTACATATTTTTATTAAATTACATTATTGCAGGAAACATAGCATATACAGGGGTTAAACTATAAAAAATAGGCATATAGACATTTTCCTAACCGTATCTGAAATTCACAGTTTTTCACTATTTGCGGATGCTCTAGGTAACCTCCACAAATTCTGGGGAACCCACTCTATATATACTCTAATTCTACCTATATAAGACTCTAGAAAATATAAACAAATCTATAATGAGAGAAATCTATAATGAAATAGCATAGAAAGGTAGAGCCGCCTTGGGATAACAAATGTTTATTGTCTTGACTGCAGTGTTTTACAGGTGTACATATATGTCAAACCTTATTAAACAGTATACTTTGTATGCTCTTCAGTTTATGTCAATTATCTCACTCTATAAAGCTACTGACTTAAAAGCAGTTCAGAGGGGCTGGGGATTTAGCTCAGCGGCAAAGCGCCTGCCTGGCAAGCGCAAGGTCGTGAGTTCAGTTCCCGGTATGGGAGAAAAAAACCAAAAAAAAAAAAAAAAAAAAAGCAGTTCAGAAGCTGAATGGGTAGAACCTAATGAATGACCTAATTATGGTGGGGATTACAGCTTATTAAATCTCCTAGGTTTCTTGAAAATCGTGTAAACTCCTGAGGTGTTCTGCCAGCTTTCCGGGACAGTGACTTGCATACTTACTTACTGATGAGACCACCACTTAGGCTTACTCTGAAAACTACACAACAATGTGGCTGAAGTTCCCAAGGTTTAATTCCGCTTGCTTTTTTCTATTCCATATAGCCTAACAGGTTCCAAATACCCAATTTATGAAGTGTTCATTTCTTCCGTATTAAATTGTTTACTTGCCTTGATCAAGACTCTGGAGTAGGGCTTAAAAATAAAGTATGAACATCTTCAAATTACCCACCTCTATGCCAACCCGCAGCATTTACCCAATGCCCCACCCTCCAGCATTGTAATTTCACTATAGGCCTCTGGTAGCAGGTTGGGAGCTCTCACCCAGTACAGCCCTAGCATTTCTTCCCATTTAGCCATGTGTTCTTTCATTCAGTATTCACCAAAATGTCCTTCCAAACTCCATGGACAAGTCACAGCCCCACTCTGTTTGTTAACATCCCCTCTAATCAACAGCAGGTAGTTTTCCAAGTACACGCATCTTCTCTGAGCTGCTTCTTTCTTTGCCTTTTGTCTCTCTTGTTTATTTCACTTAGAAGCCTGTCTTGGGAGCTTAAGGTAGGACGCACACAATGTGAAGGGAAGGGCTTGGCCCTCCCTGCACATCCAGTAATACAGTATCTCCACTGCTAGCTCTAGAAGTATGCCGTCTTCAGCAGTCTCCCTTGAGTAAGACCTGCCCTTCCACATAATCAAGTATTTAAGTTAGTCCAACACCACCTCTGAGGTTGCCTTGATTGTACTTACAATACAATTAACAGCAATCACTGGTTTCTTCCATTTTCCTTTCTACTGCATCCCAGGTGTGAGAGGCATGGCTGTGGGCTGGGAAGAGTTTAAACTTATTCTAAGAGAAAATGTGTTTACAGTTGCCAACAGCCCACTCAACCCTCCACCCATCAATCCTAAGTCTTCCTGGATGCTGTTCTCCATACACTAGCACGCAGCATATAGCCCTAAGAAGCACACTCAGAGTTTCTGGATACCATATGGTGATAAGGGCAAGAAGAATACCCAAGGATATAAGCTAGAGGACAAATACATCAGAAAGCTCCTATTCTGGAACTTGAAATGTCTTCCATAGCACTCTCTAATTTTCAAAGTGCTTTCACATTCTTTAAACAGCTTTTGAGGCAAAGGATGAAGGGCAGGGAAAACCCACTAAGGAAGTAGAAGAGAAGGAGGAGGAACTGAGTACTGGAGGGGCAGTCCCCTCCCAGCAATGAATATGCCCGAGTTTTCTAGTGTGTGGTTTCCCACATACACACTGCTTTCTGAGTTTTACACTCTAATGTTGCTTAGAAGAAAGAGTCAGAAAGCTTCCATCACTAGCCAAAGCTCACTCCACTAAGAGGCCAAACACAGGATTCAAACACAGAAGGTCTTCTGACTCCAGACACACGGAACCACTGACAGCTTTGAGATCAAATGGCTAGCTACAGAATCATAGGCTGTAAGAGCTGGGAAGGACCATGACAAAGCAGTCCAATCCCTTTGAGAAAAGTGAGGCTCAGAGAGGTAGCTGATCTGCCCCAGATCACAGCGTAAGAGCTATGCTTGGACGGAGAGAAGGGCAGTGAAAAAAGAGTTAAGGTTTGTCACGTACATGCACCAGCTCCCCACAATGAATGCAATCTTTATGTACTGCAGACATGTACTAATAAGAGATGGCACAGGACTCCACAATTCCCCCTTGTCTACCACATCTCTTGCCACCTAGCACCAGCACTCTGAAGCCTTCTCAGGATAAACCAAAGACCTAGATAAAGGCCTGAAAAACGTAAACTTAGACAGTGGGCTTCCGGGCTCCCCACTGCTACCAAAAGCCTTCTCATTTTTACCTTAATTCCCTTCTACCAGCACTGGCACTCCTTTACAGACCAAACCCAAACATGAACGCCAGCCAAAATGCAAATGGGTTTGTGCCCACAACCACAGGTTGTGATGGGTCATTCCATGCTTATCATACTTCTGATCTGTGCCTGGGGCTGATGTGAGCAAAGCTACTTCCACTCCCATGGCTCCTTATTACACCATGGAAATTTCCCCGAAAAGGAAATAACACAAATACAGAAGAGGGAAGTGGTGCAGAGACGAGCAGATTCTAGTGTACTGTATTCACCACTCCTAAAACTCATACCTCCCTACCTCTCCTCCCAGGGGACCAAGATGCCCCTTCCCCACCCTGAGGGAACCAAGCAAAAGTCCAGAATAAACTCCATCTCTGTCTGCTTTAGTGGCCCCAGCACACATAATAGTTTTAACAGTCCACTATGACCTTCATACAGAAAGGACTCTGACCAATTCCTGACTGCTTTCTATACCTATTTATTTGGATAAATTTAACCAGTTACTATCTCTCACAGGCAAACCTCAGGAGGAGGCCAAAACAATGAGATGCACATGGCCTCTTCCTCCTAGAATATGAAGTCTAGCTGGGGATAAAAGTTGCAAAGGTTGTGCTCACTTCGGCAGCACATATACTAAAAAAAAGCTGCAAAAGTTGCTGTGCTAGCAGAAACCCAGTGTTCTGCAAAATATTCTGTATGGCTCCTGTCAGAGACCATGGCAATGCTGTTACAGTCCTGGACATTTATAATGTGGACACTGGACATAGCTAGCTACACGTGACCTGAGGAATGAAAATGAGACTTTTGAACAGACATGATAGTCAAAAGCCCTGCAACTTGCTTGCAATTCTGAGTCTGTGCCATTTTTCAGGCTTTCAGGGATCCCTTTCCCAGGACAGCACAGGTTGGTAAAAGACCTAGACAAATGGGAGTTAGCAGCCAGGTGCGATGGCACAGGCCTATAATCCCAGCATTTTAGGAGGCTCAGGCAGAAGGAACCTAAGTTCAAGCCCAGACTGGGCAACTTAAGAGGGACACTGATACATGCGCACCCATGTTTATTACAGCACAATCTGTCATAGCTAAATCTTGGAAACAACCCAAATGCCCATCCACGAAGGAATGTATGAAAAAGATGTGGCATTTTTATACAACGGAGTATTACTCAGCCATAAAAAAAGATAAAACTCAAGGCTTTTATAGGTAGATGGATGCAACTAGAGACCACACTCATAAGTGAAATAAATAGGACCCACATGTGTAAACATATTGTCTTCCTAGTGTAAGAACATGAAAGAGTAAATAAAATCCAAAATGTATAATCGATAATATGAAAGGGAAAGAAATTGCACAAAGCAAGGAACAATGGGATGAGGGAAAGAAGCAAAAGAAAGAAAGTACTTCTATATACATATAAATTTGTACATAGAAGGATAGCTGGGATAACTGTACTGCTGATGTCTGGTCGTTTGTTGAAGGGAACAGTTAGTGCTTGAAATTTTTTTTTATATTTTGGCCAGTTTTGCATGCTTGTATCTGGTAATTCTGAGCAACTGATGTGAAGACAACAATATGCACTATGACAACCGTTGGTGAACTCCTACCATCCTGGCTAGTGAAACTCTGCATTGTCTCTAATGTTTAAATTATTACTTTCTTATTCTCTTTAATGGTTTAATCAATCTTCCCGTCTGGCATCCAGTAATCTGCGCAACTTTGTTGAAGATACCAATATGTAGTATAACAACCACTGTTAATCCCTATCATTTGGTTTGAAACTCCGTATCATTTCTAATGTCCTTGCTTTGTTTTATTTGTATTTTGCTATTGCTCTTTTTTTTTTACAACTCTCTTTAAAATAAAAAAAAAAAAAACATTCAAATGATTGAAAAAAAAAAGAGAGAGAGAGAGACACTGTCTCAAAAAATAAAAAAGGGTTGGGATGTAGTACAGTATCAGAAGACCTTGGGTTCAATTCTCAGTTCCAAAAATGTTTTTAATGGCGAGGTTGAATGGGCATTAAGTTGAAAAATGACCTTGCAGCTTGATGCCCATTCCCTACATCCTGATGGAGGCTGTCACTTCTGGAACTCAGAAGCTGAGGTCAAGGCAAGGAGGCCAGAAGAGAGGTGCAGTGTCTCCAGAGGACTCAGAGAGCCCTGTGCCCCACCTTCCTTCCTTCTGCCTGCGAGGGGGCAGAACAACAGGATTCAAGAGGTACAATGAAGGGTAGGAGTTTGCTTCTTAACCTCACCAACCAGGTAGGAGTCAAAACACAAGATCTAAATCCTAACACACATGAGCTTCTCTTATCTCCATCCTCATCCTCACCAAATTCCCTGCTCAGGTAAAACAGCTTACAGTTGTGACTCACTGCTACTGTCTAGACACGCCCCCAAACTGACATTCCTAAAACACTCCAAATAGATCACTTTCTAGTTTTTCTAGTCAGCTGATTAGACTAGTAAGTGGACAGATCATTATGGAACTATCAGTTCAATAACCTCAAATCTAATTACATACTTCCAGCACCTCCACTTAGGTGCTGGATGGCACAAGGGAAATGGTTCTATATCCCAGCGAGGTAGTCTAGGCACTATCTTCATCTACAACACAAAGACCAGCAGTGTTTATATTTAAACAATGCTTCCCACATATGGTTCTAGTTATAGAATCTCTTCATCTAAAACAATTCTGCAGAAGTAGAAGAGATGACTGATACCAGATGACATGGAAAAGAGGGGCCAAAACAGGTTCACTACACTCAGGCATTTCTCATTAGATGACAGTGTTCAGAAGCCAAAATAATGAACTACTTCTGCATACAGCTTACCCACATACTCTTCAATGTGTAAGCTCCCCCTTTGAATTTAAGACATTCTTACACTATTAAACGTTCCACTGTAATGACTGAAACTTCAGAGATCTGAAAACATCCAAAGAAATGGCTTTCCAGAATACTATACCCAATCCTGGAAAACACTGCTACCAAGAATACACCATTCATAGCAGCAAGGGAACCAGGTGCTCAGAGTCCTTTGCCCTGCTCCCCAAAGCGTCAGTCCTAAAAGCTGGGTACTACTGGGTCACTTTATGACACAAGGCTATTTAAACACCTGGGGCTGCCAAGCCCTAGCCCCACTCCTCACCTAGGTATTAAGAGAAAATGTGCTTTTTGTGGTGCTCTTAAATGTAAAGGTTGTATTTTTTTAGTTTTACATTTGCCTTAACCTTGTACTTGCATGTTTCCCACAGAAAGAGCTTGCCTGAATTGGAGTTGTATTCTGTGTCTCTTGTCTCTCAGACACCCTCCCCTTCCCTGGCAGACAAGTGGAAATTTCCACCGAAGCGCTCAGTGGGTGGGGGGTGGGGAAGGGGAGGGAGGGCTCTGCAGCCCCAAAGCATCTCGGAGTCTTTTTGAAGGTAGGAAACACATCTGCTGAAGCCAGTTCCTAGACTGCCTAGGTTAATTCTTTCTGGATTCAGGCTTCACGAAGGCAGTGAATTCACCTTAAAACTGAGGCACCCTTTGTGTGGAAAAGCCCTATTTCTTTTTATATCTGCTGGGTCTCATAGACTATAAAAACCAATAAACCTGCTGCAGAATCCTTACAAATTTTGGGGCACTGCCACTTAAAAGAAACCTCCAAGGACACAACAGCCCTGCGTTTAAACAGGCGGCAAAGCACCTACACACAAGAATGAGGTCAGGGTGCTGGCCTTGACTTAATGCTGGCAGGAAAGCACAAGAACATGGAAATGTTAGCTAAGGGGAAAACTACAGAGGAGAATCAATCTCCGCTACAGAGAGTGCCAGATCTTTTGGAGTAAGCTGCAGATACATTTGGGGAGCAAGTCAGTAAAATTCCACTGATTCACTATACAGTCAGTTATTTTTATCATTCTGCTTACCCGTAAATAGAAGAGTATCTTGTATATAGGCCAGCAGAACTTTGCCATAGGAACCTATCCAGATTTTAAAGCAGATGAAAATGGAAACAAGGAACAAAAAAGGTGAGAATCCCTTTCATTACTAAAGACTTCTTATTCAAAGACATGTGGAGGTCAGCTCAGTCTCAGGAAGTAAAATCAGACTTGGCAGAGCCAAAAACCACCTGAGGCTTCCTCTTATAACATGCACAAGGCTCAACACTGAAATGTAGACCCATTTCTTCTATAGTTCCCTCTCTTGCAACAGAAATCGCTCTCTGTCCAGCCCCATCTAGTGGAAAGAGAGCCTCAAATCATCTGCAGCCCTGCCATGAGGCAATGCACCTTCTGGCAAAAGGGGCTGTCACTATGATGCCTGACCCTTCTTGCAAGGATCTAAAGGAGCATCTACTCCCTCTGCTCTAACCTATGTGTGCGACATCCTCCCCTTTCAGACAGTTGGGGGGGGGGGGAGAATACAAAAATAAGACTTTTCCACACCACCTTGCCTTTCCCAGAAGAGATGACAGCATCAAGGTGAGCACAGGAAGGCAAGAGGGGATATTGAAAGGCCAGGAGACCAAAGCAAATCGAGAGCTGGGAATGGTTCCCAGGCCTTTTAAGACCCTTAGGTCTGGGCTGGACTCTAGTAGTTTCCAAACACTGCCTCATGACAATAAGTAGCAAGTGAGGCCAGAAGCTTCTGTCTAGAAAGCTGGTCCAGAAGATACAAATCCCCAACCACCATGACCTAACCCAAGCAGCAGGGGCATCTGGTCAACTCCACCCTGTTCCTAAATTCGTATCACCAGATTGGCAACTGACTTAAAATGTGATTGACCTTGGAGAAAAACTAGTGTAAATAAAAGTTGAAAGTGTGTAAGATATTGTCCTCATCCCTGATAAGGGTGACCAGACCAAGGCTTCATTCTGCTGCCAGAGGAAACACAGAACAATATTTTTAAAAACAAGCTGAAAATGGTCCCCAGCTGCATATAAATGGCCTACCCAATTCTACGGATTCTCTGAGATAATAAATTAAGTAAACTTCTGTGTACCAGTCTGGCAACTTAACCATCAAGCTTTGTTCCAGCAGGAAAACAAGTTCACAGTTATAAACAAGATTTACAGGCTGGGCGTGGTGGTGCAGGCCTGTAATCCCATCACTTGGGAGACCGAGGCAGGAGGATCATGGTGAGTTCCAGGCCAGCCTGAGCTACAAAGTGAGCTCAAGGCCAGCCTAAACTGCACATTGAGACCCTGTCTCAAAAAGACAAAAAAAAAATACTTACAGATACATCTCTGGAATGTAACCTATTTCTAAGATGGGGACTGACCAAATTAATATTTGGAATATAATGCCTATATTTTTATTGTTGGCATAAACTGGTATAATAATAAATACCAGGTACCATTTTCAAATTATTCCCTCTTCCTCTGGAAAGACTTCCTTACTAATCTTAAAGCAGCAGATTGCTCCTACCCAAGCACTTCTTTGCCTATCCTTTCCCCTTAAGCGTACTTGGCCTGCATGTAGCAGGGGACTGCCACTGGGAGAGGAGGCAGAGATGGGAGAATGAGGAGAGCAATTACCCAATATGCTGAGAATTAACTGTGGCACAGACACGTGGTTGTCAGCATGGGCTGGCGTGGCAGTTAGGGTGCAATATAAACTTGACTGGCTTTGGGATCATGCAGGGGATTTATGGAGCACACTTCTGGGTGAGTAATGAAGGCATGGCCTTCAGGTCTTTGGTTCCTGGCCTCTTTCTCTCTAGCTCTGTTCCCCTGCTCTGCTTTCCAGCCACATCGTGGACTTCCATCATAATGTTTCTGCCTTGGAGCTGGCCGTCCATGTACTGAAATCCCCTGAAACTGTGAGCCAAATTAAACCTCTCCTCCTTTAAATTGTGGATGCTGGATACTGTAAACCAGCAACAGGTAAGCTAATACTACTGCTGTTCAGAGCACCTTCATGCATACTTCCTTTGCTAGTGGCCTAAGTTAACACTATGTAGCTACATCCTCAGTTAGACTGCAAACTCCTTGACATCAGGTGCCATTACAAATCACAGAAACCACCCAGAGGCCTACGGATACCACTAGGACATACTACACCCTAAATGTAAAAGCATAAACACATGATACACACAGCACCACAATGAAATGTGGACTGTGGGAAGGCATTTTGTCTCACTCCATCAGCCAGCTAAAAAAGTGACTCTTGCACACCAGCATCAAGATTCAAGTCAATGCATCAGCAAAATAAGAGATCTATATTGTGGCTTCCAGGGCCACTGAAAATAAGCCAAAACTCTGAATGGCATGTACATGTACAACAAGTCCACTCTGTTTCTTTTTAACTATTTTTAAAAATTGAGCCCTGCTAGTAGGATGTAGCAAACCCTGGTACACAAGAATCCACTTACTGAATGTCTGCAATATCTTCTTGGTTATATGCAATACACATAAAGAATCTGTCAAATGAAGAAAAAGCCTGGTATAAATGTGACTGAGGTTAATGGCTATGGGGGATGGGCTGAAGCCAAGAAAACACCCACTAACCTTAAGTTCCCTGCTGCGGACACCTAGACACATCACTCAATTCCAAATCTTTATTCAGGTAACTCCAAATACACTAGCCCTCATATGTTCACTTACCAAACTTACTGTGGAGAATATTCATGGGCACTACAAAAACAAAAGGTAACATGGCCAAATAAAAGTGATCTAAAGAGATCTTATTAAAGTGCTCCTCACCATTTACATGCCAGTGTGTGAATTTCTAGAAGGGATACAATCATACCAGGCTTCCCGCATCTAACTATTCATACACACACCCACTTTTTGATGTGGTTTTTGTTGGACCATGTCCCAAAATTAGTTTTTTCAGAGACTACACTTTGAACAGCACTCAGTACCTTAAACAAATACCGTTGATGAATCTCAGGAAAAAAACCTTAAAACCTAAACCTCCCTTATTTTGGCTGGGCACTCCTCTTCTGTAATTCACTGTAGAAGTGTTACCCCTACTTTGCTGAGGAGTCTAAAATAAAATAAGCAGAAATATGATTGGTAAATGCCAATGAATTCAGTGACTATGACAGTCCTCGATGAGGCACATGCACCTCATAAAGTATCTAATTACAGGTGAGTTCTTCCAGGACCTGAATTTATTCCACCTATAAAGAAAAACCACCCCTCCACCCCCACCCCACCCGCAACACGCACCAGCACTGCAGAGAAGCATCAGCATTCCCCAGGCACTTGTTAGAAATGCACAGTCGAAGAACTAGGACAGTGACAGCAAAGCTTTTAGGGCCTTCAAGGATACAAACAGCCGGCTGCGGCATGCATGCCACAGATTCACCACCACTGGACTAGGATGTATCAGCACTAATGCACTTGCCTGGCACTCACCCTGCAAGCACACGTAGATAGAGAAACTGCTCTCTTTGTTCAAGGCCTTTCACCCAAGAACCTAGGTTCTTCCTGGCCAGATTTTAGAAGCATTTTCTTTCCTTTTTTTTTTGGTACTGGGAATTGAACTCACGACCTCACATTTGCCAGGCAGGCACTGTGCCAGAGCTACATTCCCCAGCCCTCTGGCCAGATTTTGTATGTTCCTTTCTTTGTGAAATGGGATCTTTTGGTGTTGCCCAGCCTGGCCTCAAATTCCTGGATTCAGGGATCCTACTGCCTGTCTCAGCCTCCTGAATATCTGGGATTATTATTACCACTGCACTTGACATATATTCTCTTTTTAAACAAAAAGGCAAAAGGATCCATCCATAGTGTGCTGTTAAATCCACACCCTTTTGTTAACTTAAAAGGCAGGAAGGAAAAATGGAAGGAAGAGAGGGAGGAAGGGAGAAAAGCAGGAAGGGAGGGAAGCAGGTAGGTAGGTAGGTGGGTTACATACACAACTCCACCCCAGCTCCCTCCCTCATTATCATCATGATTGTACAAGCAGCCCAGCCCCTGTGCATCTCCTGTTGCCTAGCAATGCTCAGGTGCATCCTTTTTCCAAAGTACTCTCAAGAAACTGAACACTAGCACAAAACAAGGTAAAACAATCAAAAGAGGAGGTTTGTAGTATGTGCCACATCTCAGGAGATAGTTTACATGCACTAAGAAGGCCTGAGTGTGAGGCATGACTCCATACAGGTCCCGACCCGTGTCCTAAATGCACATGACCAGGAGATTCACAAGGCTAAAGCAACGTTCTATCCACAGAGTACATCTGTAGAGATTATCTTACTTGCTGTCATAACAATGAATAAGAGAACGAACTACCTGAGTTCAGTGCCCAAGGAAGCAGAAGGACACCAAGTAAGTACCTGCTCAAGGCCACACAGTGCTGCAGAGTACCAGGGGGAGAGGACAATTTTCTGCCTCTGAACTTTTCCCCTTGTGCCAAGTACTGACTTCCATCTTCCCTAACACCCACTTCTAGGAAACCCACCAATGTGGAAAGATCTCTCCCTCACACTAGAAATGAAGTGTAAAACTGATACCACTATGGTTCAAAGACGCTTCCAACAAAATCTATGAATTGTTCTCATAGAATTTCTACAAAGATAGTTACTAATAGAGAATCTCACCCTTCATATGTTTGAGGAAGCTGCTGTACCCTGTGGGGGGAAAAAATGCCAGCACAGAAAACTGTGATTATTAGTTAGAACAGTAAAACCAATTAAGAAATATACTTTGGCCAGGGACAGAGCTCAGCGACATAGCACCTGCCTGACAGGGGTGAGGTCCTGAGTTCAATTCCCAGCATCAAAAAAAAAAAAAAAAAAAGTGTATATATATATATATATATACACACACACACACATGCACACATACACACACACACAGATAGATTTAGATATAGATATATCTGCAACCTATGTATTTACAAAGGAAAAACTAAGCATGTAGAAAACACACTGTTTACTGAACTGTTTTAAAGGCAAAGCAATGCCAGAGGAGGAAAATGATCAAACTGACAAGAAAAAACTTCTTACAATCAAGAGCTCATAAACTTGTGGCTCATTAGCACAGGCTATTTTTGTTCTGATTGTAGTCTACCAACGGCCAGGATAACTACACCCTATTTGCAATACAACACTGTTACAGTACTATTATGTGCCTAAAGACACCTGGCACACAGGGATCTAATGGTAAAATTACGGTAATTCCTAGTATTTCTCAGTATTCGTAACTGAGCCAATCAAAGACACTTTCCTCATGCTTCATGAACAAACTTACCCGCCTCTCCAGTGCTGCTGACTGTGGGCAGAGATCTTGTAAGGAAGTGCTCGCTCACCCAGGTTTTCCAAGTTTCGTACTATGGCTCCTCTATCCATCAGGGCTTCTATTGTACGTTTCAAAGCAGCAGCAGTCTCTGGCTGTTTTTTGTTTTTGTTTTTAAAGAGAAAAAAAAAAAATCCATGAGAGTCAATATGAGAACCAGAATGAAAGTCCAGTTAGTTCCAACCCTAACAGCTCTACTGGTAGGAATCTCTGGGTAAAAGCAACAGAAAAAAAGTTTTGAATTAAAAGAGATGCTTTTATAGTAAGGATACAAGATATCTCACAGGTGTGAAGGAAAATCTGGAGAACCAGGCTTCGAAGAGTTCAGGAGTCAGAGCAGCTCCAAGGATCTGGAAGGCAGGAACTAATGAGTGGCTTCTTCAGAGCACCTCAGCAGGGCTCAGCCAGTGGAATCACTGTCACTTCTTGTAGCTCACGACTCAAAGTTCCAGGAGAAGAGCATCCTGTTGGCAGGCCACCTTAGTTTACCACTCCACCAAAACCACAGCCAACGGCGAAAGGCAAAGGGAGTTGTTCCCAAAGAAAAACGGGAAGACTCTAACTGAAAGGGGAAGAACAAAACTGTTTCTGCCTTCATGGAGCTTACCACCTATTAAAGGGCTTACACAAATATACATGTTAAGACCAAAAGGCAGAGAACCAGAAGGCTTATGGAACAAACACACTCAGCTGGGTAAGAGCTTAGTTAAGGAAAGCTTACCTGACAGCAGCCCCGTGAAGACTAGAGATAAAATGAACCAAAGAATCAGGAAACAAGTAAAAGAGCAAGAGCAGCAAAGTATGAGTGGACTAACGAAAGAACTGGGAGTGCCAGAGGCTGAGGTCAAGGAGGACTAAGAAGGAAATCAGCAGACCATGTACAAGAATGTAAGTAATAAAGGTCTGTTACAAAAACTAAAATTCAGACAATATACAAACCTGATCATCCAGAGATAAGACTTAACATTTTGGCAGATTTCTTTCCCAAATATATCTCCATGCATACACACAAATAAAAAATGTTGGAAGAAACAATACAAAGATAAACCTAGAAAGTCCAACTACTGCAATGTGGAAAGTGAGGGTGAAAAGTGAGAAAAGGGGTCATCCAAATCTGGTGGTTGAAGAATAAGCCTGTCATTAGCTGCTGAAAAAAAATCTGGAGAATCTGTCAAGGGACAGTGAAAAGAAGTGGGATTAGGACATGCTGAGTCTGAGATACCATAGCTCCCTAAGCTGACCTCTCAAGATGTCAACATTAAGGTTAAAACTCAGGTAGGCTACATATACATGTTTTAGTCATCCACACAGAAGCTACTGGAGGCCTGAGAAGGTGAGCTCATCGTAGCAGGTCAGAGAGGGAGGAGAGGAAACCAACAAAACTTTATAGAGAACACAGACATTTGGAGGCTGACAAGAGGACCTGAAGTCAGAGAAGCAAACTTAAAACACACACGCAAGCAGGACAAGGAAAAGCAAGAGCTTGCTTTGTCACAGGAAAGTAAAGAAAGGCAGACTCCAGAAGAGAAAGGCTGAGAATGGAGATAAAGAGCTTCAGGGCAGTGACTGCACAGCAACTTAGCAAGACAGGGCCAGAAGGTAGAGGGCAAAATTTCCCAAGGTAGAGGTACAGGGCCATGACAAAGAACACCGAA
Source organism: Chinchilla lanigera (assembly GCF_000276665.1). Classification (NCBI taxonomy): domain Eukaryota; kingdom Metazoa; phylum Chordata; class Mammalia; order Rodentia; family Chinchillidae; genus Chinchilla; species Chinchilla lanigera. Next base: position 33,493,255 of record NW_004955407.1, on the reverse strand, counting down.
CTTGTGGGGCAAGCAAGTCTAAGTGAAGTGTAAGAGAACAGGAGAGAAAACATATGAGCAAATCAGGAGTTGAGGAGGAATAAACCAAGTCAAGAGGTTAAAATGTAGAATTTTTGAACAACAGTGATGATAGTGACCATGTATGTCTGACTGGTATAGGCCTGACACTGATGTAGTGTTCTATTTGTACGTATTTGACTTTTACTAAAAAAAAGTTTACAGGTTTGAAATTGGGCCTGCAAGAGATACCAAGGCAAAGCAGCTAGTAAGTGGAAGAGCTTGCTACAAGGAAAAGGAAACCTGCCGAAGCACAACTGAAGAACACAGAGGCACAGCAGAGACAAAAGCAACAAATGCAAAAGGGAAGAGAGACAATCCAGGTGCAAGATTTTGAAGTGCAGGAAGGAACTTAAGAAAATGCTACCTTCCCATGGTTCATTTTGCATCAAAAAGTGTGGAACAAGTATACATGTGTATTCTGGCAACCACAGAAAATCAACTATATAAATTTTCTTTCTGACAAATACTGCAAGGACAATACGAATGCACAGGGTATTGGTTAAAGCTTACAAAGAAAATTTTTTACTTTAATTTCATATTGCAGCCCACCATTGATTTAAAATAATCCTGACGAAAATATTTATTGATATATTTAACCAATCTTATGATGAAACAATGAGTTTTCCAGAAAACAAAATCACAGTTAAAATCAATTCCCACTAATGTTAGCTAGGTAAGAAGGCTATGGCAATTTCTCCTTATGACAGCATTGAGTAAATATGGTTCTAATCACATGAACACTGAAATTCTTCTCACTTTTCATTAATTCACAAAGACATTTCCTTACTTCTGCAGGAGCCTCATTATTAACAGCAGGATATTTCATTTCAGTAAAGATGCTGACTCTTGACCTGGCATGGCATCAATTAACTTAGAATGCACTGGATGAACTGCATATCCAAATGAAGAATCCAGGCCTAAGAAAAATGAGCAACTTTGGCTGACTCAGTCTTTTGATTAGTTATCAAAATCCTTAATTTTCAGTTTTGCTTGATTAAAAAGGAATATATCTCATTATCTTTTGTCTTGTTTAAATTTCAACTGAAGTGTTTACAATGCACAACAGGGAGTACCTTCTTCTGAAATAAGAGCCTATGAAATAAAAAAGATTTTCTTCCTACATTTGTTCAAAAAAGGGGATAGCTGCCTCAAAAGAATGTAACTTATGAAAATATCAAAACCTATTTTGTTAAGCCGGGCATGATGGCACACACTTGTAATCCCAGCACTTGGAAGGCTGAACCAGGAGGATCGCTGCAAGTTCGAGACCATCCTGGGCTACAAAGTGAGCTCAAGGCCAGCCTGAACTGCATAGCGAGGCCCTGTCTCAAAAAAAAAAAACATATTTTGTTGACTCTGGTAAGTCAAGGTCAAATTGTAGACTGCCCGAATGGTCATACTCATTTCACTGTGGTTTCAAATTACCCAAATTATAGGGACTGAAGGAATAATGTAGGAGTTCATTAGGGTTGCTCAACATGTCCCATATACCTTACTTCACAAAAGCAGGATCAGCAAACCAGAGCCCATGGACCACATGCAGTGCATTACCTGTTTTTGCAAATAAAGTTTTACTGAAATAGTCAACACATACATTTGCATAGCGTCTATGACTGTTTCTGTGCTTAAAGGCAGATCTATACAACAGAGACTATATGACCTCAAAGCCTCAATTATTTACCATCTGGCCAACTCTGCTCTACACTGTGATAGGCTGAAGAAGCTAGCAGCCCTCAAGCCACTCACCAGGAAATGCAACAAAAATAAAACCATGAGCCTGAACAAGATTCCAGTCCTAGCTTATTCACTAATGAGTTATAAAGCCTTGGACAAACACCTAAGACTTACTGATTTTGCAGTCATGCCTTAGTTCCTCCTGATAAATTAGTGGTTCTCAATTTTTGTATTTCTACAAGCCTCACATGAACATTCCCACTGCAATTCTCAACATCTCCTGGGGCATACAGTTTTATAAAAGTCTCACTCTGTTCTTTATGCCCCCCATTCTGAATCATCATCATCTAAACCGTCCCTTCCAACAGAGGTGATTCTGAGATCATTCTCATTTTAGTTCTAACCACACTTGTGGCAATCAGTAAATATTCTTTCACTAACTAGAATGTAAGCTTTAGAAGAGCAAGGACCTTTATTTTGCTCACAACTATTTCCAGAGTGTAACACAGTCTGCATCATGGAAGTTATGTTCAAAAGTAGTCAAGTGAATTAATCTATTCATCATACCTTCCCCCAAGAGCATCTCTTTCTCTTGCTTCCTTATTCCTGTCTTTTCTCAAGGAACCCTAAGTTTCATCCTGTTTCTAATACAATGTGAAGCTATTGTCCATATACAACAATGCATTTACAATATTAGTGTTTTCCTACTTGCTTTATATTGTACTAAAGGCTGCAATACTGATACTATATCTCAAAAAGTTCCAAGCCAAGCATGATGCCACATGCCTAAAATCCCAGCTACTGGGGACGCTGAGAGAAATAAAATTAAAGGACTACAGATGTAACTCAGCACTAAAGCACTTGCCTAACATATCTGAGGCCCTTGGTTCAATTCCTAGTACTGAAAAACCACCACACAAAAAAAATCCAGAATTTCATCTACTAGAAATGAAACTAAATGCAAACACATGTAACTTAATACTGGTGGCAGTACATTCTGAGAAAAAAATCACTACGCACTTTTATTGTGGCACGAACATATTTACACAAACTAAGAGCAAGAGCATTACCAGGCCACATAATCTATGATATCTTATACACTGTCCATCATTAAATGAAATGTTACGTGAAAATATTAAACATTTCATGCATTCCAGAAATACAGAGTTCAAATATACGTAGAAATACAAAAGTGGAAAGTTACATTGGTCTTACAAAATGAACAGTATAACTACTGCCCCTCTCCAAAAACCCAAATCAAAGTACAGTATACTGAGATCCCCCAACCCTCCACCACATCACAATGCTATCATCAAGAAAAAATAAATAAATAAATACCGGTAAGGATGCAGGGGAGGGAAAAGGGGAGCCCTTCTGCACTACCCGTGTGAAGATAAATTAGTCCAGCCATTATGGAAACCCGTATGCATATCCATGTTTACTGCAGCACAATTCACAATAGCCAACATATGGATCCAGCCTAGATGCCCATCAGGATATGAATGGATAAAGGAAATGTGCTATATTTACACAATGGAGCACTACTCAGCCGTAAAGAAGAACAAAATTCTGTCATCTGCAAGATGGATAGATCTGAAGGCCATCATGTTGAGCAAAATAAATCACTCAGGCACACAAACTGTAAACTGCCTGTTCTCCCTAGTATGTAGTCTAAAAATGGTTCCAAGAAGAAGAATGAAGACTACTGAGACAAGAGGAAGGGAATAAGACGGAGGGGACGGAGTATAAGAGTGGGTAAATAGGGGATATAGATGTGAGCAAAATACAAACAATGAACCCTGTCCCCAAAATGTGAAACCAGGGAGGCCGGGCAAGGGGTATGGAGGGATGAAAACTACCAAAATATGCACATGTACAAAGTGTGCCATGTGCATGTACGAATCTGCCAAAATGAGACCCATTAATCTGTATAACCAATAAAAAAAGCAAAAATAAAAAAACCACTACCCCCCAATTTAGCTGATTTTAAAATGTAATTAATCATAGGGAGAAAATCCCAATTTCTATCTTTTTATTAATTACTAAGATGACTAGTATGTAGCCTACCAAAGATGACTTAAACACAACAGGACTATTATGCAAAAGACAAATTTGTTTTATTTTGTTTGTACCCCAAGGGTAGACTGGAATCGAAGGGTAAAAATTACAGAGAAAACAGCCTTAATTTGTAAACATATTTCTGATAAAGACAGCTGTATGAAAATGAAATAGGCTATGTGAAGTACTCGCTTTTCCATCACCTGATACACACACATAAATAATAGATGGCCACTGCCATCAATACTTGCAGTAGAGCCAAGCATGCTAGTGCATGCCTGTAATTCCAGCACTCTGGTAGGCTGAGACAGGGGGATTGCAAAGTTCAAGCCCAGGCCAGCCATCTTAGTGAGGCCAATGCTTTTCACCCTGTTCCAAAAAAAAAAAGGTGTGGGGAGGGGGCTGGGGGTGTGTCTCAGTGTGAAAGCCCTGGGTTCAATGCCCAGTACCATCCCCTAAAAACTGAAATGCACAGCTTGCAGTGGGTGGTTGGCTGAACTTGGCCACACGTAAAGCCCCTACCAAAACTAAATTCCAATCTATCCTCATACCATTCAACTTTGCAAGACTATCTGAAGTTAAACTGATTGTATTGAATACTGCAATTGCATGGCAGTGAAGAATATGTGCGATACGTTCTACTGAAAGCTGCTGTTGCTGCCTGGATTATTTATGCTACTTGCTGGCTATTTTACCTACTCCAGTTGACCCTTGAAACTCCCAGGGTTAGTGGTGCTAACCATCCCACCTGAAGTAAAAAATCTGAGTGTAAGATTTTTGATGATGAATAATAGCTTTACTGATAAAGTCAGTAAAACAGAAGCTTTACTAATAAAATCAACTTACATGTTTAGTATGTTATGTCCACTAGACACAGTGAAAAACACACAAGAACTAGGAAAGATCACTTTTTATTGTGACACACAGTTTATATGAGACAAACTGCTCACATGGGGCTTCAGGAACATCATATAGTATTTCAAGATTTTTGTGAACTTCAGCCCACACCAACAGCAAGAAGCAGCCAGAAAATTATCACAACAGCACAGTATGCATTAAGCTGACTTTGTGCAGTTATGGGTCAATATAGTAACTTTATGGTTGTAATTCTAGTTTTCTCTTAAATGAAATGGTGTCATGTATAATCTTTAAGTACTTGAGTGCTTAAGTCTTGATAAACTCTTACTTTTAAAAATAGATCTGTGTATAGACTATATGGTACTAAAAGATAAAAGACTACTATCTAAATTTATAGGCTATGTGGTTTGTCTGAGAGCTTTTCCAATCTCTCACAATCCCAAACAAAAAATCTGCATATACAGTAAATGGACTTAGTTTGCTCAAACCCATATTTTTCCAGGGTCAACTGGAAAAATACTTTCACTACAATCTTCTTCAAGAGTCTGTAGGAGAGCTGGGGTAATAGCTCAGTGGCATAAGCGCCTGCCTAGCAAGTGCAAGGTCCTGAGTTCAATTCCCAGTACAAAAAAAAAAGTCTGTAGGAAGCCACAGTGTCCTCAGATGATGTAAAACCACATCTCTAAAGGTCCTAATTAGTGAAGTTTCTATAATAAAGAGGGAAAAGAGGTGGGGAGAACAAAAGAAAGAAGAGCATCTCTACCTGCCCTAAACTAAAATCCCCTCTCAGCAAGTCTAAGAATTCATAGCGGTATCATAAACACTACCACTGATCAATGACCAATGCTAAATCTAATTAAACGTATTTATATCCCAGAAGAGAAACCTGTCAACAAAATTATCTGATTAATCGGACTCTATGGCAAAGAGAGTCTCGAGACAGCAAACCTCAGAGTACCCAGAAAGTGTAACACACCTTTCCCCTCATCCACTAGGAAATTAAAACAAACAGAACACACATTTAATGGCACACAGCATCTTTATACACTTTGCTCTCTTCCTTTTCAAGCAGAGAGGCCTCAAGGAATGTCGAGACAGGGCAGAAAATGTCAAAAACCTATGAAAATGAAAAAGCAATAGTGCTACAAGAACTATTGACTAGTTGCTTAAACAAAGCAAAGTTCAGTCACATCCTGCAAAGGCAACACTCTTTCAAAAAAGGGAAGAGGTGAAGACAACCGTATGTAATATAATAACCACTGGTGAATTCCTACCATCCTGTCTAGTGAAGCTCTGTATCGTTTCTAATGTTTTTTATTTTTTATTCTCTTTAATGGTTCAATCAATCTTGCACTCTTACACCTGGTAATCTGAACAACTTGGCTGAAGATAACAATATGAAATATAACCACTGTTAATTCCTATCATTTCGTTTTGAAACGCTGTATCATTTTTGTTTTTACTTTGTTTTGTTTTTGTCTAGGTTGTTGTTGTTATTTTTTTTTTTATTCTCTTTAAAATAAAAGAAGGGGGAAGAGGGTCAGGCAGGGTGCTCAATGAGTAGATCTCAATTAAATGTAAGACAGGAGGGCAGAAGACAACTGACATTTGGGGGCAGATCAATGACGGCACTGTTATTTGGTACATTTTCCCACCCATGGCAGTATTACGCCTAAGATTTCACTTTCTTCAAAAACTCATCTATTAAACAGATAAGAAAAGTGGGAAACCAAAAGCAAGTAAATAACATGATAATGATAAGTCAACACATATCAGTTATAACCATAAATGTAAATGGCCTCAATTCACCAGTCAAAAGAAACAGACTGGCAGAGTGGATTAAGAAACAAAATTCAACAATATGCTGTATACAGGAAACATGTTTTACTCAAAAGGAAGTCCACAGACTGAAAGTCAAAGGATGGAAAACAATCCTCCCATGCAACAGGAACCCAGAAAAAAACAGATATTGCTATTCTGTTTGCAGACAATATAAACTTCAAACCGAGAACAATCAAAAGAGATAAAGAAGGTCACTACATACTTGTTAAGGGAAAACTGCAAGAGGATGAGATAACAATCATAAACATGTACACATCAAATATCAGAGCACCAAACTATATAAGACAAATCTTAACAGACATGAAAACCCATATACTTAATAACGCTATTGTAACAGGGGACCCTCAATACCCCTTTGACACAAAGAGATCAACTGGACGAAAAATCAGCAAAGAAATAACTGATCTGAACCAAATTTGCAAACAAATGGACTTAGTAGATGTATACAGAGTGTTCCACCCCACAACATCAAAATATACATTTTTCTCCATTGCACTTGGGACTTTCTCTAAAATAGACCACATTCTAGCCCATAGAGCATACCTACCTAAATGCAAAAGAATTGAAATTATCCCATGCATATTATCTGACCACAGTGCAATGAAATCGGAAATTAATGACAAAAGGAACTTCAAAAACTCCATAAACACTTGGAAATTCAACAACAACCTCCTGAAGAACCATTGGGTCACAGAAGAAATTAAAAACTACCTACAAATAAAAATGCAAATACAACTTACTGAAATCTGTGGGATGCGATGAAAGCAGTCCTCAGAGGGAAATTTATAGCAGTGAACTCACATATAAGGAAAACAGGAAGAGAACAAATAAATAGCCTAATGCTACATCTTAAAACTTTTAGAAAAAGAACAAGTCTGGCCCAAAGCCCAAAGAAGGGAGGAGATTATAAAGATTAGGGCAGAAATTAATGCAACTGAGACAAAGAAAACCCTCCAAAAAATAAATGAATCAAAGAGTTAGTTCTTTGAAAGAATAAATAAAACTGATAAACTCCTAGCCAACCTTATCAAAAAAGGGAAGGAAAGAACTCAAATTCATGCAATAAGGAATGAAAAGGATGAAATTACTACAGATTCCACAGAAATTCAGAAGATCATACCTACTTTGAAAATCTTTACTCCCATAGGATAGAAAACTCAGAAGAAATGGACAGATTCCTAGATATGTATGAATTACCAAGGTTGAGTCAAGAAGATATCAAAATCCTGAACAGCCCAATATCAATTAATGAGATTGACAGCGTGATTAAAAATCTACTGACAAAGAAAAGCCCAGGCCCTGATGGACTCACAGCAGAATTTTACAAGAAATTCAGAGAAGATTTATTACCAACACTCCTCAAACTCTTCAATGAAATTGAAAAGGAAGCAATTCTCCCTAATTCATTTCTGGAGGCAAGCATTATACTGATACCAAACCCAGAGAAAGACCCAACCAAGAAAGGGAACTACAGACCAATCTCCCTAATGAATATAGATGCAAAGACACTCAATAAAATACTAGCAAATAGAATGCAGCAAATTATCAAGAAAATCATACACCACAACCAAGTCAGATTCATTCCAGGAATACAGGGCTGGTTCAATATTCACAAATCAATTATACACCATATCAACAGAGTCAAAGACAAAAACCATATGATCATCTCAATAGATGCAGAAAAAGCTTTTGACAAAGTCCAACATGCATTCATGATAAAACTCTACAGAAAGTAGGAATAGATGGTCTTTACCTCAACCTGATCAAAGCCATCTATGACAATCCAACAGCCAACATCATTCTAAATGGACAAAAACTGAAAGCTTTTACTTTAAAATCAGGAACAATGCAAGGATGTCCACTGTCACCACTCCTGTTCAACATAGTTCTGGAACCATTAGCCAGAGCAATTAGACAAGAGAGAGAAATAAAAGGAAGAAGGATAGGAAAGGAAGAACTAAAACTACCACTATTTGCAGATGACATGATACTTTACAAGGAAGACCCCAAAAACTCTACAAGAAGACTCCTTGAATTAATCAACAAATTCAGCAGTGTAGCTGGATACAAAGTCAACACCCAAAAATTGATAGCATTCCTATACACAAACAACAAACAGACTGAGAGAGAAATTAAGGAAACCATCCCTTTCACAATAGCATCCAAGAAACTGAAATATTTAGGAATCAATCTAACAAAAGAAGCAAAAGATCTATTCAGTGAAAACTACAATACTTTGAAAAAAGAGATTGAAGAGAATCTCAATAAATGGAAAAATATTCCTTGCTCAAGGATAGGAAGAATCAACACTGTGAAAATGGCCATACTACCAAAATTGTTGTACAGATGCAATGCAATTCCCATTAAACTATCATCAGCATACCTCACAGAGCTAGAGAAAAACATTCCTTAAATTCATCTGGAACCAGAAGAGACCCAGAATAGCAAAAGCAATCCTATGCAACAAGGCCAAGTCAGGTGAAATTACAATCTCTGACCTGTAATTATACTACAAACCCACTGTAATAAAATCAACATGGTACTGGCTAAAAAACAGACCAGAAGATCAATGGAACAGACTGGAGGACACAGACACAACCACAAACACACTCAGCCACCTCATCTTTGATAAAAGGGCCAAACAAACTCACTGGAAATTGAAATTGAAGAACAATAGCCTCTTTAATAAATGGTGCTGGAAAAATTGGCTTGCCACCTGCCAAAGACTTAAAATAGACCCAAGTCTATCACCAAGCAGCAAACTCAAGTCGAAATGGATCATAGATCTCAATATTAAAACAGAAACACTAAATCTACTAGAAGAGAAAGTAGGTAAAACCTTGAAGACATAGGGGTAAACCCGGAAGAGAGTTCATGAACAAAAACCAAATTGCACGGGAAATACTTCAAAGAATCAGCTGGGATCTCATCCTACTGAAGTTTCTGCATATCTAAAGAAATCACCAGTAGAGCAAAAAGAAAACCCACAAATTGGGAAAAAATTTTAGCTGACTGTCCCTCAGACAAAGGTCTTCCATCTAGAACATATAAAGAATTAAAAAACATCAGACCCTCCAAATTCAAAGACCCAATCCAAAAATGGGCAGCTGAGGTGAATACACACTTCTCAGACAAAGAAATACAAATGGCAATAAATACATGAGAAAATGTTCAACACCATTAGTCATCCGAGAAATGCAAATTAAAACATTGAGATTTCATCTCACACCAGTAAGAATGGCTAGCAGTAAGAAGTTAACCAATAACAAATGCTGGTGAGGCTGTGGAGAAATAGGAACTCTTCTCTACTGCAGGCAGGAACACAGACTGGTGAAACCACTGTGGAAATCAGTTTGGAGATTCCTCAGTAAACTAGGTCTAGAGGTCCCTTTCAACCCAGCTATTCCCTTTCTGGGTATTTTCCCAGAAGATCTGAAAACATCATATCACAGCGATATATGTGCATCCATGTTCACAGCAGCACAATGTGTAATTGCTAAATTGTGGAAGCAACTCAAATGTCCATCCACTGAGGAATGGGTAAAAAAACTGTGGTACTTTTATATAATGGAATATTACTCAGCTATAAAGAAAGATAAACTTGAAGATTTTATAGGTAAATGGTCACAACTAGAGACCATACTCATAAGTGAAATAAATCAGATCTGCATGCGTAAGCATCGTATTGTCTCACTAGTGTAAGACTTGAAAGAGTAAATAAAAACTAGGAGGTATGATAGACATTGTAAAATGAAAAGAAAATGCTCAAAAGTAAAGGGCAATTGAGGTGTGGGAAAAGAGAAGGGAAAGAAGGGGAAATTATGTAAGTATGTATATGCAGGATAGCTAACATAGTTGTACTACTGTCTTCTATTTCTCTACAGAAAGGAACAGTTAATATTACTTGTTTGATCAATCTTGTATATATCTCTATTTGTTTTCCTAAGAAACCACTTTGAAGTTATCGATAAGTAATACAACAACCATGGTTAATTTCCTACAACTTTCTCTGTAACTGTTTTGTTTGTATTATTCTTATGCTATTTTGTAAATGGATGTCTGTTAATATGTTTTCCTTCTTTTATTTTTTAAAATAAAAAAAGCAAAGAAAATAACTCATTTTATTATTTATTTATTTATTTATTTATAAGAAATAACTCAATGCTGGTAAAAATATAAACTTTCTCAAGGGCAATTTGGCATTTTTCTAAGAATTTACTCTAAGCAAGCTATCATAACCATACAAAAGGGTTTAGCTATAAAAATAGTCTCCAAAGTAAAGTAATTGAGATAATGATAAACAGAAAGCTAAGTGTCCAATACTGAAAGCTACTAAATTACTTTCACTAATGAACAAGGAAAATGCTTTTGTGTAGCCATCAAAAAACAGGATATTGATCCTTACACACTAGAATTAAAATATTTCAATAATGAAGAAAAATCAGGTACAGTGTCTCCACATTGTTATGAATGTAGTATGTACACATACAAGAAAACTATACATACAAAATATTATTAGTCATCCATAGATAGTGATGAGAAACTTCATTTTTAATTTTGTTATCCGATTTCTTTTTACAGTAAGCAATAAAAGTCTTAGAAGTAAACTTTTAAAAAATTTTAATTGACAAATGTACATTTTGTGATACAATGTATTTCAATACATGTATACAATGTTTAATGATCAGAGGGGGTAATTAGTATCACCTGTCATCTCCTGCATTTATCATGTTAAAAACATTCTCGAAATCCATTATATTTTGAAATGTTCATTAAATTACTATTAACTAGAGTCACCATACTGTACTTATACAACATTAGAACTTGCTACTCCTAACAGTATTTTTGTATCCTATTATCAACTTCTCTATTCTCCCATTCCTCCTGCCACTCCAACCTCTGGTAACCAATATTCTACTCTCTACCTCTATGAATTAAACTTACTTAGCTTCCACATGTGGGAACATGCAGTATATTTCTTTTTGTGCCTAGCTTATTTCACTAAATCCACTATCCTCCAGGCTCATCCTTATTGCCTTCATTGTCTTTATGGATAAATACAGTGTATATGTACCCCATTTTTGCTAGTATATCCACTGATGGGCATCTAGACTAATTCCCTACCTTGGCTATTGTGGGTAGTGCTGCAATAAACATAGGAGTAGAGACACTACCTTGATACACTGATTTCCTTCCCTCAAGGAGCCTCCATACTGTTTTTGATAATGGTTATCCTAGAATCAAACTTCTCTGGAGGAAATTTTAATTTTTTTTAAAAAGATGTGTCATAATTTGTAAATTCTGTTCAAAAGTCCTAGACTTACACTGCAATACTTAGATCTCACTAACAATACCCACATTGGATTTATTTTTGTGTTTTAGTGGTACTGGAGTTACATTCCCTAGCTCTTTTTGAATTTGTGAGACAGGGTCTTGCGACATTGAAGGTTGCTCAAGTTGGGCTCAAACTTGTAATCCTCCTGCCTTGGGCTGCCAGAGTGCTAGAATCACAGGCATGGGCCGCCATCACTAGCTTCCACATAGGTTTTCGATAATATAATAGAGTTGTACAGATGGATGGCCTTCTGAGGTTTCTCAGACGATGCATTGAGGGCAACCTGGGCAACTTAGCAATAGACTGTCTCAAAATATAACATAAAAAGGGAATCAGGATATAGTTCAATGGGAGAGCACCCCTGGTTTCAAGCCCTAGTACAAACTGACTTTTGGGGAATCAGGAAAACTGGAAACTTGAAGTCAAAACCTCAGAGCTAACGGGCTCTACATTCAGAGCATAAAGAAATGTGTGCCAAGTCAGGACTTCACACCACAGTGGCCAATACAGCCAAGGTGATAAGGCAAGTAGGAGGAGCTTGACCAGTCTACAACCGTGAAGCCAACAAGAAGATCCTGAAGACCTAGGAAATCCCACACGAAAGCTTTCTTTGGAGCATGTGATAAAAATAAAAAGAACACAGCATTATTGAGGGGAAAAAAAAGAATAAAGCAGAGTCATGATTTTTCTTCTCAGTGAGGTAACAACTGTAAGAATTTGCCAATGTAAAAGGCAGCAGAAGAAAGACTAAAGTAACTTCAGTTGAAAATGAGATGAATACTCAAGTCATAAACTAGCCTCACTCATATAAGGCATCCTAGTGGCTAGCCCACACTGAGCCATCGATATCAGAGCTGGCATCAAAACTCAGAAGTTGTGAGATAGTATTGGTTGGATTACATGAGATCCACCTTGCATGAATTTACTGGTTGTCAGGTACTTATGATCCAAGATTAACATTAAATCTGTGTGGCTCAACTGTAATATAGTTTTATTCCACAAACATCTTGTTTCTGGGATCTCAAGTTAAAGAATATTATTCAAATGTCATTTAAGATATTCAAGATGGAGCCAAAATTCACCTGAACCACTGGTGATACACACATGATAGAATCAATCATTAATTTCATGATGTAGGTAAGTCAAAGCACAGAGGCAGTCACCACGGTTTTCCTTAGTACACCTTGGAATCAACCAGGAGCTCCTGGTATCATCTGAGAGTATAACAGCTCACCCTCAGATATTTCAATTCAACTGGCCTTGGGATGCAAAAATCCCGGGCACATTTTTTTAAAGCTCCCTATGTTCAAACAAAGGTGAGAACTGCAATAGTAGGAAGCTAGTAAGCTTCTCATCACTCCAAAGATGAGTAGTTCTGGCTAAATTTCATTTTATAAAGTATTTTAAGCAATGCTCTTCTCTAACCTTAAAGAATACAAAAACTCATTCTTTCTTACAGTAATAGTGGAGTTCTCACTGATGACACATGGAGAAAGAAACTACTTGTGGTACACACTCATTCAACTGGAAAACACCACCAAAATTAAGGGTCCCATACTTGCTAGTCTGAGGACATCCCAAAGCACATAATCTTCCTATCAGGTCCATTTCTAACCTTCCCTGCCCTCTTTCAAAAGCACTTACAGATGAATAAAAGAAGGTAGAAAAGACATGATTGGCAGGAGGATTGCTTACTATGGTAGCAAGTAAATGCAATGCCTAAGCTTATGCAATGGTCAGCAAGAGCAGGAACCAGATAGGCATTACTGAGCTACCTGCCTTACTGATTGCTCTCCATGCACAATTCGGTTCCCTGGCTTTGCCTTATATTTCAGCCTTTTTACAAAATAGACAGGGAGGGGATAGTACTAGAATGACAAGAACACCAAGGGGGCAGGGGTAAGACTCAATCACAGACTTTGACAGTAGAGACAAAAGGTTTATAAGGAAATTCTACTTAGGTCCTGTGTATCTTCTAAATGCCTGTCCAACATTTAACAAAAATCTCAGACGACTGGGTTGAGAAGCTTTCAAAACTGTATGTATGAACAGAATTAGAAACATGGGCAAGTCAGATTTGCATACCTTGCTGGAAAACAGACCAAAAGGGCATCTACCAAGCAGGCCACTGCAATGGTGCTGAAATTCAAGTTGTGGGAGGAAAGCATTTAACAGCCTGTTATACTCTGAATAGGAGAAAAGGGCATAAAAGTACAAAGGAATTACAGGAATAAAAACATCCACCAAGATTCACCCACTTCCTAGAAGTGTGCCTTTCCTCTATAATCCCATGGGTACCGTTCTCACTCCACACACATCTTGCAAGCATAATTATTTAACAGTCTGTCCCTTCCCCCAGAACTTCTTCACAGTTGCATCTTAGTCATCTGTACAAGACAATGGAGATGCAAAGAACCTGACACATAGTACGTGTTCATAAATGTTTGATGAATCCATAAATCAAGGCATTGGAGAATGAAAGGAGCTAGCTGTATTTAATTTAACTAGAAAGCAAGAAAGAATAAATGGAGTCATGAAGTGTGAGAAATTAGCTCTTTATTGTAAAGAGGAAAACAGCACCATTTTAAAAAAGGCAAATGCAAACTAAAGCCCAGATACAGACTATTAGTCCAAAACAGATGCATTGTAAAGGAACTAGATACAAGGTGAAAGGCAAGTAGAAACGAAGGTACATAATGTGCCTGCAAACATCTAACATTTCTTGGGAAAAGTTAAAAGAAAAAAACTCAGTGGATGCTCACTCAACTCCTAGAGTGTACAGGGAATGTCAAAGTATCAAAACCCAAACTCTGAGAAGCTTCAAAAATTTCTGGAAACAGAAGCAGCAAACCCTATGTGGGAATAACAGTATTCTACAGGGAGTCTGCCATTGGCTGTGAAAATGAGATTTCAAATCAAACCTGGAAGGAGAGCAAACCCAAGGAAATAGCAGTCCTCATTTTGTTGCTCAAGTTCCTTACTACAGATTAACATAACCCTGCAGCACAGACTCGAACTTGGAGACTCCATGTGAAAAGGGACTGCAATTACATCAAAGTTGTCAAGAAAAAAACAAAAGACCAAGGTGGTCTGCAATTCCATGTCCTATGCTACATACCTGTTATGGTCTGAATGTGTCGCCCAAATCCCATGTGTTGGAAGTTTAATCCCCAAATTCATATGTCAATGGCGTTTGGGTGAGACCTCTAGGAAGTAGGAATCTATTATTTACTGGTTTGTCTGTTTAATAAATTTTGTGTTGGCTCTCCAAATACCTGAGAAAAGCAACAGTCACAACACAAGAGTCTTTGCCTGGCATAGTTATGTATGCCTGTAATCCCAGCACTTAGGAGGCTGAGGCAGGACGATCGTTCCAAGTTTGAGGGCAGCCTGGACTACAAACTGAGTTCAAGACCAGCTTGAACTGCATAGTGACTGCCTGTCTCAAAAAGACCAAAAGAAAAATTCCTTGTGTGTGGCCTATGTAGTTCCATGGTTTTTGCATTAGTGTGTTTTCTGTTTAATTTGCTATGGAAAATGGTCTCTAGTTGTTGTGCTGAACTGCTATCTAGTGATCCTAAACACAAGGATGTGATGTGCCTTAGGGTAAAAATGTATTACACAAGCTTCATTCAGGCATGAATTGTAGTGCTACTGACCTTGAGCTCAATGTTAACAAATTAACAAATTGTATTAAACATAGTGTCTTTAAAAATAAATACACATAAAGGGTTATTATGGATCATTAATCAGATGACAAAAATGAGCTCACAAAAACCTAACCCTGTATTTGTCCAAGAGGCAATGATTCAGTACAGTAATTTGCTAACTCAGTGGTCAAGGTGAATTTATAGCACCCAGCCACTACCAATATAAGTACTACACTATATCTGTTAATGAATTGTGTTAAAATTTTCCACAATGAGAATCTATAAATTTACCAGGCATGATGGTACATGCCTGAAATCCTAGCTATTTGGGAGGCTCAAGCAGAAGGATCCAAGTTCAAGGTCAGCATGGGCTATTCGTAGATAGCCCATGAGTGAGACCCTGTTTGGAAACGAAAAGGGCTAGGAAATGTAGCTCAACGGTGGAGCACCTTGGATTCAAGCTTAGTAGCAGACAGGAATGAGATTCATTCATTGTACAAAAGAATCACCTGTATAGCTTCTAAGAACCCTCTGAAATGTGAACAATCTTCACAGTTTTGCACTAAGAGAGAAGCAGAATTTTAAAACTCCAACTTTGCTTCCAACAGTCAATATATGCCTTCAGAGGAGCACAAGAGGTGGCTCTGGAATTTGAACCTCCAAGACTAATTGAAGAGTGGGTACCAGGACTTCCAAGCAAGTGGGAAGACAAACTCCATTATCTGATTATGCTCCCCTCAGAAAACCTATTGGAACTACTGTTTTTCAATTTTATAGACAAAAACCTGTATACATTCAAGTGTACAATGTGGTGTTCTGATCTACAGATTGTGTATGTGTGTGTGTTTAAGATACAGCATTGTAAGAATGGGAGACAGAAGAAACAACAGCAATACAATTTGGGAAGAAACAAAGTACATGGAAAAAAGCATGGGGGGTAGAAAACATAGGGGGAAAGTCCAAGAATTATATATATATACACAACAGAATTTCATAAATATCTGGGATTGACAACTCTGAGCACCTCTGAAAGGGGGGGAGGGTAAGTGTGAGACTAATAAAAGAGTTGGCGCAAAGTTCAAAGGTCAACTGGGTCCCTAGATGCCTATTTGGAGGTTTATTCCCTGAAGTGGATACTACAGGAGGGAAGTCTCTGACCTAGAGACCATAGGCATAGCACTAAGTGGGGATTTCACACTAAAAAGTGATTAAAAAAAAAAAAAGCACAGTGAATGCTGAGGCCTCTAAGCTCTTTTCCCACTTGGTTCTCAAAATGTCATGAGACTTTTTATAGTTCCGTAAAAGCCTGGGGCCTGGGGTACAGTAGATTCATCCCTCAATTTCCTATTGCAAATTTGTACTTTAGCGTAATAGTAGCCAGCTGTACACCTCAGTACCTTTCCCTGAGGGGTAGAAAAAACTATGTGTTTACCCACTTGGTATGATGAATGGCAAGGAATGTACACGTGTGCAAAAGTGTTAAAACAAAATCTGGACTCACCTTTATGCTCCATCTAACTGGTTTTGTGTATATTTACCTGAGCATCAAAGAGGGTCCAAAAGACCCAGACCCACACTACTTCGGGATTTTTAAAAAAAAAAAAAAAAATTCTTTTTATTCTGCTGGTAGAAGTAGCCCAATTCACTACAATCGCACTTGAGAAACTAGATTTGCAAGTTTTGGAAGTCAAAAGTGAATTATCAGATTACTCATGCATGGATGAGGAAGATGATCCATTATGGTAAAATACATGTATTCATAACAGAAGAGTGGTGTGGATGTATGATGGTGATGGTGATGATGACAATGACTTTGAATTTGGCCATGTGAGCCAAAGTTCCCGTGACAGTGACATGGAACAAGAGTCAACTGATACAGATACAGGGAATGCAGATCTCCTTGATCCAAATGATGAAGAAAACAGCAACATGAGCACATATTTGACTAGTCAAGATATTGCAAAATGGCCACACAACCAAATGGAATGACCCAATGTTAGTGAAGATCTTGGTAGGGCTGAAACACATTGGACAGAATGCTAGCATTGCCATTCAATGTTGGAAATTTTAACAGATGAAATGCCATAGGATGCTGTGAAATACACAAAGGCTGAAATGCAAGTAAAGCATTCTGTGTGCAGCAACAGCCACATTCAAAAATGTATTTCTTGTGACACCTTACTAGCTAAAATGAAAGCATTCATAGGTCTGTTGTACTTAGCACATATTTCTCATAGTGATCACAGGAATGTGAAAGACTTAGGAAAAGTGATGGGTCAAAATACAGCATAAAAATTTGTCCTTGCAAATGCAAAGACTTATTATTCTTTCAATTTAGACATTCATCCTGGAACTCAGCCATCAGGCCCTTACTTGAATAGTAACAAACCCAATGATGTAGTGAACAGACCGTTGCCGTTGCTCCTACCTCCCAAACTAATCAGAATGTGATATTTCACAACTGGTTTACCAGTTTCCATTTACACTTGCTAACAGAGCACACAAGTTGACCAACATAGGAACTGTATGTACACAGAAACAAAGCAGAAATTCCAAATGAAATGCTTCCATTTCAAAACAGAGAACTCTATAGTGCAAACTTTGGATTTCAGAAAGATAACACTGGTCTCATACACGGCAAAAAAAAACAAAATGGTACTGCTGATGTCAACATTGCACCATGATGGAAATACTGATAGGGAAACCTCAACAAAACAGAAGCCTGAGGTGGAAACTTTCAACAACAAAACCAAATGCTGAGTAGACGTTGTTGATGAGTTTGTTGCAACTATGATATCACCTGAAACACAAAGCATTGGCCAATGGTTGTTTTACTCAATCCTAAATATGTGTGGCACAGTTTGATAGTTCCCAAAGAAAATAACAAGTGCAAAATATCATGGAGAAATTTTCTTAGAGGATTGGGACTGGAGCTCATAAGAAATCATTTACAGCAGAGGAAAAACAAAATGTTTCTGCTCAAAGAACTATGCAAAAACAGTGTAGAGCACACTGATGAGCTGACAGGGGAACAGCCAGCGACAGCATTACAAGACTTAACTTGCCAACAGGGAAACAAAACAGAGGTCAACTGTGCCCTATGAGAAAGTATAGGCAAACAAAAATACATATTATGCATGTGAGATGTGTGCATGGAACATGCAACTGTCATGTGTGAAGACTGCCTTGGGTGTGACAGTTGAAGCAAAGCTTCTATCTGTGGTAATTTTTGTGTTTACACATGGTTCACACAGAAATCTATTTCTGATGTTATCTTTTAGATTTCATGTAAGCCAAGGACACAGTTAGTGTGAAAATGTTGGTGTCTATTCTAAACACAATACATATTAGTAATTTAGTAATTTCCTTTATTAGTATTTTATGGTCCTGTTAAACATACTGTATGAGAACCTCTTGACAAAGCAACAAGACCACTGAGATGTCGAGTATGTCTTACAAAAAGGCCAGGAAAGCAAGACATGTGCTGTCAGGGTAAGCAATGCATGTGTATGGCATGTGCTGTTGTCATGTGTGCAGACTGCCTTAGATATGATAACTGAAGTAAAGGTTTTTGTTTTTTTTTTTGGGTAGAGTGCTATTGGCATTTTCATTGTAGTTCGTATGGGAATTTATTTCTGATGTTCATTTTTAGACTATACATCAAAAAACATTTGATGCTGAAAACTTTGATACTTTATTGTAAACACTCAAAAATATTAAAACGTTAATGTTTTATTTTTGTGGTTTTTTCCATTATGTACTGTTTAATAAAACTCATAAAATTAAAATAATTCATCAATAGAAAATTCTATTTACGTGCCTTGATGACAAAATTAGTCTTACGTCCCAAGCTTTCTTTAGGGAATTTGTTCTAAAGATACTGCAGGATTTGTCCTATAACCAGGCCATGAATGCCAAATATTGGAGCTGACAAGCTCTACACATACAATCGGGGCATTTTTAGTTCACCCTATGAAGTAAGTACAAGCAGACAATCAGGATCAGCACACATCTGAGAAAAGCAATTAACATGAAAGACCAAAATGAGAGGGGGAAATACGTTATGGAGTAAATAATCTAGAAGGTAAAAACTCCTGTCTCTTCAGAGATGAGAAGATACAGCAACCATGACAACAAAAGGCTTCAAAAGAATGATGTGGTGAACAAAAGAGCTCTTAAAATTAAAAACATAATAGAAATTACTTTAAAATTACTTTTTACCAGAAAGGTTGGAAGACCAGTTTAGAAAAATGCCTAGGGTAGGAGGACAAAAATTAAGAGACCAATGAAATGAAGTGCAGCAATCCAGGAGGACCAAGGACTAAACAAAAGTGGTTTCAGAAAAAAGGTGAAAAAGAGAAGAGCCATTAACCCAGAACAGACATGCCATATTCAGAGGGCCCAGTAAGGGCCAGTGCAGGAGAAAAATCTGCAAGGTATGTAATTAGAAAATTTCACAACATGAGGACTAAGAAGCTAAAAAAATATGGTCTTATGCTTTGCCTCCCAATTTCCCTTATTTTTCTAGATTCCAGTCCTTCTATTCTGAAAGTGCTTGCCCACCTAGAATTCTACATGCAGCTATAACATTTTTAGTATGCCTAAAGAATTATTTTCTTAATGCCAAAGAGTTATAGGATTGGGAAAAAACTGTTAATATCAGATGTCTCACAACTGGAGAAGAGAAATATGAAAACAATGAGAGCAGCCTAAGCAAAACCTCCGATATTGGTTTAGAATTAGAATCAATAGATGGGTATCTGCATAACAAAAGGCAGAGTCCTGACATCCCCTTCGCGGCCCGTTAGAGTACACATACACCCAATTCCCTACTAAATGCCTGACCCTACTGGGGCAGGGAAAAAACAATATAAGCCTGAAAGACTGTTGTGCTGTAAAATAATAATAAGTACTCAAAACACTGATAGAAACATCACAGAGCACAAAAACTGTACTGAAAAGGACCCCACCACCATTAGCAAAATTTGGAAACATTTAAGCAAAAAAAAGCAAAAGGTAATGGATTATAACTCATTCAAATAAAATAATCAAGGAGTTCATACTGGAGGGAAAAAGCCAAAAAATAAATTCAAGATGACCAAAAATAAATAAATTAGTAAATAGCTATTTTGTACTATCACAGTAATAATTAGGCAAGAATTATCAGTGGATGCTAAAACTAGGAAGTTCAAGTGTAATGCAGGATAGTGGCTTACAAGCCTCTAATCTTTATCTCCTCACAAATTACTTCTTACCAAAGAGAAAAACAACTTGACAGTGGAGAAACCTGACAGACACTACCTTACCAAGTATTCAAGGAAATGCCAACAGTAACAGGACAACACATCACATGTCCCCTAATGTGAAGTTTTTAAGGATGTATCATCACATCTGTTGTACTCTTGTCAAAACTAGTCTGAATGTAATGAGTAAACATAGTAAGAAACTGAGGTACAAACTCTTCAACCTACAGACAAAGCACTGTACATTTCTGGGGACAGACGTGTTCATGCTGAAAATATTCAGTCACAAAAATGTCAATTTTTCATTTTATTCAAAGTTGGTACAGAAGTGCTAACATTTCCATAAAATAATTACTATACTTCAGTTACAAGACAAAATACCACAGAAAGGAATGTACTTTGCAGGAAATGTAGTTCATCTTAAATTTCCAAATACTTATGAAGTCTAATGCAGCAGCTGGCAAAATAACACACAGTACATAAAGAACAGTGTATTTTACAGAGTCAGTAACAAAAACTGACAGCTCGTTAGCAGATTTATCTTTCTCATTTTTTTAAACAATAACACTTTTAAAATACATTAAATCAAGGATCATACATGTCTACAATTTTAAAAATCAGATTGTATACAGTAAAGTTAGAATTATTGTAAATGGTTAACAATTTTAAATCTACAATTTTAATTGTTTTCCTTTCAATATGGAAATAACCTGGTTTATACCAAATTCTACTTTCTGCTGGCAACTAAAACACTGCACAATGAAATGGACTCAATTAGTTAAACTTTAAAACAAAAAGCTGTGAACAATGAAGAGTAAATTAGAAATCAGTCTACAATAAAAAAAATTCATTAACAAAATTAATATTCATCAACTTTAGTATAATCACATTTGGTCTACAATTCCTAAATGACTAAAATGATATATGAACACAATACAACTCCCAGTGTACTGACTGGACTTTTACAAAAAATCTGAAAGCATAATAGGCAGGACACTGGGAAAAATATTTTGCAATGTAGACATTTTTAAAAATGCATGAATACTTACATATCAAAATTACTAGATAAAAGCAGCAGTACTCTGCTGACATTTGGCTTAAAAACAAAGGAATGAATGAAGCAATTTCACAGAATAGTATTAGAAAAGGAATTGTTTTTCTTCTTGAAGAAGACTACTAACTTTTGCACAGCAACTATTTTTGATATCCATCTTATCAAAAAAGAAAAAAAAAGCACTGAGAAGCCTAACACAGTTCATATTGTGACTGCCAGCACAGGTCTGGGTATAGAACATGGGACATCCAAGCAAAGAATGAATGGTGAATCCCTGATCTACTGCTGAGCTCTGCTGGCAATCTATAAACTGAAGCAATAATGGCTGGGGAAAGCAGGGTTACAGATTCCACACCATTATCCGACACTAATGTAGTAATGTCATTATTAAAAAAAATAAAGCTTTTGCATTTTAACAACCCCACAGAAAAGTCCATGAGCAAAAGACTTGTTGATCTGTTTGCCACTCAAAGTCTGAGATCTCACAGTGAAATTAGAAAATTCTAACTATACATATTTACACTGCTAGGACTACTTTTCACCTAGGCTAATTAAAGCAGTTTTCCATAGAATTATAAATCCAAGATACTTCTGCCAAAGAAATTTTCAAAAGCATTGTTTCATAAAGTTTTTATGAACTATTTTAAACTTAAAGGTACAGAATACATAATATATAGGACTAACAGATTATAACTGCTTTGCATTTCCACATACTGCTAAGCCAAGGATGCGCCTCAAACTTCTCCAGTTCCCTGCATTTCTAGTATTCCTCTCCTCTAGCCTAAGGTTTTATATTCTAAAATAATGTGGTGGATAAACACTTGGCTGGCTTTGTGCTGACAAGAGGAATCTCTCTCAAAATGTTCAGGTTACCTCATCTAAAACATGTCACATCAGTCTACACCAGCTATAATCTTCATTCTAGACTATTAGATTTGACCAAGCCCACCCCTAAGATAAATAGACAAAATATAGAAGAGTAGGAATAAGGTAGTCACTTCTCTCCTAAGAGCTATATTTGACATCTGGACAAGATGAGCTATTTATTTACTCTTGGTAAGCGTGGACCATTTGGAGGTAAATGAAGTGAGAGGCAGGACAAGGGAGCTGCTGGGTAGAAGAAATACAATTTCATCTTTTGCAAGCACGTTCACAGATTTCCTCTAATCTGGTCTTGACAATGATGGGACAGGTAAAGAATCTTTCACTCTTAGTGCCATTGTGAAAAGCAAAGTAATTCTTTTTTGCAAATCTGTCTCAGGACTAGTTTGACGCTCAGAACACTTGGAACAAATTCTCTATTAAAATGAAACAAAATACCAAAATAAAAAAATGAAATGGTTAATCATATGAATAAAGAAATAACTCTACCTCTCACACACAAAGCTACACAAAAATTAAATCAGTATTTACCCTATAAATATGTGAACATCTCCATGTTTTTTAGAGTTCTGTTGATGAAAGGTATTAGTTTCACAAGGCAAAATTAAAAAAGAAAAGAAAAAAAAACTCCAATGGCTCTATAGCTTCAAGCAAAAAGTTGTTGAGTTCTCACCAAAACCCTGTCTGTCTGTCTTTATTTTCAGATTGTGGGAACTGTCCCAAAGACTCCTTTACTAATAACCCCCAAATACAATCACAGTGTTCTTGACATTTGTATTCTCTCTCCACCAAAGCAGAACTTAGATTATTACCTTGAATCCTTTATCACTTAGGGCCTACGTGTAGCTGAGATACCTCCTTTTCTACAGCTTTCAATACTGTGGTCCTCATAACAACGCTGAGACAAATACTTGGGCGGGGGGTATGACTGGCACTTGTCGGTTACTAAGAATACTATCGGTTTTGTGCTTTCTACGTGTGGAAACACACACTTGAAAATGATTTTGTGCTTTCTATGGACCATTAGCTTTTCTCTATCATGAAATATGAACTGTTATGTATCCTCAGACATACTTTTCAAACTTACAACGGAAAATGATAAAATAGAAATATGTGACTTTAACATTTTAATTATGAACATAAAAAAGATAAATAACATTAGGCTGCAACAAAAGGATCAAGCTACTTTGTCTCCTGAACCTAAAGGCTGCATGTAAAGTATGTAAATACGTGGGGCTCTTTTTACATGTTCATTAGTTATAACAAAATTTAAGAACAACAAAGGATTTTGTACTTTAAAAAAAAAAAAAAAAAGGAAATGTACAAGCTATTAGTCAGTACTGGTACCCAGAAGGCACAAATCCAAACACGTAAGTTTCAAAAGCTGGTTATACAAAGGAATACAGTATCTATTGGTCTTTGCCAATTTGGGACTTCAGTAACAATAAGCCTAATTTCATTTTCAATTATCACAAGAAAAAAGTGAGTTACTAATGAACATTCATTCTACTTATATGAGACTAGGCCCATGATAGCGAATCTTTTAAGAGCTTTCAATGACACAAACAGCCCTCTGCAGCGTGTGTGCTATAGGCTTGCCACCACTGGTCTAGGTGATATTGATAAACTGAAAATTTACCTACTTTGTTTAAAAACGGTAAGTAAACACTCCTTTACCCAGCAGCACTAGGGAATAGTGTGAATTCACCACGGTAACAGGTTGTGAGTACCCACTCTCAACTTGAGCTGTTGTGAAAAATCACTGCAATATGCATTCCTCTTACTGGTAGGGTGCTCTGAATGTAACTATCTTGATGGGAGGAGGGGTTATTATCTATCAGAGGCAACAGCAAAGTGCTTTTCTCCTTTCTGGGGACTATAAAACCACTGCTCCTTTACAAGAAGAATCTGAGACTATGTTTGCTCTTCAGCTCCCTCTTCAATGCTGTTGCAGGTAACCGAATTCAAGTGTTCCACAGAGTAAGGTTACTGAATTAAGTCAACAGCCACAGATGATTTATGATACTCCCCTAAGAAAGTAAAGTGCATGATACAGCTATACCTAACTTTTTCTGTTCATTTCTACGTAAAAGACTATCTGCTAATGGTTATGTTGCTGGTTATCCAATAAATGGGGTACACACCCCAACCTTCTTAAAGGAGCTGAGACAAATACAAATTACATCAATTTCACAACACGTCTTTAAAGGTGCTCAATAGTTTAGTCCCAGCACTTGTAGGGGAGAAGTTTAAATAAAAACATCCACATGACTAAGTGAATAAATAATGCTGTGGGACACCATCTGGCTCACTCCCTACTAAGAATCCACGTAGCTGAGCAGCTACACCATTCCAACACAGGACAGACATGACCTTAATGAGAAGGGTCTGTACCCACGTTAAACCAACAAATCCAGTAAACTGAAAATTATGTTTTACACAATCTAACCTCCTAATTACCAGCATGGAAGGGTTTCTCTATCTGCCAAGTGACAAGTTTCAATTTTTTACCTTTATTTGCTGAGAGAACAAGACATTTTGGCAATTTAATAACGTACTGCTTCTCTGCAATCTGATCCCATCATCATTTAAATTTTCACTACCACTTTCTCCCTAATTTTTGAAAATGATGTTTTGAGAATAAAAAACTGATTAACTATTAGTTTCTATTATTAATCAACACAAATCTGCAGAAATTATTATCAAAAATTAACATTAGCCAACAGAAATTTAGTATAATTAAATGTAACTATTATCCAATGACTTGTCATTGAGATCTAAGTCCTTAATTTGGGGGCAAAGGAGCACTAATTCTAAGACAAAATGCCTGAAAGTAAAGAAACTGACCATAAAAAAAAAAAAAAAAAAAAAAAAAAAAAAAATTTTTGAAGAGGAAAAATAAGAATTGGTAGTGTTGAAAGAGTAAGTAAAGAACTAACAAAGCAACGTGAGGAGACAAAAAGATCATCATTTGAATGTTAGAAGAATACATACATATATAGCAATGTGTGCCATTTATTAAGTCTGCTCAGGCTAATAATATCAACAATGAAATAGTTTTAGCACCTTAGTACCTGGCTTATAAGAAATCTTGCAGATACTGAAGCCCAAAAGTACTTTTCCTAGTAAATTATTAGTATCACACATCAGTCATTTTAACCTTTAAAGTTAATGTGTACTTTATAATACATCAGATTAAATAAGTTATCAAGCTATCTTACTATCTTAGTAAGTAAGTTATCTTACTCCCTGATACCCTCATTTATACGGGGAGTGGTTCAACATGTTGACATCTGGCAGGACAAGGCCATACGGGGCTATAACTCACCGCTGGGAACCCTAAGCCACTGGCAGTGGGACAAGCCAGCAGAAACTTGTTAAAACTAACTGATAACCAAGATGCTTCGGGTTCTCGAATATGCTTTTACGTCTCCAGATCTTAAGCTAACGTTTGTTCCTTTACCAAGTACTAATTGTTCTCATCTATATCACCTAAGTACTAATCAGCGTCTTAACAGTTTTTCTCATTTCTTAGGAAAATTTTATCCTGGCAAGGTTCTGCAATTACATAATAAGAATGGTCTTGTACATATCTTGTCTCAACTCAAACCCAGGCAACAGTGAGGTGTCACTACTAGTCACCCATGTGGTTTCCTTTCCTGTCATCACACTTCAGAGAGACAGGGAGTAAAGCCTGAAGGAATCAAGTAAAACTAATACTGCCAAATGAGAACATTGAAGGATCTAATCTTTTAATGACTAGTAACATAGGTAGGGGTCAGTGATGGCGAACCTTGCAGAGTTTCCACTGACACAAACAGCCCACTGCAACACGCATGCCATACGTTCGCCACCACTGAAACAGGTCATTTACTTGGAGAAAAAGGATGAGAATCCACAGGCTACACAAAATGATTTTCCAAGGGGGCAAAGCTGTACACCTTGTATACAAAAATAAAAAGCCATGGATTGCCAATACAGAAACAAAGACAAAGACTTTGAGAACTGAGAACTAAGAGAACTGAGCAACAACCCTCCTACCCAATTCTTAAAATGGGAAGTTTCATAGAATGATAGATCTCTGCTTATTTTTTGAGATGGAATCCCTAAGGGCTAAGACTACAGGACTGTAGCCAGACTGTATGCAAAAAGATAATAGAGATCATTTGAGTCAAAGAGAAAAGGAAGCCCTAGAGATATGAATCTATTGAACTTAAGACTAAAAGACATACCACTTCTGCTCTAAAGACAAAAATGATAACCTCCTAGGAAAGAACAACTAAAGAAAGAAGGTTGGCTCAGGTGGTTACTCTTCTGAGATGAACAGGACATAGGTCCCACAAAAGAGCCAAGAACCGTACTGCACACCAGCGTACTTAGCCTTTCTCATCAGATCCAGAAGCAAGAAAGACTGCCTGAGAAAATAAAAATCTAGGAGCTGGGAAACACTCACTGGTGAAGAGATTGGTATTTTTCTCCACCTTTAAACATTAGTATCCTTACCTCGTCTCATGATGACTGCTAGCCACTAGTTTAGTTACTTACTACTCTTGGTCAATTCTGAAACTTAGCTTGAGCAAATATAAAAATATAAAGTCTAGAGATCAATGTCATCTGTAAAGTATGAACATTTTTCTAGCTTAAAGTCAGTCCATACATCATTCCAAGAACAATCATCCTAACGAAATATAGACTGAAATAAGTCTCCTGAAATGAAGCTGCCACCAACAAGTCACATACCTATTCAAGCACATTATTAGTGAGAAGTCATAAGAACAGCAAGCTTCAGGGACTTCAGTCTAGATAAAGTGGTGTTTATACTGGAAAGAATAAACAATTCTATTGGAAATACTAATAGTCATTCCTTATTTACAGACATTAGTACTCTAAACTTGACCTACTGTTATATATACACACAAGATGGATATATTTTATGCATCTTACTAAGACAACAGCAGAAAGAACAGTAGGGGGACACTAATAATCCAACCTATTAAGACACAACATTAAATAAAGAGAGAAAAATCCATAAATACTTCCTATTCACTTACACTGTAAAAGGAAGAAAGAGTGCCCAGCCAATGTGTTAATTCTCACTGCTGAGTTACACAGCAACATGTTCAGAATCAAAGCAAATGTTAATTCCTACAACTTAATGCCAATTTTGAAAATCTAAGATTCTATTACTTTCTCAAATACCAGAAAGTTGTCTTGAAGGAAGAATATTTCCTTTGGGAAATAGCACAAAGCACTGACAAACAAAATGCTTTGCTAGACACACCTGCACAAACATGGAGTCCAGATTTGGTGACCTGGCTTCTGTTCTTCCCAAATAGCTTTGACAACCTTAGACAAGTTACAGACTCAACTTCCATACAAAAAGACAGTCCCTGTCTATTTACCCCTAGAGATTGTAAACCTCATCAAATTGGGGCAGAGGGGGAATTCCACAAGGCACTCTAAAGTTCTTTAAAAATACATGCTATTCACACATGAATTACTTTTCATCTACCTACTCAGTCCATGACAAAGCCTCCTGAAGATGGGAAGACATTACGTTCTACCTGATAATTTCTAAAATCAACTTTGGGCTAATTAAGTTTATCATAAGCAAACAGGTTTATACACTACAAAAAAAAATATGAAGTCAGCAGGGCTTAGTTTTGAATCAAAATCTACAAAAGTATCTAGCTATAAAAGTAACTTTTCCTAATACAAGCTTAATAAAAATCATGCAATTTAAAAAGTATCTGTTTTAAAGAAAGTTAAAGAAAGTAGATACACAATTAGCTTTCTTCATCTTTCATGGAGGACACAGTACTACATCATCTGTAGAGATTTTCTCTGACATCTTTTGTACCCTGTGTTCACTAAGGAGAAACACAGCCTGTGAAAAAGATTCCCATCTATGGATGTTGCAACTGGGACTAAGCCATGTGAAGACAAGGGTCTTATAATTTATACAAGTTCTGTAATATCCTCCACAAGCACACTACTAAACCCCAAAGTTCTCGTTCATGGCACCTCTTGAACATGCTATCCATTATACAAAAATGACTATACTGAAAATCTACCAGTGGCCAGCATGCACTCTTGAGTGTCCTGTTACTGATGGCCAGTTCGCACTGACACATCCTCATGCTTTAATACACTATATAACAAAGATATAGAGGCTGTGTACAGATGGCAAGTTGGGGGCAGGAAGGAGGTGGATTAGGAACAATGTTATAAAGAATGCAGTAGGATTCCAGAACTAAACTTTAACCTCTAAAACTTCAACCTTAATATATCATGATCTAATCAAGTGGGGTAACCCAGAATGCAAAAGGACTGTCAATTTTTCTTTAAGATGTTTGGATGTATCTTCTAACTAAATTTGGGAAGGGATTTGGCTAATAAAGAAGAATATTACCAAATTATGAGAGGGGGAAAAAAAAGCCAGGAAACTGATAAAATATGATTACTCATTTGTTCAGCACAGGTTAATCAAACACTGCTAGGGATCTAGTAATTCCTAGGTATATTTTTAAAAATCCTTAATTTGGTCAACAAGTGTGGGGATCATTAGCAACATTTATTTCACTTCTCCCCCATAATCATTTAATAATAAAATTATGACATGTAACTTCATAGGCTGACTTGGTCATTTTGAGTATGGTTCCCTTAAGCTTCAATGAAAGTAGGAAAGGAGGAGGGTGATGACACACTAGAACAAAATTTCCCCTCCAACATTCCACATACAGATGGTACAAAAATACCTACAGGAAAATATTCTACCTTTCTTTTGGCAATCTGAATCCAGACTCATGCTAACAAAATTAATCTCACAACCAACTCGTCCTGAAATGAGTACAAACATAATTTTCAGTACATAACTGATTTTACAATGTCTCAGACTTCATTTTTCTTTAATGGTAGTAGGAATTACAGAGACAGAAAAAACTTAGAAATGAGCAAATCTTCTACTTCAGCATGAGGTCTACCAAACCTTGGCAGTGCAGACAATATACCTTATTCATGATACCTTAACGTATATTCTGCTCTAAGTGATCTACGAAAATAATTGGTCTCTACTAACTTTGGTATGGAAAAATTTAAACCACATTGTTGCACTATTCAGTCTGTTTTGCTTCATTTCAGCTGAAGATTTACTTTCATCCATCTCTGGGAAAATAAAGTCTACCAAATAGATGATTTTCTGCTAAGTAAAATTTGGCTAACAACCTACTGCGTAAACAATGCCTGAGAGATGCAACAGTTACATAATTTTTTCCAAAGACCAGTATTTTTTTAAGTTAAGTATCTTACCATACCCTTAAGTTCATAAGGAAAAATAAACAAACATGAAAATTCCAAGTGAACACACAGCAACAAGTCCAATATTTAGTATTACTTTAACTTTCGGAGTCTCTTCTAACATTTGTAAACAAACAGCCTCCTCCTCCATCAGGTCTCTGAGACTCCTCTTGCTGAGGCTCTTACTTTTAAAGCCACAAAACCAGTCTATGAACTTCCAGTACCCGCTTCCATTCTCTGTTTCTTTCTTTCTTTCTTTTTCACCCATGAGAGCTGCTTGCCCATTGGAATAAGCATCTACTGGTGTTTCTGCCTCTGAATGACCCAAGGAAGCCACTGGGTTGCCTTCTTCTCTGCAAGTCACCAACAGATTAACGTCTTCAGGCTGCAAGCCCTTTATGCTATCTTCAGATTTCCCATTGGGAATGACGTGGTTAATGGCCTCACTGTTCTCATTGCATCTGAGTATGCTCTTCTCTTGCATTTTGTATAGTTCATCTTTCTGAGAGCAACTCTCCTTCGCCACCACGTTCTTCTTAGACCAAAAGGTGGTGGTACGAATCTGTTCCTTTGTAGGTGGTGGTGTGAGGAGGCTAACAATTACAGTAATGAGTCCTGTCACCCAAAACAATGCTGTGGCCACATACATATAATGGACATCTTTGATGAAGCCAGGCCTGTTATCAGGTTGGTCACACTCAGGGGCACGGTAGGTAAAGGCTAGTACCAAACGGACTGCTCCCAGAACAAAGCCAGCCATTCCACCATAGAAAGCCCCTTGTTCATTGCAGCGCTTCCAGAAAATTGCCAGAAGGAACAGGGCTGCCACTGGGGGTGTCAGGTAATCTGCTACCTCCTGAATGTAAAGGTACATCTGGCCTCCTTGCATCTCCACGATGATTGGCACCCATGCTATGCTGATCACCACCATAAAAGCCACAAATATCCTCCCCACAATCATTAGTTCCCGGGAGCTTGCGCTCTTGCGGATGAGTTTGTACACATCGAGGGTGAATATGGTACTGGCACTGTTAAAGATAGAGTCCAAGTCACTCATCAGAGCTGCAATCATCACTGCCATCATCAATCCCCGAAGCCCCACAGGAACCAGTTTCATCACCAGGCGCGGGTAAGCAATATTGGAGCACCCAGCTCTGCTTCCACACACTTTCATGCAGTGTTCTGGGTTGATGCAAGCTATATCATCAACAAATAGTATCCTGGAAATCATTCCTGGGACAACTATGATAAACATTGGCAGAAGCTTCAAGAAGCCAGCCATAAGAGTAGAGCCTTTGGCATGAGCAATGTTTTTGGCTGCTAGGACCCTCTGCACGATGACTTGGTCAGCACACCAGTACCACACTGAGGCCGGAGTCTGCCCAAGAATGAATCCAGGCCATGGAACATCTTCATCTGTTGGATCCCGTAACATTTTTAGGGCTTCTTTCTTAGGGTGGACAATACAAGAATTTGTGTTGGAAAGGTTGTATGTCAACAAGATGGAAGAGACATTGGGTGAGGCCAACATGTACCTTCTCTTAACTTCCTCAAACCCGCCAATCTCCATCATGCTAATAATCATAAGTGTGAGTGCCCCAATAATCATGAGCAGGGCCTGCAGAGTGTCTGTGTAGATCACTGCAACAAGGCCTCCGGTGACAGTCAGTAAAGCAGTCATGCCAATGAGCAGGATGACAGACACATAAAGGTTCCAACCCAAAGACTCCTGGATAAAGAGGGCACCCGAATACAGATCCACTGAAAGTTTGGTGAAAATATAGAGAATCAGAGACAAGGCTGCAAAATAGACCTGAATCCTATGGCCACCAAATCGCTTGGACAAGTATTCAGGCATGGTGTACACCCCTGATCGGATGTAAATTGGGATGAAAACCCATCCCAGAAGTTGTAAAAGCAGTAAGGCATTGAATTCCCATGCGCCCACTGCAAATCCACTTGCAGCTCCAGATCCTGCCAGCCCAATGAAGTGCTCACTCCCAATATTGCTCACAAACAGAGAGGCACCAATTGCTACCCAGGTCATAGAGCGCCCCGCCAAGAAGTATCCACTCACGGTGCTTCTATTAGATTTCCACATGGCAAAAAAACCAATGCACATGACCAGGATAAAATACAGGGCCACTATGGCAATGTCTGCTGTCTCCAGTACAGCCCTCATTCTGGTAACTTCTGAATAAATGTCCAAATGACAGAAGTGTCCAACTTTTCTTACTTATTAGTAACCCCAGTCAAGTTTGTAAACCATACGTGAACTGGACTACACAGAGCAACACAGCAGGTCAAAGTCTTTGTCCTTTGGTTTGCTGTCTTGATGGTGGTGATAAACTTTGAAGGAGACAGTTAAATTTTCCTCCGCTTCTTAACTGGGATTGAGAACTTAGCTCGTACTCTTAATCCACTCTCCACAAGACCATCAGCATTTACTCAGGTGCTGGAGGAGAAATTCTGAGTTGCAGCTAAGTCTAGTGAAGCCTACTGTACCAACCCTGCAAGGCAGCAAAGACAAAAGACAAAGATTGAATTAGAGGAGGGTCTCACCAAGTGATGAGGAAACTTTCAGTCAAACAAACACGGCGCAACAGACATTAAAAAAAAAAAACTTTTAAAATATACTTTAGTTCCACAGCAAAGACTAATCTATATTCTTGCAGCTGATACTTAAAAATCAGGGAGCATACCATTTTGAACTAAAACCTCATCAACTTCGGAAGTAGTGTAACTTTCTTCAGCAACCATCTACCATGATAGTGTCCTTTCTTTTCTTACTGTGGTGGTCTCAGTTTGGAACAGGCATGGAGATCTTAGAGTACACTAAAGGCGGTAGAGGTAGTCAAAAAGGCACCAAAACAAACCTTTAAGTACTATGAATCCTAAGATTATTTGGGGTTAATTTTATGGCCATTAGGGTCCTTGATGGAACAAACAGATGTATTCTCTATAGAGGTTGGCATCTATCCCCAGATCATTTACACACAGAAAAACAAATACTGTTCCAAATCTATTGCTAGCAAACTGTCCTAAATTCCTATTGTAAATGTACAGTTATTACACAGTGACCTAAAACTTACAAGATGCCTCATGGGAAACAAGATCTTCCATGCAAAAAACTAGAAACATACAATTTATAAAATCATGTAAGATTTGTTACTGAGCTGTTGAAAGAGAAAAGGAAAACTTTTAAAAAGGTAATTTCCTTCTCTTCCTTTTCTTCAGGCATTATTTCCAAGAGAATCTCTGACAAAAGTACCAACTCAGGTATAATTTTGTTGAGCATTTTTTCCTTTTAATTCAAATAATACAGAAAGGAGAGAAAGAAGCAGTTTTCTGGATTATCTTCCAAACCTGAACAACACAGACATTTGTCCAGCATTAGATAAATCTTCATTAAGTCCATATTTGTCAGTCCTGTGTAAAGATAGTCATTCTGTAAAACAGACATTTATATTTACCTAAAATCATTTTGACAAATTTGATGGTTTTTCTCCTGATGAAGAAACAAGTTCTAATTCTTTGAAGTTAATTATAATTGCAGCTGACAGGTAGATCATTAAGAAAAATATTATTCAACCTAATACCTCCACGTTATTCTAAGTAATTTCTCCTTTTTACTGAGACAATTTCAGTCTTTCCATGCTTGAAAAACCTGTTTCTTTCTGGTGAATATGGGTATTTTCTTTTTTAAATGAACAGTAAACATTAAATTCCACAGATGACACTAAGGCTACCTCTTCTCAAAACTGTTCAAAATAGACCACTGGGCTAAAAACTTATAATCACAATTCTCACTGACAATAAGCTAAACATAATGCCTCAACACTAATGCTCTATCAAATTAGGTTACTAGGCCTAATTCATAAAGCTGTCCAGATAAAAATATCAATCTCTATCCCTTTTCTAAACACAAAGCCCTATAATAATTATGCTACGAAAAGTGATTAAAATCCTGCTTCCTCAATACCAAGCGTCAATGGCTGGCATCAATAAAACTGCTAAAGGCAAAAAATATACTTAGAAGTTTGAATATCACGTTATATTTATCAAATCCTGAAATTGGTTGTATCCTATCAATACCTTCCCCATACCCAAACGTTTTTAAATTTTTAAAGAAATGCTTTGAAATGATTCACAAATAACCACCTAATGTTTTTATAAGATGTCACACAAGTAATAAACCTGTTATTTAAAAGCATACCTTTAAATGTTTCAGTGTTAGGGATACAAAATGTTGCCAGCTAGGAAATCCTGCTTTCAACAGATTATCTCCTGTCTCTCCAATGTCCAAGTCATACCCATATCACCTGCTCAACTTAAGAAACCCTAGCTCAAAGGAAGTTAGAAGACTTTTCAGGTATTTCTCTTCTCAGTGAGAGTGGCTCACCGTGTACTCCTAAAGGGACAGAAAAAATATCTAGTGCCTTCTTTTTTAGAGGGAGGATGAAGGTTTCATTTGTGTATTTGTTCGAAGTACTCAAAACTCAAAGTAAGTATTTCCTTTCACCATCACTAGAAAGCAGTAGTAGTATCAAAAACATTGTTTTGCATTGCCAAATATGATATATGCAAGTCTGATATCTAATTTGGATTCTGCCCCTGCGAAATGCTCAGACTCTTTGACATTCCTATGCAGAGCCTGATCCCTAAGTCCCCTAGAATATCTTCTATCCACAGAGGTAGTTAAACCGTAGGCAGCGGCTAAGCCCTAGCTCAAGGCTGATTTCAACTCTATCTATTCCTCTTCAGACCCTTCAAAAACTGCTGACAGGCTTTTCACTGGACCCCACACCAGTGTATGTGCAGGGTTTTTCTTTTTCATAGTTTACCTTTTTTAGGGGGCAGGGGGTAGTTAGACTTTCCCAATTTAAACAAAATACATGCAGAAATCAGCACCTGCTAAAAACTGGAAAAGGAAAAACAAAACCAAAAAGAGATCAATTTAGTTTGCAGAAAGATATAAAACACTACAAATACAACACAGGTAAATGTCATATCGTAGTCAAGAATAAAGATTGTGAAGCTCTTAAATTTCAGCTTTTCAGGGGTCAGAAATAAAAGCAAGTCCAATTTTTCCTTTTTAAAGGAGTAAACATCTCATTTTTAAAAAGTACATGAATACTGTCCTGAGTTCCTTTATTCTTAGGAAAAACACACAGAAAAATCTTTTCTTCAGCTAATGTGTAGCTTTTTAATGTACTTTATTATGTCTTTTTATGTATATTACACCCTTTTTTATGGTTCATAGTTCAGACAAAGGTCTTAAGTGAGACAATGGGACAAGTAATCAAATAGGTATAGTAATGAAAAACTATATGGGGGTTTTAGTTTGTGTGTTGGTTCCTTGGCAGTGTCTTTAAAAAATTACTCCTACAGTAAAAGTAATACATATTTGCAGAATGTATAACGATATGGTTCCTTTGTGGTGATGGGTAGATTCAGTCAAAGTTCAAACAAAAGGTGTTATGAAACAGCAGAATTCCCCATAAAAGAGGATTGTATGTATTAGAAAGTAGTATTTTATTAACAATTATTAGATTGTAATGGACACTGTCATGTATCTCAATGAATTAAATTATAACCTAAGAACTTCAAAGTATACATAAAAACCTATTTGACGAACAGGAAAACAGATCAAACTTAAATTAGCTATTAAACTTCTTCAGGTGATACAACATGCTTACCAAAACAGACTTAGTTATAATGACCAAATCTCTCTCTGCTATCTAGGGCAGTGATGGTGAACCTTTTAGAACTTGCAATGAAAACAAACAGCCAGCTGCTGTATGCATGCCACAAGTTCGCCACCACTGATCCAGGGTAACCCCTACCACGCCAGGAAATTATTCTGGTATAATCTATAAAATCCAGGTATGGTCACTATCTAAAAAGAAAAATCACCTATCAGAAAAGTCAAACAGGGAACAGAAAAAAAGGAACCCTAAATTCAATCAAGGCTTCACATCATAAGTACAATGACACAAGTGAACTAATAATGAAAAATAGAATATGGTGCCCCTAAAAAGAAAAAAAACATTTTTAGCTTTGGGGTCAGTTTATAAACACACACTTGAGGGGCAATCCAAACAAGCCCTGGCAGCACTGTGGAGGATAGGCCTGATTGAGTCCTGCTGTAAGTACAGTGAACCAAATCTATTTACATAGCAAGCTATTAATTTAAGGGTTATGTAACACAGACTTCCAAAAACCTGAGTGCCTGAATTATACTCGCCTTTGTGTAACCTACCAAAAAGAGAGATTATGAGCATACCAGAGGCTTGCTTTCTCACTACCACCAGATTTCATGGCTTTGTAAAAGTGATGGGTATAGACTACCACTAGTTACATGCAGGTGGCATGGTACAGTGGAAAGCAGTCAGCTTTAAAGAGGTAGGTTCCAAGCTCTGCCACTTCCTAACTGTAGAGCAAACAATCTATCTCTACGTACCTCAACTGTCTCATCTATAAAACACAACAGTGTTTAGCTCTTCATGGCATAATGAAGAATAAGCTACAGAAAGTGGTAAATACTGCCCAGGACAATAGGCCAATGGTTTAGTAAATGTCTCCACAGATGTCACCAGCCCTTTCAAATCAAATGTCAACTATGTTCCAGGCATATTCAAATCTTCACCAAAGCTACTTAAATATAAAAGAATAGATTAAAAATAAACAGTGTATTAAAGATGCCATTCTCTCACAAATGTTTTAATGAGGCTCCAAATTACTTTATCACCTTAGTGCCTACTTAACATCACCTCATTTGAGTAAAATACAATTATTTTCATTTTTGTCATTCTGAGTTAAGGTCCAGCAAAGTAAATTTCATGAATGGAAGAGTAAATGGCACTTGATGCTGACCTGTCCTCAATTCTGTTTACCTCAAAGATGTGAAGCACAATATGGTAGGGCTTATAAGTGACAGGTAAAAGCAAAAATGAATTTTCCTAACACAACTGACTTGAACTCCAATTTTAAATCACAAGTGGAGCTAAACACAACATTTATAGGTAACTGTACAATATAATACCCCTAAGGATGTAAGGAGCTTAAAATCTCTAAAGAAACATTTCAATCATACCTACAACCTTGACTTGTTCAAGGTTTTTTGTTCTGTACTGCAGCACGAAGTACAGAATCCAGGGCCTTCACACTACATTCCCACCCCACCCACACCTTTTGGAGATTGAGTTTCACTAAGCCCCCTAAGTCTGCTGGGCTAGGGTTGAACTTGCATTCCTCCTACCTCTGCCAGAGTGTTGGGATTACAGGTATGCACCATCATGCCAAGCGTGATATTCATGTTTTTAAAAATACATTAAATATAAGAACTCTGACTGGACTCAAATAGTGTTTCAATAGTATTCTGAGGGGTTTTAGTTCCTCATGTGCCATAATGGGCAAAAGGGAAGACACAAGCTCTCACAACCACCTACAAACCAAAACAGCTCTACTTTGACCAGTATGTGTGAACAATATCCCAAATAAACCATTTCTTTAAATTACATCTTATTCATCTTGAAATGTTCAAAAACCATCAGATTTATCACTTCATCCACATCTACCTCTTCTCCCTGAAATACTCATTTTAACCTCTTCTATCAATGTAAGAGTTGGCTCATAATGGATTTGGATTTTGTTTTGTTTTAAGTCTCTGGGAAATAGGACCTTTGGATTATAGGGGAACAAGTGTGACACTACCACTAATTTGAACTTTTTTTTTTATGTGGATGATACTAGATCATGTACACAGAGCAAACTCCTCAACAACCTTTTTGAGAAACATGAAAATGTAATGTAACAGAACAGTGCTAATGATATCATATCACATAATCAATGACTAAACACCTGTGAAACTCAACGAAAGAATTCAAGAGGATCAGCACTGTCTGCTTATGAAAGACAACTTAAGTGAGTTATAAAAGAAAGATTAAAAGAAATAAACCTGACTTTATGAACTAAGTCCTTACTAACAATAATAGTTCTGGGGTGATTACTGTAATCCTCACAATAATCATGAGATAAGGACAATTATTATGACCATTTTACAGACAAGAAAATGGAAACCAAACAGGCAGTATCATGTACCCTAGGAAGCATACTACATTTGTGTAAATACCAGACTTGCACTCACATGCCTACATAACTTTTGCCCATAATCACTGTATCATACTCTCTTCAAAGGGCTTTCTCTATTGATAGGAAAAGCAATATTGATAAAAAGATCATCCAACATCATGCATGTTTAAAAATGTGTTTGCAGAGAAAATGCCCAAGGTGGACATACAATAAATGTTAACAAAGACTGCCAATAACACATACAATAAAATCTAATTGAAGTATGCATGTGAATGAATACAGCATATAGATAAAACAGATTAAAAATAAGTATTAATCTTTTCACCAGACAATAAAAAAGAAAAAAACTACATCTCTATACTTGACCTAGTTATCACAAGCCATACGAAGCTATCCAAACTAATCTTTACCTGCTAACTTCCATATCTTTATGACATTAGGTTAAAAGGAATCTGTTGTATGACCTACAAATGTGGGAATTAGTAACGTTATGAACCGTTGTTCTCACTGAATGAGGCATTGATGACTGCCTTGTCTTTGTTTGGGAGTACAATTTGGCTTGGGCCCCTAGAACTTGATCCTTCTCTTCCTCGTGTGACAGAAAGGCAATGCCATCTTTACTATTGCTCAGGTCAACACCATCAGTCATGTTTGCCTGTCAGCTCACCATCTTTTTCAACCCATATGCATACAAACCATAAGCAAAGTCTGCTGGGTCTACCAACCACTAGTACCCTGGTCCAAACCAAATTGCCATTCTAGCTTATCTCATCCAGATAAATGTCCTGGTCTCTTATGTTGCCTCCATGCCTCTGTACTTGACCCATTACAAGGCATGACCACCTCTTCACAAAGCATCAAACAAGCCTTTGGTCTGGCTGTTCTCTCTGCAGGAAATACTACACCGATTTGTACGGGACTTGGTCCCCTCTTCCTTTTAGGTCTTTCCTCTAAAGTAACCTCCCTGACCATCTCAATCCCTTACCATACTACACAATTTATATTAGTTTATTCTATCTCCTTGCTACCAAAATGTAAAAACTCCATACAAAAATATTCTGATCTACATTATTCATGGATATGGTCATATGGTCTCTGTCTAAACACTATCTCTTGCACATTGC
Organism: Chinchilla lanigera; assembly: GCF_000276665.1. NCBI lineage: Eukaryota > Metazoa > Chordata > Mammalia > Rodentia > Chinchillidae > Chinchilla > Chinchilla lanigera. The sequence goes on along the minus strand of NW_004955407.1, from coordinate 33,454,085 downwards.
AGACCCTCAAATGTTTGTTAAATACACTAATCAAATATTAAGAACTAAGTACATTTCATCAAGATTGCTAAATTTCTGTTATCATGCACAACCACTATCAAGTATTTTATAAGCAATGATGTTAGACTATAACGGCCAAGAAGAAATAAAGCATCTCCTCCCCCAAAATCTCAAACAGCTTCTTACAACTGAGAATGTGTGGAATGACAAAGATAAAAGAGACTAGGCAAGAAAGCCCTTTGTTCAGATAAAAATCTCTAGTCCATGAGCAGGGCACATCTGTATCTGGAGCTACCATCTCCCCCACCTGCCCACCACAAGAGGGGCCTACTTCCCTTCACTGTACGAACTCCACTTTAAAATGGTTCCAGGTTTTGCTACTGCTTTCTCTGTGCATGTTTCTTGCCTGATGGCCATTTCCTCAAAAGGGCAGGTCGGGGTGTGCAAGCAGCACTTCAGTTGAAATGAACAAGTAGAAAAAGATCAAGCTTCTCCACCACATTTCAATTCAACATTTCAACACAACTGAGCTATTTGTGTATTACTTGCAGGGGAGGAGTGTTAAGGATTGAACCCAGTGCCTCAGTTCATTAGGCAAACTGCTCTTACCACTGAGTTACACCACCAGGTTCAAAAAGTTAAACTAGCACTTACCAAGCTCCACATGTGCTACATACTATTTTTACACTGTATGTACAAGCTCCACTAATCCTCACCAAAAAACTCAAACACAGCCATACTCCCAATTTACAGATGAGAAAATTGAGGACATTTTAGTGGATCACTGAAGTACAAGAACATCCTATAAAGATGAAGAATGTCTCTTAAACATTTTTTTCGGGAAATATTCACACACCCACACACCAGAAATAAACACAAGTCAGAAAAAAATCTAACTTAATATAGAAAAAATAATGCAATTAGAAAATCATTTTCAACTCCTAATGCAACAATGCAATGACTATAATGGATGCTATCTCTAGAAGACAGTCACATGTGCCCTTAATGTGATGCTCTCCCCAGAACTATTTAAATATCCTTGCAAAACAAAACCCAAACCCAAACAAATTTCTACCTATCAGTTTACAGAAAAACTTGCACTAGGACATCATATAAAACAGCAGGAAGTGCTCAAATAAATCCAGATGGGGGAGGTTATTACAAAGTAAGAGATGTGAGACTTGAGTAAATATAACCTGTGGCTCTTATCTAGATTCTGATTCACACACAACTGTGTAGAGACAATTCAGGGAATCTGAACATAGATACCAGATGTTAAGAAATTGTGGTTAGGTGTCATAAAGGTGCTGTGTGTGGCTGTCTTTGAAAGTCCTTACCTTTTAGATAGATACTAAACCTTTTTAGGTGAAAAGATATACCTGTTTGCTTTAAAGTATTCCCAGCAATAACCAATTCAGAATCACCAAGAGATGCTAAATGCAGTGGATGATTGTTGGGAAAAGAAAATAATCAGTTTAAAATTTGTTACTCCATACATCACTTATTACAAAAGGTACATTTACAATGGAGTTATACGTGATAGACATTATCGAACCAAATACTACCCAACATTCCCAACAATTTCCCTATGAATATTTCTGCCAACAATGTTTAATGTATCTTTAATCATAAGATCTTGAGAAATCAACTACTGTATAGGCAAATCCTAGAGAGATTCTGCAGAATGTGAGGACCTCTTCAAAATGCCATTCTTTATTGGGAAAGGCTTAAGAACTGTTAAAGGAGTGTAAACAATTTAATGCATGGACTTTGAATGCTGGATTTTAAAAAACAAAAAATAAAAGAGTAAGTCTAAATTTCAAAGTGAATGGAGTATTTTGTAATACTATTATATCAAATGTCAATTTTGAGTGAAGCCGGGGATTTAGCTCAGTGGCACAAGAGCCTGTCTGGAAAGCACAAGGTCCTGAGTTTGATTCCCAGTACAAAAATAAATAAATAAAAATTTTGAGTGATGGTTACGTCATGCTTGGGAAAAACGTCTTTCTTCCAAAGGCATGTCAAGATGCCTGCAACTACAAATGGTGCCCAAAAATAAATAAATAAATAAAACATCATCAAACAAATAGTGAGCTGGGCAAAAAGTATATAAGCATTAAATGAGCTGTTCATGTAACACTTAGAAATTTTAAGACAAGTTAAGAAAATCTAAAATGTTCTCCAGCAAAAAAGGGGAAGGGGAAGTGCAGTAAAATAGGTAAAATGCTGAGTAAATATTAAAGCTGACAGATGGGCCCAACATACTTATTAAATCTACTTATTTTTATATATGCCTGAGTCTCAATTCTTACTTCTATAAAATGGGGAGGGGGGAACATGCTTCAGGGCAACATTAAGACAAGACTACTAGATAGTGTCATAGAAAAAAACTTAATCACTAAACACAATTATATGCCTTGCCAATTCTTTTGAGTAAAGCTTCTGGAGGACCTTAAAAAAAAAAAAAGTTCTTCATACAACCACTCCAATACTCCAAGGTCCCTGCATGTTCCCACTGGTCTGCCCCAGTAATCACTCAATTTTCTGCCTTGCCTGAGCACCATAATCAAAATAGAATTTGCCACACTTTGTCACTTTATTCCACTTGTGGTTTTGTTCATAGCATTTGCTAGTTTGTCTCTGTTACCAGAATGTATACACCAGGAACACTGTATTTACCACTGTATTCCCCCCCCAAACACATGGTAGTGTCAGTGTCTAGAAGGTACTCAAAATAGATAGGAACTATTTCCTTTGGTTTAAAGGGACTTTAACTGTACTATATACCATAGCATACATTCTTTTGTACAAAGTTACCAAAGGCATGACTAACTCAAGGCTGTCTTAGAAGCCCAGCTTAGTAATTTACACACCTTTTTACTTCAATTTGTTCATTCATAAAATGTTAATCATACTAACCCTTAAAAGGTTGAGATTCAAAAAGGAGGGGAAAAAAATACATTACATACATATTTACACATGTACACAAAAGTCCCAGCTCAAATAATCAATCACTGTGGTTATTACTACCACTCATCTATCTTTCCTCAAAAGCTAGCTGTAAGGTTTATTAGAGGCAAAACATCCAACTAGGTCAACTTTGTGGTTCACATTCATGTTTTTTTGTTTGCATCCTACTTGGTGTTCCAACGTTATTTTCCTAGAAAAACTGTTCCTAGAACTGATAGTAAATAGATTTTCCTCATTTTCAACTTGACTGAGACAGAATATGTAAACACAAGCATCTTCTCGGTAAACTAGATTCTAACTCTCCCAGGAAGCCAAGTCATAAACAGATCTTGAAACTGGACACTTCCTCAAGAAGATAATTTTGGTTGGAAATTTGTAAAACCTCATTTCCATCCAAGATTTGGAGAACATAAGATTTTTCAAAAAGTTAAGGGGTAGGAGAGGACCAAATGAGATAACTCTTTTAACAGTTTGTGGAAGGACTGGTAGAAAATATGCCCTGAACTGAACCTTGAAAAGTGAACATACACCAGGCGCATGGTGTTATGGATTATGAATGCAGCTAAATTTTTTCCCTGTGTTTCAGATAAGACATCCTGAAAATTATAAGCAGTGCCAAATATTTCAATTTTCTATCCTAATCAGAAAATATTTAACCAAGAAAATGACACTAGGAAATCTTCAGTGTTTTCACTTTCTTTTACACAGACTGACTTTGCAAAAACTTACTTAGTCCACACATGAGAATGGTATTCCTGTGATGCCAACGGTCCACTGGCATGGATTTTCCCTGAAGGAAACCTGGTGTCTCAAGGTGTCAAGGGATAATCAAATTATATGGACCATGTTAAATTTTAAAAACTTACAATAAAAGACAAAAACAACCATCAACTTCCCTCAAAATACCCCACACACTTCAAATACATCCTACTATTCTTGCCACTTTCAGAAGCAGTTCTGGAAGTTCTCTTTCATATCTTTAAGGTGTGATCAGAAATACAATGAATGCTGCTGCCAAGTTGCATCTAACAGAAAGGTAGGCTCATAAAAAACATGATGGTGTCCTCATCCGCCTATTCACCAGATCTGGCACTGTACGACTTCCAGTTCTTCCCAAAGCCAAATGACCATGAAGCATAAATGTTTTGAATCAGGACATGAATGCAGCCACAACAGTAGAACAAAAAACATTCAGAAAAAAGTACTTCCAGACCTGCTTCAGAAAGCACCAAGACGGTCAGGGATATAGCTCAGTGGCACAGTGCCTGCCTGGCAGCACAAGGTCATGAGTTCAATTCCTGGTACCAAAAAAAAAAAAGAAAAGAAAGAAAGCAAGCACCAAGAACAATGGGATAAGTATCTGAAGCAAGGGCGTATTCTAAGGAGGATTAATGTCAATATATCTTTTACTGTAATAATTTTTAAAAATTTAAACAGTTTTTTGATCATACCTCATACTTCACATAAATGCTTTCTCTTGACTGCTAACAAAGGCAAGCAGTACACAAACAAAAGAATGACAATTGAGACAATCTATGACTACAGCATTCATTTAAAAAGGGCCAAAAAACTTAAAAGCAAGCAAAATTAAGTACACCTGACAAAGAGCCTACTCTCAAATATAGCTTTTTACTCACCAACATAAAACTGAATCAAAACCAGCACTGGATAGATGACTTATACTCATAATTCACATATAGGGCATCTGAATACAAACTAAAAATAGGACAGACAGTTGGGTCATTAGTTGATTCTGCACTTTTCTAACAAAAGGACTGCACATTTTCATTAAGAGCCTCCAGTGCAGCACTGCATTTTTCTTCACTACAAGAAGTTCTCCAACTGGATTACAGGCACAGCAATCTGGCTGTAACAGCTGCATTTGGGTTTCTTCCCCTGACAAAATCAAAGCATTTCTAGCCAGAGTAGATGTCAAGGAGAACATTTTAAAAGTTGAAGTCTTTTAAAAACAAAACCAGGAACTCTTGATTCTGGTGCAGAAGTGGGAAAGTGCCAGTTTAGTTTATGTTTTCACTTGCAATTTCATTTTTAACCTCTTATCTATACCAGTCTCTACTGAGGTATTCCCAAAGTGGGTAGGATTCCTCTAACTAGGGCACTGCAATCATAGTAGAAACAGTTGCAGTGGAAAAGGGAACAAAACAAGTCAACTGAAGAACTGGACAAAAAGATAGGCGAACAACCTGAATTTGGGTTTTAAATTGGTAATTTGGTGCTTGGTTTTTGAAGTGGGAGCAGGGAAGGGGAAAAAAAACAAAAAAGAGAAATACTAATATAACTTGGTTTATACTCTATACAAACATGAAGCCTAGTCCAAAACAATTATCCCAATCCCCTTATTCTAGAAAGCTGAATTTTTTTTTAATTTCAAGGGATCATGGATAATAAGCCACTATTTCTACCTCTAAGAAGTATTTCAAACCACTAAGTTCTTAATACAATAGGTATAGAAATGATACTGTAGTGATACACACTTAAAAGAAGCAATTCTTCAGACATTTGAAATAGATTATGAATACCTATTTCTGATAGCTTAAAACTGTTGTCTCATACTTCAGTTATGTGCAATCCTTTGAAGTCTGTATGTACACTTTAGCCTGAGTGGACAACCATAATCCAACAGTTCAAAATTACAAATTATTATTTCTTTCAAGAATTGAACCCAGTTGTGGTAGTGCAAACCTACAATCCCAGCACTCTGGAAAGTTGACACAGGACGATTACAAATTCAAGCCAGCCTGAGCAACTAAGTGACTTAGCAAGAAACCATCTCAAAATAAATAAAATAAAAATGGGCTCAGGTGTGCCTCAGAGTAAAGGTTCTGGGTTCTACCCCAGCTGTAGAAACAAACAACAACAACAAAAAAAAAAAACCCACAAAAGATGGTAGCAATTTACTGGTTGCTATTAGTCTTATTGTAAACCAATAAACCAATGACTGATTAAAGAGGTGGGTTTTGTCAACATAAATACAGTAAGAGGTTTAAAGTCCATCTAAAGCCATCTATATAAATTAGAAAATTACAAAATGAGGGCCAGGAATATAACTCAGCAGCACATGCCTGGCAAGTGTGAGGTCCTGAGTTTGATTCCCAGTTCCAAAAAACAAAAAAAGAAAGAAAATTACAAGATGAGAGCCATATCTGACTTACAGATTCATTTCACTTGGCCCATGGCACATAAATATTTCTGAACTAGTTGTCAACATCTTAAAAATTTCCTATAAAATCTGGATTTCTAGTGGAAAGCCTGTGAAACCAAGCTCACACATGGCAATTAATAGAGTGGAGTGGTAAACACGAACATCACCACCCAAATATTTAGCAAAAACTGTATTTCAGGTTTGAGTTAATCTTCTGGGGTCTTATCAGTAAATAATGGAAGACTTAGCAGTGAAGCGCAATAACTGTCTGAGATCACAAAGCCACTCTAATGACACACTCAATACTCACTATCTTCACGGTCATGTTATGACTTTATCTTCAAAAGCCTTCCGGTAAGGATTACATCCACTTAACAGATGAGAAACTGAGAACCAAAATGTCTAAGGCGCTAAGAGATAGGTGCTACGACCCAAAACCATGTTCATCTCCCTCTAAAGCTCTTTTTGGTCTTCCAATGCCAATTCTTTACTTGTTCCACCATAACACAGCCAGTATCTTCACTTGGGATCTTAATGTTGTTCTATTCATTTAGGGGAAGAAAAAAATCAGAGCACACACTGAAATGAAAGTCTTCATAGCCAAAACAATCATATTTAATCAAAAAACCATACATACATACCTTAAACGTTTTACTCAAGTTTAACACACAAATGTACATTCATTTGCCAACCTTAACATAGGAGCCAAAGCCCTTGGAGACCAGTACTGATGATTTGGAGTTTCCTGCAGATTGAAGCTCTTCTGCTTGATCTAAGCCATCTACAAAACCACCATCCACAATTTCCAGATTGAGGTTTGTTAAAAGTGGAAAGCTTTATTTAAATGATCCTCGTATAGCAGTCTACATACAGATTCCTGTACTGTGACTCTTCCTCATAAACTTTATTTCAGCCACATCTAATTCTACAGCCATTATTTTAGCAACTCACCTTTTATCAATTCTTTCCAAAGAATATAACTTGGTTTTCACGGAAAATAAATTTTCTTCGCACTCATTTCATCAGGTCACATGATACTCAAGTTACAAAGACATTATCTACCATACAACATTCTTGGAACACAACACTTCTGTGAAATACAACTCACCTAGTCCAGGAAAGTGCACTGATTTGAAAGCAACCTACCAACACAAGAGGTCAACACGCTATATCATAACAAAGAACTGTTACAAGGTTCAGAGTAGTAACCCTTAAGATAGCTAAGTGAGCATCTACCTTATACACAAAGTACAGAAGACAGAAGTAAGATTTAACCCTTAAAATTATAATCTAGCAAAGAAGGTAAGATATATTCACAAATTAACTGTTAATACAAAGTAGAAACTATGTGAGACAAAAAAAACACTATGCGATCAAAGTAAACATCAGACCCTATACTACAAATGAAGTGTCCTATTGTAGGTCTTAATTTAAAATGAACTTGAGGCAGGTTTTCATGAAGGTGATAAGGTAATACAGAAAGGGAGTATACTTGTGGTGCAAGAAATCAAAGAAAATAAAGGCAAATGGTATATCCAGGTGCTGCAGCAAATTCTATAGGTGCTCAGTATATGTAATGAAGAAGGTATGAAATTGAATAACGAGGTTTAAAAAACAGGCCGAGCCAGGCATGGTGGCACACAATTGTAATTCCAGCTTCTCCTGTAATCCCCACTACTCAAGAGGCTGAGACAGTAGGAATGCAAGTTCAAGGCCCTCCTGGGGGCTACGCAAATGCTAGAGCACTTATCTAGCATGTGCAACGCTATGAGTTTAATCCCAGGAAGCCAAAAAAAAAAAAAAAAAAGAAGGTTGGAGTCATACCAGAGGCCATATTCTAAATGGCTTTGAGAAAGAGAAGTGTGAAGTACTTTGGCAATGGTATTAGCACACTCAAGGAGCATGGAACTCTGAAAGCCCTCAATACACAACACTATTATTTCCTTGTTTAAAAAAAAAAAAATCTGTTTAATTATTTTAAAGTATCTCAAGAACAAATATATTTGTACTCCCAAGTGTATTTATGGGTATTTACTGCTCTCCCTTCAGCAATACATTAGAAGAGACCACCCTAGAAACTGCAAGAATATGAGACAGATGAATGGCTCAACTAAAGCAGAGATGACACTATATAGGATTGAGACTACAGTAATAAAAAGAAGTGGATTTGTCCAGCCCCAGATGACAAAAGCAGCAAAGCACTAACAGAGGAAAGTTTTGGGATACGTAACTCACTAAGTTTTGAGCCATCTAACAAGCTACCACTAGCACAGAAGACAGTGGGAAAGCCAGAGTTGTCAGCTTGTTAGGAAAATAGCAAATCATCCATGAGATAGTAAAATACAGCAGACAGAGAACGGAGGTATCAAAGAAGAAAAGAAAATAGCACCATGAAAACCTAAGAGAAATGCTGAATACCCTCGATACCAGCAAAGTTCTCCTAAAAGGCCAGATAATAAAAATAAATGAACAGAGCTGTGTCCCAATACAACAGCATTCATGGACTATGATATTTCAATTTTATATAATTTTAACAAAGCCATAAAATACGGTTTTGTTTTTTTTTCTACTACTTGATTGTAACATCCTTTCTTGGCTCATAGGCAATGGAAATTCAGGTGTCAGATTGGACCTGGCATGTGAGCCAGTTTGCCAACCCCAAGAGTAACAATCAGTGTAAAGACTGGATTAACTGGCCTTTTCCAAACTCCTGAGCAGAGTTTTTCCTTTAGATAAATTGACTTACCATACTCTCATTTAACTCTTGAAGTTTGATTCCCTTAAGATGTAACTACATGTGTTGATAAAGCCTGTTGGTTTAAAAATATTGCTTCTAAAAGTACTAAAAGGGGGTAGTTGTTATCTCAAACAGATAAGCTCATGAGAACATCAAAAATTCTAACACAAAGCCAGTGAGAAATATGGTAAGTGGAAACAATTATTATACATGAGTAGTCACAGCACAATGTTTCATTCCTTCTCTACCCTTTCTTCTCTTTTGACGTGAAGCCAAATTTCTGTATTCTTGTTCTTTTACATATTATACCTGTACCACAAACATAACAATGGCACTAGATATTTTTAAAATTGCTTAAAAATACAGCACACTGCTTTTGAACATTTTAAGGTAATTTTATGATCAAAGTGAGATGATTCAATAAACCACATATAAACACTGAACATATCCTAAGATTTTAAAAACCTACAATATTGAATGTGCAAGTCATGAACAAATAAAAAAATATTAAGGCAGAATGTCAATGTCTGACAAGCAGGCTCCATACATACAAACCATATGTGGTGAGGAAGGACTCCTTACCCCCAAGCCACTCCTTGTACCTTAGCTGTAGCTCAGGGGCAGGAACAGGACTCCTTCTTCAATCACTTGCTGCGGCAAATAAGCTGTAACCCAAGAAAACTTTAATACCAAATGAAAGTATAACATTGTCCACATAAGCTCACACTTTTCATTACTGGGTAACTATTTTACATTGTCTTGTTTCACACAGACAAAGCCCAAAGACAACACTACAAAAGATATGAACTAAGGTGTTTAGGGAGGGCCTGTGACAGAAAAGACTGGCTAAAAGCTGCTTCCATTTGCACTCAAGTCTCCCATGAACTACCAGCAGAAACTTCAACCTTTCTTGGTTAGCAAATTTTGTCAAGCAAACCAAGCTACAATGCATAGGTTGGCCTGCTATATACATGGACTTCATCAGCATCCCATACCTCCAAAAGGTATTTAAAAGCAAACATTTTGTAGGTAGTACTTACAGAATATCCTAAGTTGCATACAATTCTAGAATAAACAAACTATGGCCAGGTTTTCTAATCAAAAAAGCTTCAGTGAAGAGAAAAAGACTTCACCTCCCAACCAGAAAACCTCCTTTTTACATTTTTAAAACTAAATTACCACTATACTTTTCTGTATCAAAATAAAACCAGGTCATAAGTTAAACTCAAATTGCATCATAAAAACTCCTTACAAATGACTTCAACTGGTTATATTAAACTATAATGCATAATCCACTTTTCAATGAAATTAAAAGTGCGTACTAAACAGTAACTTTTCTGTTTTAACAAGAATTTAAAATTTCCCAAATAACTACTTTTCTATCATAAAAACATAGAAGAGGATATATAAATGCTACTTTATTGCATTCATTTAGCAATTGAGCTAATTAAACCATTCTCATTTTAAAATTTGAGTGCTATCAGAAAAAGTATCTTCTCAGTACTTTTACAAATCTATGCCAACTGTGATCATCTCAAACAAAAATAAGGCATGATAATTAAAGTGCTTACTAAACTAGGTAACCAAAGAATATTTATGTACTATACATATTTTCTCAAAATTCTTCCTATATTAATTCCAGGTTTTCTAGGTTTCTCCACAATGTGTGGAGTTATTGCTCATGTACGTACTGGAAATCAGCTTTTACTTAGGTGAAATTAAATATCAATCTTTAAAATTTAATTACAAAATGAAATCAGAGATTATCAACCATTTTCCCAGACTCACAGGAAGCAACTCAGTATCAGAGCTCACCCACCTTCTCTCCTATCCACCTGAAAGTTCCCACTGCAGGGGGACAGGTGGAGGAGAGCACTCACCATCTCACAGGCAATCCTTTTCTTTTTCAGGTGTTAGAAAAGGTCTTCCTCTTATTGAGATGAGACTGGTAATATGAAGTCTTGGTCTTTGCAGCTATGTCTTTCCACATTACAGCCTTTGAATACTTTATTTTGCAGCAGTGAATAAAACTCTTCTGATGCTATTTGATGTAGGGGTAATAGGATTTCCAAAATCTTTATGCTGGAGACTCTTCTATCAATATGGTCTAAGCAACCACTTTTTCAAACGACTTGTCATCACCTTCAAAGCCCTGGTTTCACAATATTCATTACTTCACTGTGTCATTTTTGGAATGTACACTTTTACCTACTATTTATGTTAAAGTAAAGAGTAGGAAGAATACAGAAATTACAACTTTTTTATACATACACATAAAAACTCAATCTAAATGATACCTGCAAATAAAGTTCTTTTGGGGTAGACTGGTATCTACATTCACAAACGCACAAATCAGCAAGCTGAACAAAAGCAGATTCATAACCAGTTCTCAACTGCAAAATGAGAAAAACATGGCAATTGAACTTCTGAGTGACTAAAATTTACACCATCAGGAATACTTATTCCACATACTACACCTTGGTACCTTTCCATGTGAACTCCCACAAGTGGTTTTGCTATAGTGGAGATGTACATCTCAACATGCATTTATCTTTCTCTTAATGTAAAACTTCAGTAAGCTCAATATCAAAGAGCACAGGTAGAGATCAATCAAAATAAAAATAATGGGGTGCGCAGGGAGAATAAACACAGGCCTTCCCCTCCAAAGAAAGTAGGAATATTCTTCAGGCAGGCAAGAAACAAGAAAACAGCTCTGGAAATCTAAGCCAATGCTGAGCTACCTCTCTCCTGTATCTTCTGTAAAATTACCTAACATAATTCCTCAATTCCAAGAGACATACATGATTAGAGGAAGGGTAAACACTATCGAATAGCCACACTGTTAAGTACACTTCCCAGAATCTAAAAACAAAAGCTATGCAACTTAGAATTGAGGATTACAGATAGCTTTCCTGCTGCAGTAGCACCAACTGCCTCAGGTGGGAAATCAGTTCCCTCAGACCCTGCTAAAAGTGGTCAAGCTCAGTGATAATGTGAGCTAAACAAACCTCGAGTTAACTTTCATTCATTCCCTCCACCCAAGTATTCATCCTAGTTACAATAAAATTCTCCTAAATAGAAAGCAATCAGAATTGTTGGTAGTCTGCATATCTTTGTGTTTGTTTCACATTTACAACCAGCTCAGAGATAAGTTTTGAATAGAAAACATGAGAAGTTTATTTAGGTCAAGGATCCCAAAACAATCTCAAGACTGTTTCATCTACTGCCATGGGTGCCGCCTTCTCCTCCCTTCCTGGGAGTTCTTGATTATCTATCTACACAGTATTTTTGACCCCCGTCCTAAGGCAAGGATTTCAAGGAAGGGCTTTATTATTTTAACCAATAGAAACTTGGCTTGTCTAAACTAGAGTAAAAATTGTATGCTCCACTGAAGACTGTGAATTCTAGGGTGTTAGTTTACAAAAAACAACACCAGCAGCATGGTGAAAGGCATACATTGAATCAATATACTTGCAGCCTGGCCAACCAGGGCACAGCGTCTTCATTTCAAAGGTTTATGGAATGAACAGATATGCCTACACACTGCCTCTTCAGTGATCACCTGCTACCTCCCTAAGACAAGGAAGGTAAACAACAGGAATTTCAGCAATTTCTGACATTTCCCAGGTTCTGTAACATTACCTAAAAAGCAGTTAAAGGGAGGGCTAGAACAATCTCCACTTAATTAAAAATGCTTCCATTCTAACTTGCTTCCCTCCCCCATTGTTCCTATCCTTTTTAAACAGTATATCCTGCCTGGTAGGGGGAGGAATGCCAAGAGAGCCATCGAGAGGGTAAACAATACAATCTTCTCCTAAATGCAGGGACAGCAAGCTTGGGGACACAAAGGCATGCCTGACCAGCCTTCTCTGGACCTGATCAAACACCCCTGGTGTCTGTTCCCAGCTGACCCCGTGCAAAGCACACTTTCTAACAATCTCCTCTTGCTGCTCTATGATTGCTGGTTTTTCAGGAAGAGCTTAGAACCACGGTCCCAGGCTTAAATTCAAACACACTTAGCTACTCTTCCAAAATAACCCAAAATCTGATTCAAACATGAAATGTGCAACATCCCTAGCGCTGTAGAAAAAAAAGCTATGTTTCCAAAGTTCAGACGAGGGACGACGATTATTTTATTGCAGCCGGTAGGGGTTGGAGAGAGAAGAGCATACACCACACTCTACATTACCGAATTCTCGGAAGAATGGGGATTTCGACGACGACTTGAGGAGTGCCTGACCACAACAGAGGATGACGAGCTGCCTTCGGCCGCCGACCCCTGTCCACGGCCGCGCCATCACCTGAGGTGAACAGGCTGCTGGTTCGCTCACCATCCCTCCAAATCTGAAAGCCCCTACCTCAAGATCAATCAAAAGCTGGGGGAGAAAAGTCTTCGCAAGGCGCAAGCAAGGCCACAACTTGGATGAATGAAACCGGGCTAAGGGCACCCGGAGCAGGATTTTCGCTGAAGTCAGAAAAAGAGAAGTCAAAGATTTTTTTTTTTTTTTTTTTTTTTTTTTT
>NW_004955407.1:33435245-33439729 GCF_000276665.1 Chinchilla lanigera | reverse complement strand
CGCGGCCCCGCCCCCGCGCCGCGCCTTCTACCTACGGCTCTCGAACCGGCTGGAACTTTCCATCCCTTCCGTCTGCTCCTGGGCGGCGGGCGAGCGTGTGCGCGTGCGCGGCTCTGCGGTCTCGTCCTTGCGCGCGCCCCTGGCCCGCGACTCCCCCTCTGCGGGGGACCTTCCCGAGAAGAGCGGGTCGCGGCCCGGACTCGGGGCTCTCCGGGCTGCCTGCGGGGCTTCCGAGCATCCCCGCTCGGAGTGGGCGGGGCTGCCACTAGCTCCCCGCGCACAGCCCGCGGCCAGCGGACGTCCCCTCCTTGGTCCTGGGGTCACTGGCCCTGGGCTGCAGGCAGCGCGCGGTTGCAGGGCCGGCCCCATCCCGGGGCTGCTGCGTGACCTTGGGAGAGCAGCTTTTGCGGAAAGCGGGGATGCACATAAACCGCGAAGGACGCCCTGGCGCAGAGCCGGTGGGGGTGACGCGGACATCCGTTGTACCCGCCTGGCCTGCCCCACGTGTGGTTGCCGAGGGAAGGCTAATACTTTGACTCTATCCAGTATTCTTCAAATGTTTCCTCAGCAACTATCGCCAATCGAAGATGGAGGGTTTAGCTACCGTCTGGGATTGACAGCATGCCCCCGGAGAAGGGAATGAGGGGCGCGAGGGGGACACAACCTGCACTCCCCCAGCCCTGGGAGGAGCCCCAGGGTTCATCTCTGCCTGGAGCCGCTGCTCGCTGCTGGTACTAAGTGTAATTTTCTGCACCTCCTCCCCTTTTTGAGATTGAGTAGAACTGCCACCTCTGCCCCTTCCTTGTCCCATTAAAAAGGTCTGTAAGCAAAGTATTTGTCAACCTTGAAGTGCTTTAATGATAATTGGTAAAATTTATTGAGCACTTACTCTGTGTCAGGCACCATGCTAAGGCTGTCCTGGGTATCTCATAAAATTCTCATAACAGCCCTGTGAAGCAAGTACTATTAACCCTATTTTAGGAAATATACACATACAGAGATAATGTAACTAGTCCAAGGTCACACACATAACAGTAGAAACAAAACTTTTCATCCACGCTGTCTGAAGGCTGTGTCCGCACTCAACACTTCCGAGTTCTCAGACCAGTGATGGTGAACCTTTTGGAGACCAAGTGCCAAACTGCAACCCAAAACCCACTTACCGCAAAATGCCAGCACTTCAGTTTAATCTAAATACGGAGGTTTCCATTTTTTTTAAAAAAAATCATGCATTAACGTCTTTTGTCTAAAAACACAATAACACACGTGCCATAGGTTCGCCACCACTGAGACCTAGACGAAGGTGCTGGTGTAACTCAGTGGATTAACCGTGTATTCCACGTAAACCACAAATGGAGAATACTTTTGTCACCTTACCTAGAGACCCTACCTTAATTGTAAGTCTTTCGTCTCTGTACTTCACAAAAGTGAGGAGGGTCGTTAGAAAATAAGCTTTTCTGTGATTGTCTGGGTTTTAACATTTTCTGTTTTTAGACTTAGCAACAACTCACGTTCTTCTAAAGAGGAACCACACTGGTAGCGAATCTAAATTAATTAGTGCCAACTACCTTCACCTTTGTTTAAAAGTAGCATACGCTAAAGAAGTGAGTTACAGATTTTTCTAGGATGGCCCCCATTTCAACTGTCCTTCCTGTCGTCAATTACATGGCCCACTTTGGGAATAAGAAATTGAGAACTCAGCATTTGTATGCCAAGCCGAAGACCAAGGCTCTGGACTTCAACTTGGAGCATTTCCTCTTGGAAGCCCCATAGTTTTTCCTAATGCCGCATGAGTGAGGATCTGGATTCTTCCTCTACCCCTCCCTCTAACTTAACAGGTGGTATAAGGGAATTAGCCTGATTGCATAATGCCCCACTGGGGAATCAGCACCCCAGAACCCTCCCAAGCTGCTGGCCACCCACAGACTCCTTTCATTTCTCAAAGGGAGAAAGAAGACAGCTACCTTGATTTTTGCCCTCAATCTTTTTTTAATAAATTGTTGCTGGTGGCTTTTTAAAAAAAAATATAAATGCTAGTGGCTTCATTACAAGAATTTTTTTTCTTAAAAATCATGAAGCATGCTGCTGCAAATTTAGTATCTTCCGATTGAAACTACAAACTTAACCAAAATAATTTTAACTTTTTATAGCAGCGTATAGAATTATAAAGCATTGCAGGATCAGTTTACAAAATGACTACTTGTTAGGGTCTCTAAACATTTACTATAGTAGGTGTTGAAGATTTGATTAATCAGAAGTTTTGGTTAATTTTTAAATAAGTTCTTCAGGGTAGGGGGATAGAAAAGAAAAATAGCAGAAGTTGGAATCCACATATATTTAAAAAAAAAAAAAAAAAAAACTTCAGAATATGCCCCGGGTCAGTTTAATCACTTGTGCCTCCTTAGTTCCTATTTCTGTATAATGAGACTTGACCTTGAGCACTCCATCATTAATTCCCAAGTGTAGCTGTTATTTTTTATGACAAGATCTAACATTTTGAACATGCACCATGAGCTAGGAATCACTGTAGGTGTTTTGCATGTAATAACAGTCACTTCTCACCACAAAGATGAATATTATCATTCCTTTCATTTTACACACAAAGGATATAAGGCTTCAGAGAGCTTCAGTAACTTGCCCCAAATTATACAGAGGTCCAGATCTGTACGGTGAACCCCCATACCACACATCTCAATGTCTATCAGCCAAGGTAAACTGAGCCACCGTCAGTCAATCTACAAATGGTTATTGACACCTTACTTTCCACTACACGCATATGTGACATGGACTATAGTCTCCCATTCTAGAATGCCTGTACTTGATCCTCCCTAGCCCTAACCCTAAGCACAGGCTTCTTCCTCCTGCCCTTGGTCATATACAAGTCTCTTAACCTGTTGCACTCTCAACTTGGCCTTGTTAGCCACGTTTCTCCAGCGGTGTCTCTCCTCCAGCCCCTGTGGTCTGTGCTCACCCACTCCATCACCCCTGAGCTGTTCCCCAGGCAGCCCCTCTCAGGGACCCCTCTGCCTCCTGGACAGTCTTTTCTTTGCTGTCCAGGACCCTGCACGTTGGAGTTTCCCTTCCCTTGTTGGTCTCCTTTACTGGCTCCTTTTCCCCTCCCTTTCCCTAACGTGGCTGTTCTCTAAAGCAAGGACATATCCCAACAGCAAGGATTTAAGGGAGGACATAGCCTGAGTTCCTGTCAATCAAATGCATTTTCACGGGGCCCTGATGAACTTTCCTGCCGGGATTCCAGTCTACCTTAACAGTGCAGGCAGGCAGTGGAAAGTGAATAAAATGAGTGATCTCCCTGTCTGTAGATAAGAAAATCTGATAAGAAAACAAAGTCAATTATTTATCCCAAGCCATATGCTCTACTGGCAACACCAAACACACACACACACACACACACACACACACACACACACACCTTTGTTTACTAGATTCTTTTTCCTGTGTGCTCTTTGCTAAGATGCTGGCTTTACTGTTCCTAATGGATTAATCCACAGGGAGCATGATCTTCCTGCATTCTAAAACCTCAGTTCTAAATAACACTGGGAAGAGGTAAGATAAATGTGTATCATTCAGCTCTTGTAGCCTGGTGTCTCTAAAACACCTCTCAGAAAGTAGAGAAATGAGAATGTTTTTGGTGAATGAAGAAAATGATCCTGAAGTAGAACCAAGTCATACTTTAAACTGTCAATCATCCCTCTCACCTGTCAATCATCTTCCCTCTGATGAAAGGGAGCCTCCACTTGTGACAAAGTGCACCCAAGCTCCTGAACTTCCCCTCACGTAGACCGGAGCCAAATGCTCCCAGGATCTGTGCCTGTAAAGCCCGTTTCTCTGGTTGCTCGGTGTGGACCTGTATTTCTCCATGCACAGCCCACTGAAGTCACAGCATTTCAAACTTACTTTGTTTTTAACTGTTTCACCCATGAATCCATGGTCATTCCCAAACCCTACACACCCCTTTCACCTCTTTGCACACCCTTTGGGCCATATCCACTTGCCTTTGCTTCTTTTTTCCTACTCAGTAAGCCTCTAGGTACTGCCTAGTTTTTACCTGTCTAATTCTACTGGCATGTGTGTTATTATGCGTTCCTTTGCAGAATGAAATAGTTTGTGCAGCATTCGATCTCAGGCAGACATTTGAGGAGCTCTTTCAACATTTTCTCTCTTTTAATCCAAGTATCCAAATTATTTTTTGAAATCTTGCGAGTAAGTTTGCTTTGGGGATAGGGAAAAAAAAATGGCAAGCAAAGGTTTCTGAAGTATAATTTTTCTTTTTTTTAACCCTGTCTTAGGGGCTGGGGATTTAACTCAGCGGCAAAAGTGCCTGCCTGGCAAGCGCAAGATCGTGAGTTCGGTTCCCAGTACCGGAGGAAAAAACTCCAAACAATAAAGTAGATGAAAGGACTTTCCAAAGCAGTGAAGATCTAGCAGCACATGCTACAAAGAAGCAGAGAAAAAAAAAAAAAAAA
>NW_004955407.1:33393595-33435145 GCF_000276665.1 Chinchilla lanigera | reverse complement strand
ATATTTGTACTGTTGTTATTTACTATCATTTTCAGGGAAGTGATACTCATATATATATATATTATCTCTAGCTTTAAAAGACAAAATACTTCCTGCATCTCCTCTTGCTGAGTTAGTTTTTCTTCTAAAAGTGTTGTAAAGTGTCCCCCAACAGCCTGTAGCGGGCCCACAAGGGTTCTTGATATTAAATGTCAATAATGTCAGAGGTAAGAAGCAGCTTTATGTTCTTTCTGGACCAGTGCAAAATCCAGAAAAACGCATGGGAAGCAGATTGGATTTTGTAAAAGAAACAAAGGCCTCTAGGGAGAGGTCTGCAGGCAATGAAACAGCCTTTGCCAGGGTCTCCAGGGGGGCGGGGCTTCCTGGGCCACTAGCTAAACAAAGGCCCTCAGGAGGACCCGGGAAAATAAACCAAGGAGCAGGCATCACAGTTGAGGTATAGAGGTATACGTGGACCAGGCTAGCTGCTCCATACAGAGGGGTTTTAAGGCTGGAGGAGAGAAGACCCTTTCTGAGGGGCACAAATGCATACAGGACACAGATGGCAAGCACCTCAGAGGGTGTGGTGACAAGCAAGCCAAAGACTGGTGAGTGCTGGTGGAGGGTGAAGGAACGTGGATCAGCAGACAGAATCTGTGCTGGTGACTGATCGGGTGTTTGAGGGACAGGCAACTCACCGGGCAAACACCAACTACAATCATGGGTTCCTTTTCAAGAAACATTCTGCACCAGCTTTCCTTGGTTCTGGCCACACCCACTTCTGGTATTTCCTCAGCTCTTAAATAAATCAAAAGGCTTACATTACAATTCATTAATTACCCGGATGGTTTATCTTCATGAATCTTCATAGCAATATTATAATCTTTTGATGCACTGAAGTGATGTCTTTTATTGCTCTAAATATTGTCTCCTTGGGGATTAACCAAGACAAGGAAAGGGATAGTCCCACAGCCTGCAGTGGGTACGCCCCCTAAATGATCTGCCACCTAGGAATGTTGACAGATGGGCGTCATGACCACCAGTCAACACTTCCTGGTAAGAAGATCAATGTACAAGAGTTCTCTTGAAGTCCAGCCCCTTGGCTTAGGTTCAGCCAATCCCCTGTTGCTGGGAATGATTAGACCCGGTCATACTGTCCAATCGGGGAGAAGGCCCACATAATCAGATAGGGATGAATAGGTAGATATTAAAAGGAGCAAATCCCATAGGAGCCAAATTATATGCATAGTTTTGCAGCACACAGTGGCTCAGGGTCAACTTTATCTTGACAAAACGGAATAGTGTGCTTGATCTCAATTTCCTTGAACTTTCCTTTTACTAAGGAACAAGACAACAGATCATAAGAGTATTTAGGAAGGGAAGGAATTCCAATAAAGAACAAATTCAGGAAGTACATGACCATTTACAGTGGAGAAGATATCTCATGTAAGATAAACACCTCAAATGACACTCTGTGGAAGGTTTATATACATTCTGTAGTTTAGAATATATTGGGTCAGTACATGATATTTGAATGTTACATAGCATATATTTTTTTCAAGTTGCTTCTATTTTTTAAATAAACCCAATAGCAACAATAATAAGAGGTATCTATGCTGTCTGAAAAAAAAATTCCTTAGGGACAATTAAAATTACAAGATAATTGGAAGCTATCACATGATGACTCCCACAATAAATCATCTCGAACTTTCAGCCTAAGTTTATTGAGATCTTAGGAGAATATGGAGGAAACATCTTGGGAATTTAGTTCCAACTTGAATAAAGTCCACATCACTAAGGAAACTTTAAATAACCATGTTGACCAGATGCTCTTCTATGTTATTGCAAATGGAAAAAGTCATTTTAGACATAAGGCATCATTACATATAGCACTATTATTAAATGATTTCTAGAGTGGGTTAACTTTCTGTAATAATTAGTTACTTGAAAATCCTCCAATCTACCCCCTCCTTTTCTGCTTTGCTCTAGGCTTCTAGAATCAGGGATGACACTTTCTCCTCAATCAAATATTAGCTTGGTTGACACTGGAGAGCAACTAGACAAGAGAATCTCCTCATGTTATTAATAATTCAATGATTTAGAAGCGACGTGTCCCGAGATGCAAGGCCAGTGCACTATCTGGCAGCATAGCAGGGCCATTCATCTGAGGGCAAGGAAACCCAGCCTCTGGCTTTGAGGACAATGCTATTAAATTTGATTCTGTGAGCCCACAGCTTTCCTTGGATTGGGGCAGAGTTCTGGGAAAGTGCCAATGCAGTAACAACACCCTAAAACTAAAAACACTTCCTTCTATTCCTATGTCACTGCCACTCACCTGGTTACTATGAGACACATTTTCCATGCTCTGACCAAAGGATCTTTCTGATAATGCAAATCCAATTCAGTGTCTCTCCAGCCTAAATCACTGGCTCCCTATTGCCCCTTCCCCATAGAGTTTATAAGGCCCTTACTTCCGTAGGGGCCCCTGCCTGTCTCCGTCCCTTTGGCCACTTCTCACCATGTCATCGCACGGTGTGTGCACACACCAGAGCTCTTCAAGCATTGTCCCTCCCTGGCCTTTGCCCCCTGCCTGGAGCACATGCCCTGCCCTTCTCCTATCCTAATCCTATTTTTTCCTTTTTATTATGAGCTATATCATACAAACAGAAACTGCATGAAATGAATAGTTTGAAGCATAATTATTTAGCAAACACCCCAGAATCCCTTCCACGCCTTTGTAGAAACACAATCTCTCCCCGTTTTTTCCTTGCTTTTCGTTACATAGTATTATCTTGTGTAGACACATTTCTAAGCAACATCTTATTCCTGCATATGTTTTTAATGCTGTCTTGCTTTCCCCTTTCAAATTATGAGATTCACCCAGTTATTAAGTATAGTTTGTTTTCATTGCTGATACTATTCTATCATACAACTGTACCACTACTTATCAATTCTACTGTTGATGGATATGGGTTGTTTATTTGGAAGGAAGCTATTACAAATACCACTTGGACCATCCTTGTACATACATATAGACTTAAGTCTATATGTATGTGCATGATGGTCTCTAAAGCCTGAACCTAGGAATGGAACACTACCATCCATGGAATGCAAAACTTTGGTTTTTCCACATAATTCCAAATGATTTTCCAAAGTAGTGGCGCTGGTCTGTACTTTCACCAGCAGTGTATATTTCTAATTCCTTGAGTTCATCCACCATGTCCTAGAGGTCTCTCTGAACCCAGAAAGACTGGCTCATCTGTATTCCATTAGCATCTGATCCTCCTCCATCATCACACTGATCATACCTTGTTGCATGCAAGTAACAAGTGCGAAAAGATGCTGTTCAGGTCTATAGTTGCTGTCCCTCCAGATGCAGAACGCTTTATTAAAACTGAGGCCACACGTCCCTCATGCTGCTCTCAGTCAGTGACTAAAACATAATGGAAGTATGAAATCAGGCCCATTACCTTATACACAAGATTACTCTGTCAAAAGATGTGATAACCAAATACACAGGGTAACTCACAACTCAACAATAGGAAAGCAGAAATGGGATAAAAAATCTGAGCAGACATGTCACAAGTAAGTCAGTTATGGATGGCAGATAACCACTTGAAAAGTTGTTCAACATTGTAAGTTTTAAGAAAATGAAAATTAAAACCTGGGCATGGTGGTGCACACTTGTAATCCCAGCACTTGGGAGGCTGACACCAGAAGATTCCCCTGAGATTGAGGCCAGCCTGGGCTACATAGTGAGACCCTGTCTCAAAAAAACAAAAAACAAAACAAAGAATGCAAATTAAAACTATAATGAGATACCACTAAGGCCTGTTAGAGTGGTTGACTCTAAAAAGGCTCAAAAGACCAAGTTTTAGGGAAATGTAGCAACTGGAATACTCATACACTGTTAGTGTGAATGTTAAATGATGGCTGTCATTTTAGAGATTTCCTGAATGACATATCTGTATGTAGACTATATGATCCAACCATTCCACCCTTACATATTTACATAAAATAAATGAAAGCATGTGCCCATACAATGTTCATGGACGCCTTATTTGTAATAGTCAAAAACTGAAAACAGAGGACATAAAATCAACATTAAGAAATCAACAGCTTTTCTTTTTCTTTTTTTTCTTGCTTTTGTTTTTTGTTTGTTTGTTTGTTTATGTTTCTTTGAGACAGGGTCTTGCTATGCAGTTCAGGCTGGCCTTGAACTCACTTTGTAGCCCAGGCTGGCCTCGAATTTGCAAAGATCCTCTTGCCCCAGCCTCCCGTGTGCTGGGATTATAGGCATGGGCCGCCATGCCTGGCCAATAGCATTTCTGTACACCAATAATGAACTAACTGAGAAAGAAATGAAGAAAACAGGCCCATTTTTAACAGCTTCTAAAAAATAAAATACTATTATAGTTTATAACTAGATGTCCCCCCAAGAGCTTCATACGTTTACGGGTGGAGCTTTTGAAAGAGGATTGGATTATGAAGGCTTATAGCTTGCTGTTAGGTTGCAGGGTCTGGTCAAAAGAGGTAGACCAGTGGGATTGTGGACTGTTCATCTCCCCAGTGTCTCCCTTCACACTCTGCTTCCTCTCCACCATGCTGGGAGCAGCTTTCTTCAGGTCTCCTCCACCATGCACCTCTGCTGTGCCATCCTGCCTTGGACCAGCCAACTGTGGTCTGAAACATGAGCCAAAACAAACCTTTCCTCCTTTAAGTTGTGAGTGTGAGGTATTGTGTCGCAGCAACAAGGAAAGTAACTAAGGCAAACACCTAAGGATCCACCTCTTCCATAGGTAAAAGATCTCTATAGTGAAAATTAAAGAACATTAAAGAAAGAAATTGAAGACACTAGAAGATTAAAAGACCTTCCATGTTCATGGATCAGCATAATTACTATTGTTAGAATGATGATTTTATCAAAAGTAATCTGCAGATTCAACACAATCCCCATCAAATTACCAATGACATTGTTCATAGGACTGGAAGAAATAAGTCTAAAATGTATAAGGAAACACAAGAGACCCAGAGTAGCCAAAGCAATCCTAGGCAAAAAGAGAAAGGCTACACTCATCACAATACTCAATTTTAAATTATATTGCAGAGCCATAGTAACAAAACCAACATGGTAGTGTACAAAAATAGACCAAAGGAATAGAATAGAGAACACAGAAACAAACCACACAACTACAGTCATATCATTCTTGACAAAGGAGTCAAAAACATACATTGGGGAAAAGACAACCTCTTTAACAAGTGATTCTAGGATGACTGGATATTCACTTTTAAAAGATCGAAACTAGATCCTTATCTTTTAACCCTGTACAAAAATAAATTCAAAATAGATCAAAGACTTCAGCGTTAGAACTAAAACTTTGAAACTACTAAAAGTAAATAGAAGAAGCACTTGAAGCCATAGGTACAGGCAAAAATTTCCCTAACAGAACTCTAATAGCCCAGGAGATAACAGCATCACCCAACAAAAAGTACTATATCAAATTTTAAAAGTTTCTGCATGGCAAGGGAAACTAACATAGTGAAGAGACAGCTTACAGAATGGGAGAAAATCTTTGCCAATTACTCTTCGGACAGAGGATTAATATCTAGGATATACAAAGAACTCAAAAAACTTAACATCAAAATATCTAACAGCCCAATAAATAAATGGACAAATAAGTGGAAGATACTTCTCAAAAGTCCAAATGGGCAATAAGCATATGAAAAAATGTTCAACGTCTTTAGCTACTGGGGAAATGCAAATCAAATCTACACTGAAATTCCATCTCACCACATTCAGAATGGCTATCACCAAGAATGATTATATAAAAAATAAATTCTGATGAGGATGTAGTGGGAAAGGGACTCTTCTACACTGCTTACGGGAATGTAAATTAGTACAGCCACTGTGGAAATCAGTATGGTGGTTCCTCAAAAAACTAAAAATAGAGGTATCAGTTGACCCAGGTAAACTATTCCTTGGTATATATCCAAAGGAATTAAAGTCAACATATTATAGAGATAACAGCATAACCATGCTTATTGAAAACAATTCATAGTAGCCAAGATATGAAACCAGCACAGATGCCCATCAATAGATGAATGAATAAAAAATGTGATATATATGATATACATGATATGATATGTAGATATACCACAAAGAATGAGATCATACACTTAGCAGGAAAATAGATAGAACTGGAGATCATCATGGTAAGTGAAACAAGCCAGACTCAGACAAATACCTCATATTCTCCCTAATATGTGTGTAATTGTTAATCATGATATATTAGCTTAAATGGACTAATAAACACCTAATGGGTTAGTAAAGCACAGCCCAGACTGTCTGTGGATGATTGAGATTTAGGCCAGCAAATTGCAGGGGGAAGCCCACCCTAGATATGATGGCATCATCCAATAGGCTTGTAACCTGGACAGGATAAAAAGGGGAAGAACAAAGTAGCCCTGTCTTAAAGAGCACCAGTCTTCCAGAGAATGTCTGTCCTTTGCTGCCATTTCCTTTGGACATCAGTCTCCAGATCTCTAGTTCCTTCATCCAACAAAAACTCTCCCTCCTCTGATCCTGTCAGCCCACTAAGAAATCCCTTGCATAATCATACATATACTTTCTATTAATTCTGTTCCTCTAGAGAACCCTAATTAATGCAGTGTGGAGCCAAAAAAAAAAAAAAAAAAAAAGACAAGAAAATAGAAAAGAGAATGGAGAGTATTAATAAATAAGAAAAAGGGAAGGGGGCAAGAGAAAGTAGTGTAAAGGAGAGTAGTGAAGAGATGGACTGATCAAAATACACAAATTGAAACCCAATATTTTATAAAATTAATAGCCACTAATAAAAAAAAGAAACTAGAAATAAATTCAAATACCACCAACAGTAAATGGATAAGCTAATTATAATGTACTCATACATGCAATACCACTCAGCAATTAAAAAAAAGAATCAACTATTGATATATTCAGCTCCATGGATGACACTAAATTATACTGAGTGAAAGAAACTAGGCAAAAAGAGTACATACTGCACAATTTTATTTATATAAAATTGAAGGCTGAGGCAGGAAGACTGCCAAATTCAAGCCAAGCTTGGGTAACTTAGTGAGTTAGCAAGATACTGTCTCAAAATAAAAAATAAAGGGGAGCTGGGGAGGTACTTTAGTGTGAAAACCCTGGGTTCAACTTAAAATACTGTAAAAACAAAAATAACTTCTAAAAAAACACAAACTTACAATGACATAAAATAAGTCAATGGTTGCTTAGTGTAAAAGTAAAGGAGAGAGATTTCATAGAGGCATGAAAAAAACTTTTGGGACATGATGAAATGTTTATTATCTTGATTAGGGCAGTGGTTTCATGGATGTATGCATATAAAAACATCAAATTGCATATTTTAAATATGTACATTTTATTATATTTTAATTACCTCAAAACTGTAAAAATATAAATCATTCACTGCTAAGTACTATACCCTGAGGAAAGAAATTTTAGAGAATGAGAACTTTATCCTCATTAGCTCCTATTTTCTCTCCCTCAAATTCTTGAATAAAGATGGAGATTACACTCACATCTGAAATTCAATTCAATTCAGCCAAAGCAAAAAGAAAGTCCACATGGAATGAATTTTGTTATTCTACAGATGATAAAATATGAACATTTCCAAACCTCCCAACCCCAAATAATCTGTGTTCAGAAATAGTCTATGTCCCCAAGAAGTTATAGCCTGGGTAGCTGAGAAGACATAAGTATGTTTAAAGTTAAATTGGCTAACAAGATTTAAGTACCAATTCTAAAAACAGAAAATACACAAAAACAGAGTGATTAACTGCCTAATGAGGACATAGGCAAAACTTTCTTTCTTTTTTTTTTGATACTGGGAATTGAACTCAGGATCTTCCTCTTGCCAGGCAGACACTTGTACCGCTGAGCTATATCCCTGGCCAAAAATTTCTAAAGACAGATTATTTGGGGTTGGGAGGTTTGGAAATGTTCATATGTAATGCAGATGTATCAGCTAGAATTCACTAGAGTAACAGATTTATATATATGATTTACAAGGTAGTCTTATCATGGCCACCTGCAGAGTCTGGTGTGGAAGCATGCAAAAGGGCCATCTGCGTGCTGGAGAGCCAAAGGATCCAGTCAAAGGTGGAAGAGTTGGGGCTCACTGTAGAGTCCATTGCAGTCTGCACTGAAAAGCTGAAATGTGTACGTTGGAAGGCTGCAGATTCTGCAGTAAAGACCAAAGAACCTATACTGGAAGCCTGGAGGGAAATGGCCAAAGGTGACGGCAAAAATTGGCACTCCTCCAAAGAAGCAGAAGCCAGCCTTCCTTCTTTCCCTTTTTACTCAGTTCAGGCTACAAACCTATTGGTTGGTGGCCACCCACAGCCAGGGTGGGCCTTCCCTCTTCAGTAAGTCCCTCATTCAATCATACCTAGAACTATGCCAAACCAATCAGCTGGGCGTTTCTTATTCAAGTTAGCACAACAGTTAACTATCACAACAGAATTTAAGCTAGAATGTGAAAAATTCAAACATTTGGTAGGTAAGAGAAGGGAACTTAAGCACAAGATAATTTAGTGGGTTAATTGAGTGAATACATCTGATATGAGGAAATTTCTACAGGAGAATCACAAGACTCCAACAGTGAGACCAAAGTTGGAGGGTCTTGAGTGCCAGGGAGAGGGGCTGAACTCCCCAACCTTAATTTCTTCTTAACATGGGGTACTCCAGAGGCAGTGAAACTTTCATCACTGGAATCATTCAGCAGAGAGTACATGAACATATGTGAGGAATGTGGAAAAGAGATAGCTTCCTGAATAGACAAGTCTTTTCCATTCCTGAGATGCTGGTTACAGATTCATGGACTTTAAAAGCATCACTAGAAGTGGCCCAGAATATTTGTCTGAAGCAACATGCTTCCCCTTGAAGGTGATGCCTGGCTCTCAAGCCAGAGTCAACTGGGCCAGATTTTCCCTGATACATCCACAACTGGCCAGGAAACAGATGACCCAGAAGCAACCAGTCAGACTCTGTCTATGATTTTTTAAATCCTGAATGAACAATGTAGTGATATGAATAATTAGAGGTCATTCATCTCGTTAACTAAACCCTTCCTGTTCCATCCCTGTGGCTATGCAACAGCAAGCAGAAACACCAAAATGACATTCAGAATTTGGAAGCAGATTTATCTACATCCACGGGCACTGATCAGGATCACACCCAGAATATCAGGCCCTGATCTCGGGTGGTCTAGGGCTTATATGAGATATGCAAGCAAGAAGTACAAGGGCAGAATGGCTTGTCAGTTGGGGATTGGTTTATACAGTATGCATCATAGTGACCAGCTATGCATCACAGTGATCAGCTGTTTCTGAGAGACCAGAAGCAACCAGAACTGGAACAGGAACTGTTACCTTGGCAACTAAGGAACTAAAGTATAGTGGCAGGGAAAAGGGCCATTTTCTGTTATAGCAGCACTTCCAGGTAGCCAGACCTGCAGAGTACTCTTGATTCTTTGCCAATCCCCTTGTTTCTGGTTAGTTATGTTGCTCCCCAGATATCATTCCAATAAATTTCATTTTTGCTTAAAAAAAGTCTGTTGCTGATGCATGCAACCAAGAACCTTGGTTGCCAGAACTCTTTGGATCTTAGTGCTTCAGTTCCCTGTGTAATCTATTGGCCTTTAGTTCAGGCTTCTGGGGCCTCAAGAAGCAAGTCCATCCCCTCTTCCATGTGTGCTCTTCCTTTTTGAAGACAATTTTCTGGCCTGTCCTGAGCCCTCCCCTCTTTTGCCAAATGTCCCCATATTCCACTAAACTCATCTCACATGGGCTGGATAGCTTCATCAGACTGGTGCTTTTTCCGAGGTGCTGAACTGTCCACATCCAGACCTCTGTGACTTAGTAAGTATTTGTTGAGTGAACAAATCTCATCACTTTAGAGTCTTGCTTTTGACTACAGTGCCGTTTGTAGACTACTCATTTCTTTTGTGTGTTTTCATAGAAAAACAAAGTTAGCTACTGGTTTAGGAAGTGAGACAAAAGTCAAAATAATAGTAACTTAAATGAGATATTTTATTTATTTTTGGTGGAAAGGTCTAAATGTAAGTAGTGCTAGGAACCTGGGATCTTTGCAGTTTTGTTGTTCTGTATTTGTAGTATATGGATTTTATCTTGGGGCCTAGCATGGCTCTTCCTGCTCCCAGCACCAAGTTCACATCCCAGGAGCAGGAGGAAGTTCTTGGCTTATTCCTTTTGAGGAGGTGGCCCAGAAATTTCACCCATTACTCACACTCATATTCCATGACTCAGAACTTAATCCTTTAGGTGGACTTGCTCTTTCTTCAAGAAGAGCCAAAAAAATGTAGCTTTAGTTGAGAAAGGATGCTGAACCAGAACTTTCTACTGTGGGCCATATAATGAGATTTGGATATTTTCTTATAAATTATTCTAAGTGTAATGAGATGCTACACCAGTCATGTGTGGTTAATTGGTTATAGATTTCTTATACGCAGTGTTGTGCATTTTGCAAGTGACTATCAGGCTAGAGTTACTGAAAGTGTTCCATTTTAGGCAAATCTGATTTGATGGGCTTACCAGTTGCTTTTTTCTTTTTACTTTTTTCTCACTGTTTCAGTTACTTTTTTCTCATTGTGTAAACAAAATATCCAGCACCCAAAGTTAAAGGAGGAAAGGTTTATTTAGCTCACAGTTTGTAGAGGTTTCAGTCCATAATCAGCTGGCTCCAAGGCAAGGTGGTGTGACACAGGGGCAACCATTGATGGCAGCTGGAGTGGCAGAAGACAGCAAAAGCAACAAGAACAAAAGTGGAGAGCAAGCCTCTTTTCCTCCCTTATACTGTATGCAGGCTACCCGCCCTAGGGCGGGTGTAGCACTCAGCCCCAACCCCAGCACTAGACAATGAATCAATCACAAACTCTATTTTTTTGTTTTGTTTTATTTTGTTTTTCTTCCAGTTCCAGGAATCAAACTCATGACCTTGCGCTTGCCAGGCAGGCACTGTGCCACTGAGCTAAATCCCCAGCCCCCCAATCACAAACTCTAGATTTAGTTGCCTCGCAAAGCCTACCCCCACCATGACGACATAAGGCTTTGTGGGGACATCCACACACAAACCATAACACCAGGAAATATGACCCCAAGAATTATCTGTACAATATATTTTCAACTAATTGAAAGAACTAAGCAACTATTTCATTTGAAAAGAAAACACACAAGTTTGATTACACAATGCATCTAATGTATTTTCATGCATGTTAGATAAAGTTCTCTTAGTATAAATAACAGAAACTAACCCTATCTTGCTTAGTAGGTAAAGAGAAATTACAACTATACCAGGTGTCTCTCAAGACTAGGGGTAATGTGTAGCAAGCGAGTTGGGTTTCTGGAACTGAGTAGAACTTGGATACTCTCTATCTTTTGTTCCTGTTTCTTCACTCATCAGCTTAATTCTTCTGTCTTAAAAGGACTCCTTTTCTCCGCTTTCCTTTCTGCACAATTGATAGCAGTTACTCTTAGCACCTTGGCCTACATGTAATCTCTCTAACCACCTACAGATAGTCTGAGGATCTTCTTCATTTGGATTTCTGGTTAACCCAGCTAGGGTTACTGGTCCACCCTTGACTCAGTCAGCCAGGTCTAAATCATATCAGTACAGTTTCCAACAGCTCCCTCTAAATCCTGTAAGTACAAGAGGTTATGGCTAAGGAGAAGCAGTGTGTATAGACAGGCAGCACAATAGATATCTCCTCCACTCATCCACATATTAAGGCTTATCATAAATTTAGAAATGTAGCTGCAAGATCTATGATACTAAGACAGATAAAAACATGTGATAATGGGGATGGAGGAAAACCTCTGCCTCCCTCGGTTTTTCTGGTGATAATAGAAGACCATTTGCAGGTTCTGCTATGGTTTGAATGTGTCCACTTCAAAATTTATGCATTGCTAATTTGATAGTATTAAGAGGTGGAACCTTTAAGAGATGATTAGGCCATGACAGCTCCTTCCTTGTGAATAGGTTTAAGTGTTCTTTTGAAAGGGTTTCATGAGCCAAGCGTGGCAGGTGCACACCTGCAATGGCAGCAAGGCTAAGGAAGGAGGCTCATAAGTTCAAGTTCAGCCTGGGCAACATAGCAAATAGCAAAACTTTGCCTTAAAATATAAAATAAAAAAGGGTTGTAATGGTAGCTGAGTGTGAAGGTTCTGGATTCAGTCCCCAGTACCACACAAATACACAAACACACATTTTTCTCTTCCCAAGGATACAGTATTTAAGGCACCATCTTGGAAGAAGAGATTGGACCATCATCAGGCAACCAAAGTTGCATGTGCCTTGATCTCAGCCTCCCCAGCCTTTAGAACTGTGAGAAGAAAATTTTTTTATTATAAATTACTCAATGTCAGGTAATCTATTATAACAGTGCACAAGACTAAGATAGACCCTTAACATGTCACTTCAGAGTTTTAATGTCTGAGAAAGGCTTTTATTAATTTTTAGCGGGAGACAGAGTCTCTCTCTGTAGTCCAGGCTAGCTTTGAACTCACTATGTAGCCTAGGCTGGCCTCGAACTCTTGAGGCCTCAAGTGCAGGGATTACAGGCATGCACCACAGCAACCAGCCTGAGAAAGGCTTTTATATGCCAAGGACCACTTTCAGCTACTTATTTTAATACTCAGGTTGTTAAAGTCACCATGTTTAACTTTATGTTTAACTCACAAGCCTTATCCTTCTTAATATCTACCAATTTTTATATAAAACTAAGATTAAAAACTTTACTTTTTATTTAATTAATGTTGAAATGACTTAAATTTGTGGGGTTTTTGGGGGGTTTTTTGTTTTTGTTTTTTGTTTTTTGACACAGTCTCACTATGCAATTCAAACTGGCCTTGAGCTCACTTTGTAGCCTAGGCTGGTCTCGAACTTGCAACAATCCCCTTGCCTCAGCCTCCCAAGTGCTGGGATTACAAGCATGTGCCACTATGCCTGGCTACATGACTCTTTATTTGACATAATAAATTTTCCTAAATAATTAAACTTATTTATAAGTTATTTTTCAATTTCCTAAAACATTTTGAGTTCATTTACAGTTAAAATATATCTGATTCTCTAAATCACTTCAAACACCTGACATGGCAAATTTACAAGCCTGACAAGTGAGCTCTTTCTAAGCCTTTAAGCAATTACTGAAAATTAATAAATCTACTAAGTGAAATTTTCCTAAGATTTATAGTGGGTAACTGCCAAATGTTTTCTAGTGTTAATTCTCCCTATTTCTTTTAGCTAAAACTCTTCAGCTTTAGCTAACCAAGAACAACACTTCCCAGGATCTTTTGCAAATAGCTATGATCCTGTGACTAAGTTTCAATTAACGGAATGTAAATAAACATGTGCACCTCAAGCAAGTTGTGTCCTTAAAGACACTTATCATGATCTCTCTCTCTCTCTCTCTCTCTCTCTCTCTCTCTCTCTCTCTCTCTCTCTCTCTTTCTCTCTCTCTCCTTTTTTCCCACTTCTTTTGAATTGACCATGCTGATGGAGATGACACAGGCAATGGAAAGTCAAAGGAAAGAAAAAAACAATTATTTAGAAGACCTCAAATAGCAAAACTGCTTGATCTCCAGCTCTGAACCACTCACTGCTTGACTGCTGCATATCTGTTGAAATGAACTTCAGGCATTTTTCTGTCATAGGGTTGGACTGTACTCTGATAATACTACATTTTACTATTACTACATTTTTAATACTACTATGGATAGTTTTCTAAAACTATCCATAAACTTAGTAAATTACATAAACTTAAATGTTATGAATTAAAATTGCAAGTCTAATATGCCAGGCTCTCCTATATGTTAGCTTGCCATCAATGTTTCAAGGTCTTTAAATAATACACAGATTATAATGATAATTAAAAACTTACTCCTAAACTCATCACAAGAGGATTGTTTAGTCAGTTTTGTGCTGCTGTACTGTAACAAAATACCACAGACTGAGTAATTTGTAATAAGCCAAAATTTATTTCTCCTAATTCTGGAGGGTGAAAAGTCTAAGATCAGAGGGCCAACACCTAATGAGGATCTTCTTGCTGAATCATTAAATGCAAAAGGCAAACGAGCAAGAGTAGAAGGACGAAAGGTGGAGAAAAGTGTGGAAAGTGGAGAAAAGCATCCCATCATGTACAATTGTTACAATTGTACAGTCCATCCACTTTCAAGGTTTAAAAAATGTAAAATATCTTGACCTCCAAATTGAAAAGAGGCAATACTCTGGTTTTTATTCACTCATCATTCTACACTGATCTCTACATTTTCCTGCAGTTAAACAATCAATTATACAACCAAGGGGAGGGGCTTTGCTGTCTCTTCCAGTGGGAGATTCAGGACCTTGATCCATATAGGTTCAAGTTCCTGGTAGAGGAGTGAAGACCAGAAAACTGGTACCTGGTACTTCCAGAATGATTTTGCTTGAGGAGCTATGAATATTGGAGTTGGAATGGTCAAGTTGGAACCTGCCTACTATATCAAGTTTGGACCCTGTGCCTACACCTTTCACAGGGGCTTTAATTTCATAATAATCTAATAGGTATTTTCTGGGAGCCTCTGAAGCTTCACCTTGTGCCAATTTTAATGAAAAGTTCAGTCACCTTTTTATAACCAGGTTTAAGTAGGAAGATTCTACAAATACACACATATGCTCACTCATGTATACACTAGGTTGTAGCTAATTTCTCTGCTGCAAGATTAGGTTTGGTTGAATGCTGTCTGAAACACTTTTTAAATACTGTATACTTTTAACTATCTCATTGGCCATCATTTTGTATGTGTTTCATTGAAAGGCAAAAACAGAAATTTCTCTTAGGATTTGAGAATAGATCTTAGAACCCAGGAACAGGATGTGCATGAGGGGCTCTTGAGGAACTGGATGTGGCAGTCTTGGTTTCTTGGGACTCCATATACCTTGTTTTTTCTTTTCTCCTACAGGTCTCAGCCCTACCTCACTTTCCCCAACTCTGTTTTCTCTCTCTGTGCATCCTGTCTCTCTCTGAGCTCACCGTGAAGGGTGGCGTGCCCACAGTCTGAGTGTGCTTAGAATGTGCATGCTGCGTTCAGGTGATTACAGATCCCATCTTAGTCAGCTTTCCCACTGCTGAGACACAATATATGACATGCACAGTTTAAAGGAGAAGAAGTTTAATTTGGCTCATAATTTCAGAGAGTTTCAGTCCAGGGTCAGTTAGCTCCAGGGCAGAAACAACACGGCAGAAAGGTGTGGTGAGCAAAGCTGCTTAGTCCATGGTTATAGGGAAACAGAGCAAGGAAACAGTGCCAGAGAGGAAGGGGTCAGGGACCAGACATAGACCCCAAGGCCACAGCTCAATACCAGAAGTATGCTCCACCCATCCCCTGGTTGGATCCCAAAACAAATCAAAGCCACACTCCACCCTAACCTTGGAGGAATTTCACTTCATATTCAACTTGAGATCCATCCGAATGCATAAGAGTGCAATGATGATGAAAATTTTTTCCTTTCCAGGAAAGAGTTGCCCTGTGGAGTAACAGGCAGAAAAGATCTCCCCAAAGGTGTATGTATAAGGGCAGTAGACTTGGAGATGGACAGCATGGAGCCAAAGCTAGATCCAATGGGTATGTGATCTTGACCGCAAGTAACTGAATTGCGTGCCTTGGTTTCCTCATCTGTAATTCCTCACCCTTGGACCGCAGAGACATGGGAAGCATTGCACACACAGTGCCTAGAAAGCAGGAGGGAGCCTGCCTGCTGCATGCTAATCGCATGCCACAAAAGGAGCCTGTGGAGGTCCTGTCTTTTAGGAGGAATATTGGTTCAGCTGATCGAGCCTGACTAAGTTTTGTTCCCCAATGTTCCCTCTTTCCACTGCTGGATCACCTTGGCTCCACGTGACCCAGAGGCGCCCCAGAAACTGGGATCTTAGCAAGCAGAGGGATTTAAGGAGCTCTGTTTTGGCTCTTTGACTCAGCACAGGGTCATCCTGCTGCTGACTAGGTCTTGACCTTGAGAGTCATATCTGATAAGCAACTTCTGACATTTTTCTTGTAGGAGCAGGGGCCGAGAAGAGCTGAGGACCTGTGCCCAGGTGTGGGCAGGCACTGGTAGACACTGCATCCTCTCATCCTCACATTCTAGGCTAGGAATAGGAATTATCCCTCTTTTTCATATGTAAAAATGAGGACTAAGGTTCAAATATATTCAGCATTTTGTTTTCAGATGACCCAACTAGCCAATGATGGAGGAACCTCACATTCACATATATCTGATTCCAAAATACCCATTCCTTGAAGACAGAGCCCGCATTGCTCCTCAGGGGAGGACATTTCATCATGGATGCATGCATACAATATTCCAGAAACAAATATCTACACGTCACTGTGTGAGGGATGATGGGGAGAAGGGAGGTCAGGATAATATTTCCCCAAAAGAGTTTGCATCCTCACTGGAGAAGCAAACTAGGAAAGAGATGTAGATGGTGTGAACTTGCTTCCCACTTCAGGTGTTAGGATTATGGCGTTTCTTTGTGTTATTTTTAATTAATTAATTAAAAATTTTTTGAATTTTGGAAACAGGATCTTGCTATGTACTTCAGGCTGGTCTTGAACTCACTATGTAGCCCAGGCTGGCCTCAAACTTGCAACAATCCTCCTGCCTCTGCCTCCTGAGTAATGGAACTACAGGCATGTGCCACCACACTTGGCCTAATTAATTAATTAATTGTGGTATACAGGATTGAGCTCAGTACTTTTATACTGAATGACATCCCAGGCTCATATATATATAGGGCCCCGACTGGGCTTGGACTTGTGATTTTCTTGTCTCAGACTCCCAGAGTGCTTGAATTACAGGTGTGCACCACTGTGTCTGGCTTCTTTATTTTATCTTCTAAACTAGATCGTGTCATCTGGCTTTGTCCTACCAACACTGACACAGGATTCCATCTTGGTCCTCATATGCCTGAGATGCTCATTTTCTGTTGAGACTGAAGTGATGCACCTACTGGTGGGCCCCATCCCTCCTCACTAAGTATGGACGTGGAATTCACTGAGTCACTCCCTGGAGGGATCATTCTGTGTGCCTGGGCCTAGGACCCAGCAGTGACCAAAACCACATACATGTCTACCTCTTGGAGAAAAACTTGTGTTCAAGTCAGCTGGGCTTGGTGACTGAAACAGGGAAGGAGGGTGTATTGGTCTGCTTTTCATTACTGTAACAAAATACCTGAGACAATCACCTTTCAAAGGAGGTTTTCAGTTTGGAGTCAGTTGGTCTCATTGCTTTTGGGCCTGTGGTGAGGCAGCACATGACAGGACACATGATGAAAAAAGTTGCTCACTTCATGGCAGCCAAGAAACAAAACATTAATTAATTAATTAATTAAAATAAAGAAGACGGTCCAGAGTCCTGATACCCACTTTGGGACCAGGCTCCCAAGCTCTCATAGGACTGAGAAACTTCTAACTAAGCTCCATCCCTTAAAGGTCCCAGCACCCCCCAGTAGCACCATGGTTTGGGAATTATTTCCTTAACACATGGGCCTGTGGGGAACACTTATCCAAACAATAACATCAGCTTGTAAACAGAAAATGCTTATATGAGTTCAACCTTAGAAGTTCCAGACCATGATCAATTGGTCCCATTGTTCTGGGCCTTTAAAGGCAGCATATCATGGCAGAAGTGCAGGGTGAAGTAAAACTGCTTTCTTCATGACCCAGGAAGCAAAGTAGAGGAAGAAGAGACCAGGGCCTCAATGCCCTTTAAGTCACACCCCCTATGACCCAAAGCCCTCCAACTGGACCCCATCTCTACCTCTTTTTCTGGAGGTAGGGATGGTGCTGAGGATTCAAAACATAGGCATCGTCTCTTAAAATCCTACCATTCCCAGTAGTACCAAACCTCACACACATCAGCTTTTGGGGGGCCCCCAACATCCCAAATCATAGAAGAGGGAAGGACATCAACAGTGACTTCTGGGCTCTTTGTCATTAGACCCTGGTGGCATTTAGGAGACGACATGAGAGGGAAATCGGGATTTGGAGAGCACATCCTGGTGAAGAGTGTGGCATCTGAAATCTAGCTACCCAGTTTTCATCACAGCCCTGTGTGACATTAGCTCCCTTTTTCTCAGGTTTCCCCTCTGAAAACAAAGTAATAGCCCTATCCCACATGCTACATTAAGGTGCAATAAGTTTTAAGAATACAGCATCTAAAACAGGACCTGGCTCCCTATGATTAGCATTCAGCACATATTGGGTTGGAGGTGCATTTGAGACATCAGGAGGGTGTCAGCTCTAGATAGGGGAGCCTAGGTGTCATCACAGTTGGATCCTGACCCTAAGACAATCTGATGCAGTGAGGGTGTTCAATAAGCTCTTAGCAGCAGGGATTTCCTCCAGATGGGAAACTGTACCTTGTGAGCTGGAAATAGCCTGTGAGCCACATTTAGGATAGTACCTGAAGCCTTCAGCTACTGCGAGTCCCTAGAAAGGGAGCCAAGAGGGAGGAGGGCCTCTAGATGGAGGCTGGGAGGCCTCAACCTTGGGACCATTACTGTCCAAAAGCTCCATCTACTTGCCGTCCCATGGAAGCCTAACAGGAGCACAAGGCAGCAGTAGACAAAGAACTTTATTATGAGGGGCTAGCTGATCAGAAAACAGCCAATCAGCCTAAGGACCACCTTGGCTAACAACATGAGAAGAGCTTATATAAAAAATTTAAGGAAGTGTATTTTTAGACTAAATAGGTAGGCACTAGAGTAATCACCAATCCTGCAGTGGTCCATTTCTTTGATATACATGCTGGTGTTATCTGAAGGTCACCTGATGTTCTGTGTTCTTTAAATCTGAAGAAAGACTCCTTTTTCCTAGAATAGCTGACTCTAGCAATAATATCAGCATCAATATCACCTTTCTATTAGAATTTAGAGTACCAGACAAAGCTAGAGAAAACGAAAAGCAAATTTACAAAGGATGACTTGCAAAGGACAAATTATCCCATATTGTGGCTTCCAGGTCATGATTCAGTTTAGGTCACAGGTCTCTGCCACCTCTTCCTCCCCCCTCCCTCCTGTTGGAGGTCCCTTCAACATCATCCCCGCTAGGGGCATCTGAAATACAAACATTCTCAGGAATGTAGAGGAACAGCTCCAGGCTCTCTGTCTTATAGTTGGGTGAGGAAAGAGGGATCTTCCCCTTCAGTGAATCCGCAGATGTGCAAATAATAGCACTGGCGTATCATTGGGGTTTTCTTCCCCCTTTAGGTGAAAAATATTCATCCCACCTAGAGTCAGAGACAGCATATGCTAAGGTCCTATTCCTGTGCCTGTCTCCTTATTTCACCACCAGTCCCCTCCATCTCCTGCCTCTTGTTAACTGACCTGGACCCTTTCAGGATGGGAAGGTGACCCCACCACAGCCAAGGTACCCCTTGGTATCAACAGTCTGCTGGCTTGCAGTTACAGAGTTTCCTGGAGGGGAGAGCCATAATGCCATGCCCCAGCCTCAATGGCATTATTTCCTTGTGTCCTGCCAATCCCGAAGTACAAGTAATACCCAGGAGTCAGATGAACCCAGTATCTCCTCCATAGGTTCCTTATAAGCCCACCCTGGGGTCTTCCTAACCATTGGGTGCCAAGGGCACATTGTGGGAAATGGGCCTCATGGACTTTCTAGTAGTTTCCCTGCTTACTGTGTCCAAAGCTTTAAAGCCTCTACTTGTTTCTGCACATTTTAAAAGCCAACACCCGAAAGATAGAGTCTAGCCCTCCCTCTCAAGAGAGAGGGTCTGGTTTCTGGGGGAGGCCCTGTCTCAAGGCTCTGGCCTCTGTGAGCCTCCCCTGAGCAATAGGTCTGCCTCAGGAGAGTAGGAGAGCCAGACTGGGCAGGGGACAGGGACAGCCCAGTGCTTGAAAATCTAAGAGAAGGGAGCTAACAAACCAGGATTTTCATAGCTTATATTTTTTGCTCTATGTATTTTTCTATTGTAAGATCTTCTAACTATCACAGAAAATTTGGGAAATGGAAAAAAAAGATGCCTGTAATCCCACAATGCTAGCACAGCCATTATTGGCACTTGAGGAGTTTCTTTCTAGACTTACTGTGAGCATGTGATCTTTATTTACATCCTGTAATCACACTGTTCATATAATTTTGTGTTCCTTTTTTTCCCCTTCTATGTCTAACCATGAGGATATCTCCATTCTTTCTTTTTTTTTTCTTTCCCAAGACTAGAGCTTGAACCTAGTGTCTTTGTGCTGAGCTATATCCCCAGGCATATGATGTATTTTATTTTAAGGCTGGGTCTTCTAAGTTTCCCAAACAAGGTTCAAACTTACAGTCCTCTTGCCTCAGCCTCCAAGACTGCTAAGATTACAGGTATATAAGGAGAGTCACCAGGGGAGAAAGGATCTCTCAAGCTTTCACAGAAAGCAACCTGGTCAAGCAATGGCTGTGACTCATCCAGATGGTTGATACTGATTGTAGATCAACAGATGCTGCACTTGGTTCCAAGATGATTCCTAAGGAAACTTAACTGACCATTGATAGATAGCAAAAGGTTAAATTTTTGTTTACATGTCTCATTTTAACTTGGTCTTGAACATCCAGTAGAAAAGTATAACCACAAGATGTAACTTCTTAATCTGGCAAAGTTCATCTAGAAAATGCCGAGAAATGGGATGACAATTGGCGACCTTCTCACTGATGCTTCAAAGGATTGCAGCAAAACACAAAGAGGGATGCCGGGCGTGGCGGTGCATGCCTGTAATCCCAGCACTCAGGAGGGTGAGGCAGGAGGATCCTTGAGAGTGCGAGACCAGCCTGGGCTACAAGGTGAGCTCAAGGCCAGCCTGAGCTGCATATCAAGACCTTGTCTC
This sequence comes from Chinchilla lanigera, assembly GCF_000276665.1. Classification (NCBI taxonomy): domain Eukaryota; kingdom Metazoa; phylum Chordata; class Mammalia; order Rodentia; family Chinchillidae; genus Chinchilla; species Chinchilla lanigera. The sequence continues at coordinate 33,414,227 of NW_004955407.1, read as the reverse complement.
AAAAAGACAAAAAAAAGGGGGAAATGTGGAGGACATTCTTTGATTAGAATGCATTGAGGACACAATGGTTTGTTTATTATTTGTTAGAGTTTCTTAAGATAAGACTTCATTATACAGCCCGGATTAGCCTTGAGTTTAGGATCCTCCTGTCTCAGCCTCTTGAGTGCTGGGATTACAGGTGTGTTTTGGGTTACATGTGGAGAAGGATAATCCTTTAATTATCCTTGCTAAAAAAAAAAAAAAAGAAAGAAAACATTTGGTATCCACCCATTTGTACTGGCTATGCCCTTGGTTCTCACTCAATAAAAGGTGACTGAGATTGGTAATCAGGGTTGCAGTCCGAGAGGCTGTAAGCCCCCTGGTGCTAGGGATCAGAAAAAAAAAAAAAATTACAGGCATATACCACCATGCCCCTTGTCCCTGTTCTTAATGAACCTTCATAACTATTATTCAAAACTGCTGCAGAAGAAACGTCACTTGATCTTTCCCCTAATCTCAGATATTTCACTTCATACTTCTTCACTCTACCTTCTTATAAATAACTCCCAGATGAACATCTTCATGTGTTTGGTTTTTCTGCATGTAGAAATGCTTCTTTTAATTGGCCGAAGTAGAATTTCTCAAATCATTGATGGCTCCTTGGGCTTATTGTGACATGGTTTGGCTTGGTTTTGTTTTATTTCCCAAAAGGGAACCAGGAGTGAAGAACAGACCAAAAAATTAGGAGAAACTGAGGCCAGCACAGCAAGGATCCTATGAAAAAATGGCAGTAAAATTTGTTCAGGGCTAGGTTAAGAGGTCAAAAGATCTAGAAAAGGAAACAGAGATGACAGGAAATGCCCAAGTTGTACTAGGATCTGTGCCAATAGAAAGTGAGTCGTGAGTCTAGACATGCACCTGCCCACGTGCAGATGGAGCCTCGGGCTGCACCACCCCATACAGCTGATCACTCCAGCACTTCACAGCAGAGGCCAGCAGGGTGGAGAATTACAGGAAAGGGCAGGTGAAGGCCAGGAGTCACAGGCATAACGTATAAGGAAGCTGGGAGGTGCCATGGAAAGTTATGCAAAGGCAGAAACTGCTGCTTCCCATGGTTCCTGAAAGGCCCCCACCCTGCACCTCACCCAGAGGATTATATAAAAAGGGAGTTCCAGCACCCACTCCCTGCTGGATTCCACTCTGCCTCAGGTCATTGCTCCCACCACACTCTGTCCTGGGCTTTATTCTTTTAACGTTCCATTTCATTGGTCCCACCTTCACCCTTCAAAGTGAAAATGGCAAAGTCCTTCTGACGATGGCTCTCCCAAATCATAATTCCGTTCCACTACCACTGACTGGCCAGCTGAGGGTCACCCCTGCTGATTTCTTCCATGTGCCCCCCACACCACACAGGACCACTACGAGGTCCACATTGGAGGGCTCCTTCTCCTGCTGTGTGGTTTCCAGCACTAGCTAGACCCTAGTGGTGTTCACATCTTCTCCCTGCCCAGACCTCCCTCCTGGGCTCCAGGACCATGTTTGGACTGACCATTGGACCTTCTACATGGACATTCCCAGCACAAGTAACACCCAGGAGTCAGATGAACCCAGTAGCTCCTCCATCGGTCCTTCCTTCTCCATTCTGTCAGTGGGACCATCAAACTCTCAGGCACCGTGCCAGAAATTGGCAAACTTGCTAGACTTGATCTTCCTTCTCACCTTCCACCCACGAGGTCAAGTTGCCCTTCAATCCATCCCTTTCTCCCAGCCACTTCACTCCATGTCCTCAGAAGCACTCCATGATCACCACCCTACCCACTTCACAGATGGGGCTTTGCTCTCTTGCTCCGTGACTCCCTCCAGAACAGCTATGTGATTGGGTCACTTCCCCATTTAAAACCCTATCTCCTTTCTGGAGCAAGGGGTGCTAGGAAGTAACATTCTGGATCCATCTAGTCATTCATTCATTCACTCATTCAGCAAATGTTTACTGAGAGCTTTCCTTTCAACAGGTACTGGGAGTATACTGGGGAACACAGCAGACGGGAGAAATAATATCCAATGATAACCAAGGTCATCTATCTATGGCTCATCCATACCCACAAGTTCAATCTATGGCTGCATCCATTTTATACAGCACAGTTCTATCGATGACCTCACTGTTCCCCAAAGCATTGCACATTCCTGCCTTTGACAGGTTGCCTCCCCAGCCTACTTTCCTATTCTTTCTATGGATAATTATTTGTTCTTTCCAACTCAGCTGCACTCTCAGCTCCATTTGAAAGTCTCCCCGACATCCCTCAGACTGACCTGCCCTTCCTCTACCCCCAACACCTGTGTTTACCTCTGTCACTATATTTACCACACAGTGTGGTTAAAGGCCAGGGTATATTTTTTATCACCACTGCTCAGCAGTGTTTATTACATAGCCTGTATTTGATAAACTCAATGAAGATAACGTATCACTTTTACAGTAGAGTTAATAAAATATCATATTAAAAATATTTGTTCTTCTAGCTCATTATAGTGCAAGTTAATATCTTGATTACCTGAGATACAACATTTAATAAACTCTTCAGAGAGTAGCATCAAGTTCATCAACCCAGTGCATACTGAGCAAATTTTTACTGAGTACCTATTATGTGCCAGGCATCATTTTGGTACTTGGGATAGACCAGTGAAAAACGTAGACAAAGCCCCTCTTTCCATGGATTCCAGTGGGAAAAATAGATTCACATAAGCCCATAGAAATCTCAGTGAGTGATTAATGCTCTGAAGAAAACAACTGCAATGTGGAGAGAATTCTTGGAGATAGAGCAGAGACTTCCACACTAGCTTGGGATGATTTGGGAAGGATGTCCTTTATCTCAATTTCTTACTAGTGAATTGGGAATGATAACTGCAACTCCAGTACTGGGATGCATGAAGGATTATTTGAGAAAATATGGGTACAGCACTGACACTTAATAAAAGTTGTCCTTATTGCTGGGTTTTACGCAGGGGAGAGAGGCCATCTAATTTATACTCTTATGGGCACACTCTCACTGCAACTGGATCGTGGGGGAGGGGAGAAGCAGGGAGAACACTCAAGAGGCTGGTGTGAGGAAGGTGAGGCTTCTATCTTCAAGCTCTGGAGTCAGATGCTCTGGAGCGTCTCAGAGAGCCCCTGACACTTGCCCCTGGAGAAGCCAAGTTTAGAAGATAATATCTTGGATATGAAAATCTTTGCACCCCACGGAGCATGTGAAAACATGCTGGAGTACCCTGCCCTGTGCAGGAATCATACACATTTCATTCCCCCAGTTCTGCCATGACTGTCACACCTGAGCAGTTGTTTGCAGCTGGTTCACAGCTGACACAATTGTGTCTCCCTTGCTATGGCTCCCTGGAATGTCCTCGGGTTTTCACTGCACCACTTATTGAGTCCTTCCTTAAGGTTTCATCAGCATTTCCCCCTGAAGTTTCCTAGAGTTCTGCAAGCGGCTTAGCCATTGTTATACTTTTCAGTTTTTAAGCTTTATTGAACTGAATACATAAGAACACATACAATTCTTAGATTAGGTATCTAAACACTCAGAAATGCACACAAGTCTTGCAACATGATCTACCCAGCACCTGTTCATGGTGGAGGGTTTGAATGGCATCAAGTTTAAACTTCTGTGTGATCACCAAATGTTTGCCCACTTAGCGACTGGATTTAAATGTGAGTACTACCAATACCTCTGCCTGGGGGAAGACCGTAAACTATGTTTATTGAGTGAAAGAATGAATGAATGAATTCTTGAAAGTTACAATAATTTCAAGGGTGGAAGCAGAAAGGAAATGTCTAGGGAACATTCTAGGTGAAGTTGCTCAAGATTATTTCCCCTGTGATCAGTAAATAACCCAACCCCCTCCTCAGAGGTGAGCTCTGTTTTTAGTTTGATATGTATACTTCTGAAATTAAGGATGTATGAATCTATATGCAATATTATTTTGTTTTGATATAAATGTATCACATTGTGTGCATCACCCTACCAATTTGTTTCCTTTTCTGTATGGTAATGGAATATCCTCAAAAATTCTTCATAAAAAGAAAAAATAAAATAAAAGATAAAAGGTTAGTGTGTAGACACACACCTACACTCCTAGTATTTGGAAGCTTCAGGCAAAAGGATAATTTGAGCCCACAAATTCAAGACCAGCCTGGGTAGCATAGCAGGACCTTGTCTCAAAATCCTTAAAAAAGAATTTAAAAACCTTTCCACATCCCTACATATAGATATACTTCATTTTTACAAACCACTATTCACTGTCATAATTTGTATGCATGTTAGTGTATTTAACCATCCTTTTCCCCACTAATCATATGTATAGGTGTATCATAAAAACCAAATACAGAACAGAGAAAAACCAAAGTAAACATCTATAAAATGAGTTCAAGAGCTATGACTAGCCAGGGATGGTGGTTCATGTCTCTAATTCCAGCACTTTTTCCCAGCCTTGGCAATTTAATGACTTGGCGAGACCCTGTCTCAAACCAAACAAGCAAATAAATTAAAAGGGGTGGGGATATAGTTCAGTGCAAAGTCCCTGGGTTCAATACCAACGCCAAAAAAAGGGTTATTGCCAGAGATCACTTCCAAATGCATCACCATACCAACCCTCTCTGATGAGAGTGCACTATCCTGATTTTTATGGAAATCACTTACTGATTTTAAAAAAATAGTTTTAACACTGTATCCCTAATACTAACATTCATCTTTACCTGATTTTTAAATTTCACACAAACAGAATTTTGAGTATGCATTTCTTTTTTTGTTTCTTTTTGTTTTTGGTTTTGTTTTTGTTTTTGAGACAGGGTCTCACCATGTAGTCCAGGCTGGCCTCAAACTCACTACATAGCCCAGGCAGGCTGGCCTCAAACTCATAGCGATCCTCATGCCTCAGCCTCCCATGTGCTGGGATTAGAGACATCACGACCGTGCCTGGCCTTCATTTCTTTTTTTTTATTTGGATTCTTTCACTCAAAGTTGTCTTGGAAAATTCATCCATGTTGTCTCATCTCACTAAACTTGGTTGACTTTCATTGCTTACTCAATTTTATTTTATGAATGCAGCATTATTTATCCATTCCACTGTTAAAAGCCAGTTGGGCTGTTTAAAGTTTGGCACTGTTGGGAAAATTCTGTTTTGACTTTTTCTACATGTCTCTTGGTACAAATCCATGTATGTGCATCTTTATTGATATACAGGTATATATTACATATTATATATTACATATGTGGAATTGGAAGGTCATAATATATAAGTATCTTTAATTTTAAAAGGTAGTGCTAACCTGTTTCTTAAACTGACTGTGACTATTTATTCTCTTAGCAGCTGTGTATAAGAATCCCCTTTGTTTTACATCCCCTCAGCACCCACTATTTATCGATATCTTTAATTACAGCTGTTATGATGAATCTGATGAACATTGAGTTGAATTTCATCATGGTTTCATTTCCACTTTTCTGATTTATATAGGTTTACTAATCATTTAGATAACTTCTTTTGTGGAAAGTCCATGCAAAGATTTTGTCCTTTTTTGCCTCCTGGGTGTATTCTTATTAGTATGTAAGAGTCAGATTGTTGATTTTTGTTTTGAATTCTGAATAGTTGCTTGCCTTTGTACCCTATTAATGGTGCTTTTTAATGAACAAAAATTCTTAATTTTAATGAAGACAACTTACTGACTTAATGACTAGTATAGTTTGGGTCCAGTTTAAGAAGTCTTTTCCTACAACAAAATAAGAAGATATTATTCTATACCATTAGCTAGAAACATTGTTCTACCTTTTACAGTTAGATCTACAACCCAGCAGAAATTTAATTCTACATATGGTATGAGATATGGATCAAGTTTACCATTTTACATATGAAGAGCCAATTGTCCCACTACCATTTATTCAGAGAAATTTGTCAAAGATCAAGCATCCAATATGTGTAAGTCTGATTTTAGTCTGTCTTAGTTACTTTTCTCTCATTGCTGAGACAAAATACCCCAACACCCAAAATTAAGGAAGGAAAGGTTTATTTAGCTCACAGTTTGTGGAGGTGTTAGTCCATAATCAGCTGGCTCCAAAGCAGATTGGCATGGCAGAGGGGCAACTGTTCAAGGCAGCAGAAGTCAGCAAAAGCAATAAGAGCAAGAAAAGGGGGAGAACAAGCCTCTTTTCATCCCTTATATTGTAAGCAGGCTACCCTCTCCCAGGGCAGGTATAGTGTTGACACCATCTGCACGCCCTCCTCTTACACAGGATGAAGATGTTTACAAAGTGAGGGCCCTGCCGCACCCCCACTTAAACTTCTAAACTTCTCAAGTTAACACAATGTATCAATCACTACAGTGTGTTTGCAGATGTCTCTGTTCCACGGAGTCATTCATCTACCCATGCACTAAATTTTTAGTCACTGTGGTTTGAGGATAACTGAATACCCAATTGAGAACATCCTTCCACCTTGTTATTCTTCTAACAAATAGTGGTGGAAATAGTGGAAAATAGTGGTGGCTATTTTGGGCCATTTGTGTTTCTATACATGTAGGTTCTTTTGGATATTTTACATGCACTGTAGTGTCATCTATGAGTGTCATCTATGAGATCTTTATATTTTCCCTTCCAATCCATACATCTTTAATTTGTTTCTATTGTTTTTCTTCATTCAGAGATCCAGCACAACATTTAAAAGGAATGAGAGTGGACATGTGTCTTATTCTACCCTCCCCCTTTTTTTGAGACAGGGTCTCACTGTATAGTTCAGGCTGGCCTCGAACTCGCGGTGAGGCATGCAACATGATTCCCAGCTTCATTCCCATTTTTAAAGGGAAAGCTTTCAACATTTCACAGTTAAGTTTGATGTTCGTTAGTTTTTTTCTCTTGAAGCATTTAGTAGCATTATGGAAGTTTTCTTTCACTACTATCAGAATTTTTTTATGAATGATAAATTTTATCAACAGATTTTCTGTACCTCTGGAATAATGATAATTTTCTTTGTTTTGTTCACATACTAAATTGCACTGATTAATTTTCTAATGTTACTTTTGGAATAAGTTTAATTTGGCTGTGGTATTTTCCTTTACATAGCTGGATTTGATTGGGTGGTGCTTGGGGTTTTTGCTTGTGGGCCCTATGGCACGATTAACTTGAATTTTTCTTTCTTGTAATGTCTTTGGTAAGTTTTGGCATTAAAGTCATACTTTCCTCACATTGAAGGTTTGGGGATTCCTTTTCCTATCTTCTGGGACTATTTGTACGAGATCACTATGATTTCTTCTCTAAGTGTATATTTGTAAGAATTCCTTGCTAGAACTTCCATGGCGCCATTTTCTTTGAAAGAATGTTTGAAATAATGGATTTAGTTTCTTTCCTTTTATTGAGTCTATTTTGCCTCCATCCAACTATATGTTTTCTGAGAGTAAGAACAAAGATGGACATTTCCAAACTTCCCATAGCACTTGGATAGTGAAAATTATACAGAAAGTCTCAGTGAAAAATCACGGTTTAGAAATAATAGGTTAATCCTATAGTACATGTAAATTCGAGATTGCAGAATTATCATGAAGAGAATTTAAGGAAAAGTTTGTTGATAAAACATAAAATAATATAGGACAAATAAAAGTACAACTGAACTACTCACATACCAACACTTGAACAATAAAAGAGCAACAGCCTTTTACACCGAGCTCCATCACGGCCATAAAAATTTAGGTGTGAGTTTAATATGCACACATAGCAGAAGTGAAACTGTGAAATTACATTTCATAAAACATACTGTAGAGAAGGAAATCGGCAAAATAAAAGTACAATATATAACAAAACTACTTGTACCTAGAAGGAAGAATAGTCCCACCCGTTTATTATAAACTCCAACCAGCATTGCTCAGATATGACACAATGTGTATTAAATTGAAAGACAGCCCCAGAAGGCCCTGTACAGGGCACAACCCCAGAAGTCCAGTGCAATGGGATGCATAAACACAGTGAGAGAGCCCCTGGAGATGGAAAAGCATAAAGACATTGGAAATCCTGCAGAAAACATGAGGCAGGTTTCCAACAATTCTAGTTTTTAACCTCATTCATTTTTTATTTCATACTAAGCTGCTATGAACATGCAAAAGATATCTTGGATTTTTTTGTTTATTTCTTATTAGTACATGTTTGCAGTAAATAATGATTATGTTTATCGTGGGGAGTTGGTATGTGCACATAACGCACCTTCGTTCTTCCTTTATCCCCTACCCTTCCCATCCCTCCTTGCTCTTTTCATCTCTTGCTCCTCTTCCCATTTACAAAAGCTCAATTTCCACTTTTTCCTTGCAATTCTGTTTTTTGTCTCCTTTTTCTCCCCTCCCTCCTACCTCCCTCCAACTCCTGTTCCCTTTCCCATTTGCAAAAGTCTCCCTAATTCCTATTATCTTTTATTTTGCTCTTTATATTTTGGACTTCTCATATAGGAAAAACCATTCCAAACTGAAGTTTTTGCAACTAATATATTTCCCTTAACATTATGGTCTCAAGATGCAACCATTTACTTATGAATGTCTCAGGTGTATCCTTCCTTATGGCAGAATAGTACTCCATTGTGTATAAATACCACATTTTCTTTATCCATTCATCTGTTGATGGGTATATAAGCTATTTCCAAGATTTAGCTATTATAAATTGTGCCATTACAAACATGAGTAGCTCACATCACTGTAATATGATACCTTTAACTCTTTGGGGAAGACATCTAAAAGAGGGAAGCCAGGTCAAATGGAGCTTCTAGTTTTAGATTTTTGGAGGAATTTCCATACCAACTTCCATAGTGGTTGTACTAGTTTATATTCCCAACAGCAATGCAGATGGATTCCTTTTCCCCTGCAGCCCCACCAGCATTTGTTATTATCTGCTTTCTTGATAACAGCCATTCCTTTCGGAGCCCTCACTGTTGTTTTAATTTGTGTTTCTCTAATGACCAGCAGAGGTGAACAATTTTTTCATGTATTTATTGGCCTTTTTCACTTCTGAGAAGTGTCTATCCACTTCATTTGCCCATTTTTTGAGTAGATCTTTTGTTTTGAGGGTCAAATTTTTTTAGTTCTTTATATAGTCTAGCCCTCTGAGGCTCTAAGTAGAAGATCATGTCATCTGCAAATAATGATACTTTTACTTCTTCTTCCCTTGTATGTATCCCTTTTATTTCTTTCTCTTGCCTGATTGCTCTGGCTAAGGTTTCAAGGACTATATTGAAGAGGAATATTGACAGTGGACCTCTTTGTCTTGTCCTGTTTTTAGAGGAAGAGCTTCACTTTTCCCCATTCAATATGATGTCAGCAGCAAATTGCTCATAAATGGCTTTTATCAGATTGAGATTCAGCCCTTCCATCTTATTTTCTTCAGTGTTTTTATCATGAACAGAGGTTTGACCTAGTCAAAGGTTTTTCTGCATCTATTGGAATGATTGTGTGGTTTTTTTTATTTTAAAGAGAAAAAAACAATAAAAATGATACAGGGTTTCAAAACAAGATGATAGGAAATTAACAATTGTTATTATATTGCATATTGTTATCTTCAAAGTAGTTGCTCAGATTACCAGATATAGGCATGCAAAATTGATCAAACAATATAAGTGCTAACTATTCCTTTCAGTGAACTAATAGAAATTAATATTACAATTCTCTTAGCTATCCTGTGTATCCTGTGTAAAATATATATATTTTTTCCCCCTTCCTTCTTTTCTCTTTTGTACTTCTCTTATGCAGTGGGTTACATTTGTTGGTTTGTGTGTGTTGAACCATTCTTGCATCTTTGGGATGAAGCCTGCTCAGTCATGGTGTATGATCTTCGAATGGTTTGTTGGATTCTGTTTGCCGGTATCTTGTTGAGGATTTTTGCATCTATAGTCATTAGAGAGCTTGGCTTGTAGTTCTCTTTTCTGATTGGATCCTTGTCTGGTTTTGTAACCGAGGTAATGCTAACTTCCAGGAATGACTTTAAGAGTACTCCTTCCTTTAGATTTGATTAAAGAATTTGAGAAGTATTGGCATTAGGTCTTCCCTGAAATTCTTGTAGAATTTACCAATGAATCCATCAGATTCTGGGCTTTTCTTAGTCAGTAGGTTTTTATTACTGCTTCATTTTCACTACCTTTTATTTGATTATTCAGGATTTTTAAGTCTTCTTGATTGAGTTTTGGTAACATATGTATTTATCTATTCCCTTTAAGTTCTACAGTGTATTGGCATACAGGTTGACGAAGTAGTTGCTAATAATCTTCTGGAATTCAATGTTTTTCATTGTGATTTTGCCTTTTCATTTCTAATTACATTGATTTGTGTCTTTTCTTTCCTTTTTTCTAAGATTGAATACAGATTTGTCTATTTTATTTATTCTTCAAAAAAATTGATTCTTTATATTTGTTTTTATTCCACTTCATTGATTTCTGCTTTGATCTCTGATCTTTGATTTCTGATCATTTCCTCCTTTGTATTAGTTCTGGATTTGAATTTTTCTTGTTCCTCTAGGAATTTCAAATGAATTTGGGGGGCCTTTCTCTGTTTTTCTAATGTGAACTACACAGCTATAAACTTCCTCTTAGGACTGCTTATATTGTGTTTCATAAATTCTGGTATGTTATGTTAATATTATTATTTAGTTATAGGAACTATCTTCTTCCTTAATTTCTTCTCTTACCCATTAATTATTCAATAGTATGATTTTTTGTATCCATGCATTTGCATAATTTTGGTTGTTTCTTTTTCCATTGGTTTCTAGTTTTATTGCAATATGATCTGGTAATATTCATGGTAAAATTTTGATTCTTTTTTATCTACTTAAGCATGACTATTAGCTAGTATGTCCCCTATTTCAGAAAAAATTCCATGTGCTGCAAAGAAGAATGTGTATTCTATATATACCTATTAAGTCCATTTTTTAAAGGTTTGGCTCAATTCTGATATTTCTTCATTGATTTTTTGTTTTGTTTTGTTTTTTTGTTTTTTTGGTTTTTTGGTTTTTCTCTGGTACCGGGACCCGAACTCACGACCTTGTGCTTGCCAGGCAGGCGCTTTGCCGCTGAGCTAAATCCCCAGCCCCTTCATTGATTTTTTTTGTCTAATTGATCTATTTGTGATACTGGGATATTGAAATCCCCCACTATAATTTTATTGATATTCGTCTGATTTTAAGGGGCTGCGGATTTAGCTCAGCAGCACAGCACCTGCCTGGCAAGCACAAGGTCGTGAGTTCGATTTCCGGTACCTGGAAAAAAAAAAAAGGTGTCAAAAAAATGACAGAAACCTTTCTTCATCTGATTTTAATGTACAGTAGCATTTGGTTTATGAAGTTGGGAGCACTTGCTTGATGCTTCTATGTTTATAATTGTTATCTATCCCTGTTGAATAGCTCCTTTAACTGATATATTGTGTCCTTCTTTGCCTCTTTGGATTAATTTTGGCTTAGAGTCCACTTTGTCTGAAAAGAAGATAGCTACTTCTGCTTGTTTTCAGGTTCCTGTTGCATGCAATATTGTTTTCCATCCTTTAATTTTTAGTCTATGAATTTCTTCTTAGGTTAAATATGTTTCTTATATACAACCTGCGGTTTTGTTTCTTGATGCATTCTGCCAATATGTGTCTTTTTATTGACAAATTGACACTTTTTATTGACAAACTGTCACAATGACAGTTATAACTGAGATATATTGACTTATTCTTTTCATTGTATTATTTTCCTGCTGCTGATTGTCTTTCTTTATCTTCTAGTTAATTGCTCTCCTTATCTAGTCCATTCATTCCATTGAACCTTCTGTCATTGGTAGCTTCACTGTCTCCCTCCAGGACATCCTTGAGAATTTCTTGGAGTGATGATTTGGTGGTCATGAATTTCTTAAGGTGCTCTTTATCATGGAAATATCTTATTTTTCCATTAACTTTGAAAGATAATTTTGCAAGATATATCAGTCTAGGTTGGAAGTTGTTTCCTTTTAGGGCTTAAAATACTTCATTCCTGGTTCTTCTTGCCTTTAAGTTTTGTGTTGAGAAGTCTCCTGTAATTCTAATAATTTTTCCTTTATAAGTGGTTCGTTGTTTTTCTTTAACTGCTCTTAAAATTCTGTTCTTGTGTTGGACTTCTGTATGTTGACTATGATGTGTTGTGGAGTGGTTCTTTTCTGATCTTGGCTACTTGGGGTTCTATATACATCACTTATCTGTCTGTTAAATTCCTTTTCCATGTTTGGAGCATTTTCTGCTATTACTTCTGTAGACAGGTTTTTCTTATGCCTTTTGTGCTTTCTTCTGATTTTTCACTACTTACAGTGAATCCTAGATTACTATTCTTTGCATCACTAGCAGCTGTTGCATCTATTTTTCGTGTTCTTTTGTGGGTTTTAAGATAGTTCTCACTAATTGGTCACCAGCAACAACCCTGACTACACTAGTTCTGACGCTCTTCCTCACATTGCTCACTTCTATTGTTCATTGTTCACTTCCACTGCTTATTTGATAGAATTTTTATCCCCTAAATTTCTGTTTGGAGCCCTTTTATGATTTCTAATACTTTCCTATATTGGCCATGCATGTTTTGCATCATTTTGTTTAGCTCTGCTAGCTTTTGATTAGTGTTGCCTTTAGACTCACTGATCATTTTGTTTATTTGACCCAATATCTGTTTACTTATATCTTCTGTGAGCTTGCCAAATGCCTTATAGATAGTATCTCCCTGATACCATTTCAAATAATTTGGGTGTGTGGCTTTTGGTTTCCTCCCCTTTGATGTTCTATGGATCAGCTTTAGGGGAGTTGGAAATTTGGGGATGTATCTTGTTGGCTTATCATTCCATGTTTCTATTTTTTGTTTCATGTGTGAGACTTGTGGGTTGATTACAGTGGATAGCTTTGTTGCTAGTATGGAAACCTTTTTAGTGAATATGTGCTTTTCAGAGATATCCTCTTTTCATAGCTAACTGTTAGCATTTGCCCATGTCGAACCACCTTTGTTTACCTTGAAGGGGAGTTTGCAGCTTCTTCGGCCCACCTTATTTGGCCACTTCTCTAGGAAGAGGCTGCAGTATTGTTAATGACCACCATGCAATTCAGAAATTGGTATACAGAGAAAAAACAATTGAGAGCAACAACTATAGCCCCTTGGCTATAGTAACACAATCAACAAAAACAATACCATCCAATACAAACTGGATGTTGACGAACCCTAACCAGAAAAAATGTACCACCCTTAACCACAGAAAAGAGATATATATTTATAGCATAAACACTAAGACAAACAAGATATTGACCTAACTGAGCAATTTAACCTCTACTAACAATAGGACAATATTCAACAGAAGTAAGCTATAGATTCATAAAGTTTAATGATTATCTTAGCAAGAATGAGGGTGTGGGGAATGAGAGCTTGAAAAATTAAGTGATGGAAGATGAGAAGGTGATAAAAATGAACTAAATGATCTTACTAAGGGATAAAAGGAAATTAATGGTGTTAAATAAAACAAAAGATAAGAAAAAGAAGAAATAAGATATATAGAATAAACTAAAGGAAAAAATAACAGAGGACCCAAATAAAAGAGAGAAAAGAAAAGGAGAGGGAAAAAAGGGCCCAAACAAATAATAATAAAATAGGACATAAAATTCCAAACACCACCAACACCCCCAAAAAAATAATAAATGAGAAAAAATAGGTCAAAAACAAGTTCCTATGTATTTCTAAATTAGTGGCTATCTTCCAGGACCTGCAGTCTTTGGAATCCAGCAAGTCACAATCCTCTCCACCCCACTTTACATCCCATGGGGTTATGAGGTGACCCATCCTGCTCAAGAGAGCCTTAGTCTATAAGCCCCAGATCATGTCTATTATCCAGACTGAATTGTGTCCCCACTCTCACTGAAACAGTCAGACCACTGGTCTCCACTAAATGTAGGCAATGGGGCAGAGGCTCAAGCAGACCACTAGACGCAGTGTCATCACCTTCAGATCCAGCCATCTCTGAAAGCCACACCTACTGAATCTGGCCTCCAGCCATGAAATGCAGGTTCCATATCCTTGGCCTGCTCTTGGACTTCTCAGGGGATCTCAGAGGTTCTATGTCTAGCCTTTACCCCCTCTGTGTCTGTCTCCTCTGACAGTCTCACCCAGTCTCTGCAGTAGGGTCACGCTTCAGTACTGGAGTAAAATTGTAGTATGTGTAGGTGTTCTGTAACTCAGTTCCACATAGTCAACCCCTTTCCAAAATGGCCCCTGATTGAACTCTGGCAAGACTGCAGGCACTGCATGGGTTTCTTCTCCAACTCTAAGCCCCAGTGAAGAAGTCACTCTTGGGTAAAACTTCACAGTGTTTTGGCAGTTTATAACAGCTGTGGCCTTTTCTTGGGGCTTGTGCTGCTGGCCCATTTGTTGTTTCTCCCTGAAGCATCTGACTCTTCACTTGTCTCTTCTGCTGGGAGGTGGCCTTGTCTTCAGTTGGTTTGGTTGTTTGCTAGTCACCTCTGCAGCCTTGTGCTGAGGAGAACGAAGGCACACAGCCAGGTAGGAGTCAGTCTGTCACACAGTGGTGGCCAGTTCCCCTCTCTAAGATGCAGCACCAGATCCCAGAATTTTGAAAACTGTGTCAAAATAATTTCAACGGGAGCATGGAATTGCAGAATGAACACTTTTGAAACCCAATGTATGACTAGCTACAAAAATTCTCCAAAAATGAAAAACAAATGAGTGGACCAAGATATGAGACATGAAGTAGTACCTAAGAATCAGCCACTTGAGTAAGTTCAGCAGACAATAATTCAGTTGCAGAAGAAGCCATCACCCAACAAACATGAAAATTCCACTACACAAAGATCCACAAATGGATGTGTACATCACAGAGATGGACCAACCACACACAAAGAATGAACACTCAAGAAGATGATCATCAAAACACGTCATGATGAAGCTCCAGAATCTCAAAGCTAGAAAGCCATTCACAAAGATAGAGAACATCCGAGCAGTAGCAATGTGGGAGAGAATCGAGCTTGTTTTGGGACATGGTAAGATTAAAATGTGTTAGAGTTCATATCTGGATGTTCTCCCAATGCCTCATGAGCTCAAAGTTTGGGCTTTCGAAAGGCGATTGGATTGCGGAGGTGTTATAGTTGACCTGCTTTTAGGAAGTGGGGTGTGACCTGGAAGAGTGCATCTCCCTTCCTGGCTTCTGCCTAGATGCTTCTCTGTTTCCCAGTTCCCATATCATGAGCAGCTCTCCTACGCCATGCCCCTCTGTTGTACTTTCCTGCCTTGGAGCTGGCTGACCATGCAAGGACTGAAACTTCTAAAATGTGAGTGAATATAAACCTTTCCTCATTTATGTTTTTATTTTTTGGAACTGGGAATCAAACTCACAACCTCATGCTTGCCAGGCAGGCTCCAGGCCACTGAGCCATCTCCCCAGCCTTCCTCCTTTAAATTGTGGGTATAAAGTATTATCTCTCAGCAACAAGAAAGTGACTAAGACAATGCCTCTTGGACACTTAAGTGGACGTGACAGACTGACAGATTGAATTCAGGGGAGAAGTTAGGATTAGAGTTATAAATTTGAGAATTATCTGTGAGAAGTGATGTGTAAGGCCACGGTGGGGAGGGGGGGAGCTGGATGAGATCATTTAAGGGTTGGGTAAATGAAAAAGCAAAGAGGTCTAAGCATTCATTACTGGGCCCCTCTAACATTTAAGGACTAGAAAGAAGAGGATAATCAAGAAAAAAAAAAAAAAAAAAAAGGGAATCTCCAAGAAATAAAACAACAGTGAAATTATGTGCTATCATAGAAACTGCAGGAGGAAAATGGCATTAAGAAACCAGTGCAAAAAATCATTAATGACGTGCTTGTACCACTTAATATAAAGTTGTTTGACAAAGACTTAAAATAGAACACATAATGCTTAGAAGAAACCCCTAAACAATGCGAGAGGTAATTTGAGATAATAGTTAAAACCTTAGGAGAAAGAAGATACTGCTTGTAAAGCAAACACGATGCATGATATTTAGCATTCACAAGTAATAATTGCATATTATTTCATTATCATCGACAACAACAAACTCTAGATTGTAGAGACATGTAGGAGAGGAAAATTACGTTCAGTTTATTGGGTTGCAGAGATGAGGAGAAGGGGATGATATATGTTGTTTAACTCTTATGCTGATAGAGGGATGTGGGTCCAAATGGACTTCTTAAAAATGTGAGGATATTTTCTCCCACTTATTTTTAAATTATTTTATTTTTAAAATTGATGTGTATGTACAAACCAGAAAATTTACCTTTTAAAATACACAGTGTGCACATTTAGTACCATTAGTTCCCCGATCACTATTATCTCATTTTAATCATCACAAGAAGAACCCATTAGCCCATTAGCCGCCATCTTTCATTTTCCTCTCCACTTCCCTCCCCAACTATCTCAGCAGCTTCAAGTCTACCTTCTCTCTCTACGCATTTGCCTATTCTGGGTATTTCGTATAAATGGAATCATACAATCTGTAGTCTTTGATGTCTGAGTTCTTCTACTTAGCGTTATGTTATCAGTGTTGTATCATGAATCATTTAGTTTTGTAGAGTGGTATTCTGTTTTATGGATATATCTTGTTTATTGATTGATAAACACTTAGGTTGTTTCCATTTACTAGCTATTATGAATAACACTGCTGTAAACATTCATGTACAAGGCGTTTTGTCAATGTGTGTTGTCATTTCTCTTGCGTATGTAACTACTAGTGGAATTTCTGAGTCATATGGAAACTCTATGTTTAACTTTTTGGGGAAATCTATCAAACTGTTTTCCAAAGCATGTGCACAATTTTATATTCCTACCCGCAATATATAGAGGGCTGGCTCTCTCCACATTCTTACCAATTGCTGGTTATTATCTGTCTTTATAACCATCCTGAGGGTGAAGTAGCATCTCACTGTGGTTTTTATTTGCATTTTCCTAGTGATATGATACTGAGAACCTTTTCATGTGCTCATAAACCTTTTGTATACTTTTACTGCAAAAATATCCATTCACTTCTTTTCCCATTTCAAAATTGGATTCCTTTCAGTTTAATTGGAGCACTTCTTTATATATATTCTGGATACTACACCCTTATCAGATACACAGTTTGACAGTATTTTCTCCTACTCTGTGACTTTCCTTTCACTTTCTTGACTTTGAAGTACAAATTTTTAAAATTTTGAAGAAGTCCAAATTATTTTTTTTTCCTTTGCCTTATTTTGCCTTTGGTGTCATATCTAAGACAATATTGCTTTATCCAAGGTTACAAAGATTCACACCTACGCTTTCTTCTCAGTCTTTAGCTCTTACAAGTCAGTCTTTGATTCACACTGAATTAAATTTCCTATATGTTGTGAGGTATGGGGTCCAATTTCATTCCTTTGCCTATGTGGATATCTGGTTGTCTCAGCACTATTTGTGGAGATTATTCCCCAGCCCCACTCTCACTTATCCCCTGTTGAATTATCTTGGCAATCTTTTTTTTTTTTTTTTTTTTTTTTTGGTCTTTTTTTGTGAAAAGATTTCACTATGCATTTCAGGCTACCCTTGAACTCACTTTGTAGCCCAGACTGGCCTCAATTTGCAGCAATCCTCCTGCCTCAGCCTCCTGAGTGCTGAGATTATAAGCATGTACCACCCCACCCACTTGGCACTCTTGCTGAAAATCAATTGATCATAAATTTTTGTGTTTATTTCTGGACTCAATCATATGCCATTGTCTATATATTTATCCTATGTCTGTGCCACATTGTCTTAATTACTGTAGCTAAAGTTTTGAAACGTAAATGTGAATGCTCTAACTTTTTTCTCCTTTCTCAAGATTGTTTTGATTATTATGAGTTTCTTATACTTCTTTTTAACCTTTGGTTCACTCTGTCATTTTCTGCCCCCCCAAAAATGACACCTGGAATGTTGATGCGGATGTTATTGAACCTGAAAATAAATTTGGGAAATATTGTCATCTTTTAATCCATGAACACAGGATGTCTGCCCATCTGTAGAGGTCTTTAATTTCTTTCAACAATGTTTCTAGTTTTCAGTGTAGAAGTCTCATATTTCTCTTGTTAAACTTATCCTTAAGTATTTTGGGGATGCTATTATAAATGGAATTGTTTTCTGGATTTCCATTTGGTATGGCTAATTGTTAACATATAGTAATTTAAATGATTCTATACATTGATTTTGTGGTTTTTGTGGATTCCTTAGCATTTTCTATATACAAGAATTTTCCTCTAATTTTTTTAGCCATGGTTTCCTTTAGGGTTTTTTTTTTTTAAGAACAAATTTAAAGCTGGTTTAAAGTTATTGTATAGCAAATCCAATATCTGTGCTTTCTCAGAGGCAATTGCTACTGAGTATTTTTCCCCCTGCATATGAGACATATTTTCTTGTTTCTCTTCATGTCGCATAATTTTTGGTTGAAACTGGACATTTAAAATAGTACCATGTAGCAACTCTGGAAATCAGATCCTACCCTGGGTTTGTTATTGTTACTGTTAATTGTTGTTTGGTGATTTTCCTGAACTCTATAAAATACATACTCTTTGTTGTGTGTACTCCCTAAAGTCTCGGATAAGTCAGTTTAGTGGTTAGTGATTCAACAGAGCTTTTTCTAGGTGACTGTAACCAATAAGTTCCCCAGTCTTTGTCAAGAAATTCTCTGAATGCTTTGGGGGACACTTTCAACATCATGCCAAGCACTTTACAAGTGCATCTTAGCCTTCACTTCCTGCTTGAGCAGAGCCTCAAGTCTGACCAGAGTGGAGAGCTGAGCCTTCTCAGATATTCCTGAACAAATGCGCAGCATTCTCTCATCTCAGTCTCCCATGTTTTGTTCTAAGTTTTGATGGATTGATTGATTGATTGATTGATTGATTAAGTGATTGTTTATCTCGACCGATATCTACCACATCGGGCAGCTGCAATGTTCAATAATTGACTCTGATTGTCTCCAACAAATGTCCCTGGAGAATTGACTTGTTGTACTGGATGAGCTTGAATCAGCTCAAAGAGAGCCTTGCAGGTGAGGTTTTCCAGGGAGCCACCAGAAAGGTCAAATCATGACAATTCTCTGAGAATGGGACTTTGAAAAAACTCCAAGTCCGGTGTCCCTTCCGGAAGCAGCGAGGCTTTTCACCGTGACCAAAGGTTTCCGCAGTGATTGCAGACCATTGGATTTCAAGGAGACTGTGGTGCTGGGGACAAGGCCCGGAACACAGCACTTTAAAATGCTGCAAAGTTCACTGTTCTGTCAAGATCTAGTATTTCCCAGTAAATGCTCCCCAGTTTGCTGCAAACCTTTGATTAACTTCCAAAGTTCTAAAAAAGTTGATTTCCCTATTTTTTGCTATCACCCTTGTTGCTTTTATGGAGGAGCGAATTTTTGGAAGTCTTTACTTCTGCATTTTTGCTAATGTCCTAGAAAATAATTTAGATGAAGTCTTTCAAAACTTAAGAAGTACACTCTGCAGTACGGTAGCCAGTAGCCACATGGGGCCAACGGCACTTTGAAACATGGTTAGTGTAAATTGAGATGCACTCTAAGTGTAAAAACCATCCTGAATTTCAAAGACTTAATTTAAGAAAAGAATTTACAGGATCTTCTAAATAGTTTTTATTTTGAATATGAGTTGAAATGATAAAATGTTGGCTGTCTTTGATTAAACAAATTATTAACAGATTATTAAAATTAATTCCACTTTCTAACCTTTGTTAATGTGTGTGTGTTAAGCAGAATTCTAAGAAGATCTCAATGACATATGGCCTTCATGACTGCTAGAAAATTTTAAAGTACATAGGCAGCTCTCAATATATTTCCATTGGGCCATATCAATCTGGAAAGAAAATGGTACAAAGGAAAATATTCATCTGGCTAATTAAAACAAAATTATATTCATTAAAAATTAGAGGAAAATACCAAGAGAGAAAAATAAGCTGAAAATACAAGACTTGGTTAGAGAATAGCGTTCTATAACACTACCCACATTAGTTTGTGAGATTCTCTGCAGGGAAATGTCTGTGTGTATAAAAAGATGGGCCATTGTCTTGGATGAGTTTCTGCCAACAGTATTTGAGGTAGAGTTTTGCAGGCTGGGATTGCATTGGGAAAGTTCATCAGGTGCGGCAGAAGGGAACTGAAGAAGTTAATCTGAGCTGCAGTTGGACAGCGGTCTCAGCTATGCCGCAGGAAACTCTAGCACTCAGGGGGATTTTCAGTGAGAAGACTGAGCCCCTATTCTCCATCTTCACCAGTCGTTGAACATAAAGGTTGCTTCTCCCAGGGATGTGGCTGACAGCATCTTCTGGAGAAAGACTTCACTGTGATCCTGTTGTCAGTCAGCTACATGAGGGCTGAGGAATGAATGCCTCTGCACCGAGCCAGCACCTGGGCAATAGAACACTATAGGAAGTGCCTGTGCCACAGTGAAAAAAGCAGATTATAGACAAACATGTGCTAAGCATTAAATATACGTGCTCAAATAGGCATTCGAAAGATTAGAAAAGGTGCCATCAATGCCGAGGGTGGTGGCACACGCCTGTAATCCCAGCACTCAGGAGGCTGAGGCAGGAGGATTGCTGTGAATTCAAGACCAGCCTGGGCTACAAAGTGAGCTCAAG
>NW_004955407.1:33388808-33393495 GCF_000276665.1 Chinchilla lanigera | reverse complement strand
GAAAGAAGGAAGGAAAGAAAGAAAGAAAGAAAGAAAGAAAGAAAGAAAGAAAGAAAGAAAGAAAGAAAGAAAGAAAGAAAGAAAGAAAGAAAGAAAGGAAAAGAAAAGGTACCATTAGCAGAGACTCCTTGGAGAAGGCAAAGGGAAGAACTGGTGGTGGCTGAGATGGGGGAACTGTGCAATAGCAGCTGTTCTCAATTGTCTTACAATGATCGTATATTACCCAGAGGAGGAAAAATGTGTGGAAACCAGCAAGAGATCTCCAGTGTGATAGTGCCTGATGGTGAGCAGCCAAAAACCTCCTGCTGCAGTTTGAATGTGGTTTGCTCCCCAGAGGCTCGTGTGCTGGAAGCTTGGCTCTCAGTGTAGCAGTATTAACCTTAGGAGGAGGGGTGTAGGGATTGAAAGATGATCCTGGGAGGAGATTGATGAATTCTTGAGGGATACCAGTTATTTCCTCAGAGTGGGTCATTTTAGCAAGTCTGGCCGCTCGATCTCTCCAGCTTCCTGTCTTGCCATGTGACCTCTGCTTTCATATGCTCTCACACCATGACGCCACCCATTCTGAGGGCCTCACCTCAGAATGCACCCAATTTGGGACTTTCAACCTCTAAAGATGGGAGCATTGCTCAGCCTCAGGAATGTAGTTACAGTAACAGAAAACAGATTAAGACAACAACCAAATGAGAATCACTTTAAGAATTTGGCCTCCTTATGTCCAGAGACTCTACAAACAGACAACATTGATCATTTCTGATATCAAAGAGAATGAAGCCAACTTCATTGAACTGCTATTGGACCAGGTGATAAATGACTCATTGTACCAACTACCTCTTTTTTAAACCACATATCTGTTTATTTTATTGGTTAAATTCTCCCAGTGACTTCCTTGGTACCAAAAAAGATAGCGGTTATTCATTCTGGTCCCTAAATCATGCCAACAGAGTGTCTTTTCTAAACTTGGTTTTTTCTCAGTCACACCCAAAACACTAGTGGGTAGGTCCTCTTCATCCTGAAAGAAACAGGGGATTCTTCCTGACAAAGGAAGCACAGCACCTACCACCACTATACTGGGTGGGACTTTTCTTAATTGTCCTATTAAATGGGGTTACAACTACTTAACAACCATTGTAAGTAATAGGCAGGTAAGGGAAGGTTTGGAAGTATCCAGGTAGTTGGCAACCAGTATGAAAGTAGTCTTGTATTTTAACAGGCTGGAAAGTACCTGCTATATTACGAGTCAGTCTTTTGTCACTGGGACAGAATACTGGACAGAGATAACTCAAAGGAGAAAGAATTTATTTTGGTTCACAGTTTCAGAGGCATTCAGCCATCAATGACCAGCCCCACAGACAGAACTATCATAGCAGATGAGCGTGGCAGAGGGAACAGGAAATCTGCTCACCTTAGAGCAACCAGGAGGCAGAGAGATGGCAGGAAGAGCTAGAGAGAGGCGAAGGAGCTGGGGTGGGGAATATACTCCTCCTGATTACATACTCAGTGACCTGCATCCTCCACCCGGACCCCACCCCTCTTTAACAGCACATTCAGCTGTGCATGTATCAATGGAACACTCCATTTGATATTTGATCCAAACCGTAGCACCTGCCAGATACTGGCCCTGACCACAGGTACAGAGCTCGAGGGTGAGGGCTGGACCAGCAAAGTTCATTCGATTAAAGAGTGGCTCCAGCTCCAAACTGGCTGAACAGTCCATCTAATGTAAGCCATGGGACATATCAGCTGGATAGGAACACACACCACAGATGTATTTACCCATGATTCATCCACTTCCTTCCTATGATCCCACCTGAGTCACCAGTATCTGGAGGTTTATCATAGCACTTCGCTGAAGCAGAGATGGAAGTGCACCAAACAAAGGAAAAGCCATTTCCCCTTGAATGAAAGTCCACATGCGTTCTGCACTCTTCTCCAAAACACCAGGGGTGGAAGGCAGGAAAAGAATGGTGGCTTTCTTATTACACTTGAACACACCACTGGATATGTGGTAAATTGAAGCATTGTTTTAAAGAATTATAGGTATTTGTGGCAGGGGAAATATGAGAACAGTTTGATCATGGTAATGTTGACTTTAATTTTAAGTAGTGTTCCTTGGCAGAAATCTAAAACCAGTATGGACAAGTGCATGCTCTAAAACACCTATCCATGGGTAGGAGACTGAAGGTTTGGGACACGCTGCTGCTTTTTATTCAAATGTGAAGAGTTACACAAGCCGTCTCTTTCTCATGTCACTTCAGTGATCAGGCTCCTTTGCAACCCAAACCTGGTAACAACCTTCCTCAAGATCCAACTTCTCCCCTGGGTTCCATACCTTTCCAGTGTATCCACCTCTCAACTAAGTACAACTTCCCTATTGGGTAATAGCCTCCCAGCTGGATACCATACCCTTCCCAGTGTATCAGCTTCTCAACTAGGTGCAGTCTTCCTGCTGGGTATCAACCGCCCCACTGGGTACCATCCTCTTTCCAGAGTAGCACCATTTCAACTAGGTCCAAACTCTCCCCTGGGTACCATCCTCTCCCCAGATTACCAACCCGTGCAGTGAGTGCTATCAACTTCCCTGGGTACAAACTCCCCACTGGGAACCAATTTCCTGAGTTCACTTTCCCCACTGGATACAATTTCTCAATGGGTACAATTTCCACTAGGTACCTCCTGCTTCGCGGTGTACCAGCTTCCCCTTGTGTACTACTTGCCTTGCTAGGTGCTAATATCCTCACTGGATACCATGTTCTGCAGAATGCTGTCTGAAAGTGCTAACCAAGAACAATAATTACCAATGTCTGTGTCGTCCTTGACAGGTGAGCAAGCCCTTCCATCATGAGTGCCCTGGGAGTCAGGGAGTAGCATTCTCCACCTTCCAGATGAGGAAGAGGGGACTTGACAAGGGAAAATGGCCCATTCATATCATCTCCTTGCCCAAATACCTTCGCCTTTCCATGATGCCATGCTACACCATGGTGCCCACAGGGTGTGGACCTCGGCGATAACTGGCTCAGCTCAAAGAGGACATCAATGTCCACATCCCATGCTAGCTCACATTCCAGAACCACAGGTTGTGAGTTCTCTGCACGCTGCACTCACAAAGAGGTGAGAAAATGTAGGTACCTGAAGAAGTCACCCTACTATCTCTCCAGTTACCTTCCAGGTGCAGAGAGAAGATAAAGAAATGATGTAGGTCAAGCATGTACTGTTATTCCAGCACAGCACGTATGAGCCCAGTGTGGAAGGATACCCTGAGAGAGAGATGCAGCTCATCTACATCCTAATGCAGCACTTTCATGCCAAGGCACTAAGCAGTTTCACCTCTCACTAGGCATTAAGCCTGTGCTCTGGTCCAAGTAGCTCCTTTGCAAGGTCTCACACCATCCTTTCATGAACTGCCCATGTCTATGCCAACTCGTTCTAAACCTAGAGAACCAGCATGTGCCCATTCCATGCTCTGCGCTTGCATTCCAGAACTACTGCAACTACAAGGCAAGGGACAGGATTTGTGCCACCGTGGACAAAGAGGGCTCTCAGATCAACACCTGGCCATGCCTAGCAGGGAAGCCTGTCTTATGGCAGCCAATGTGACTGTCACTGAGCTGGAGTCTACGACTAGCAAATGGGATGGGTTTGCCAACTCTCTTGGGCTCTAACGGTCACAAATCACAGCAGGGATCTCAAGATCCCAGTGCTCCCAGGGATCATCGGACCCCAGAGCACATCAACGTTCACCCAGATGTAAACTCAGCCGTTTCTCGTGGCCTACCAGGATGTAACAGGCCTGTAGGCAAACAGGTGTGTTCTGAGGTTGACACACTTTGGAAGGTATTACTTCACAGGCGTTACAAATGGAAAGAGGTGGGAGAAGCAGTTTAGCGAGTTGTTGACCATTTTGTTGTTAAAGATCCATGATCTGAGTAAGTTTAAGAATCCTAGGTAGGAAGCAGGGGGGCGGGGACCTGCTGACCCTCATATGCCAAATTCTTTTTCAGCAGTCAAAATTTGGGTCACTGATATCACCTCTACAACACAGCCACTTCTTTGTTCCTGAGCTCAACCCCAGAAGGCTCTGGAATCTTTTGGAATGTAGAGGGATCAGTGTTAGAATTAGGGAAAATCTTCTTTAGATGAAATAACAACTCCCTTGCCCCCCCCCCATACAAAACCAGCTCCATGAGATCCTCCTCTTCCTCTCGGCTCCTTCTTCTCTGAGCGGTCTATCAAGTACTGCAGTGAGTGGCAGCTGAACCATTGGTGTTTTTCTTCTCAGAGAAGTAAGAAAATTCCATGAGCTGAAGCATGACATGGTCAAGTGCCCCACACAGGAAAGGCATCCAGCATGCTGTGCGCTTGTTCTCTGGGGCTCCCGCTTCCTGGGCTGCCCAGGTCTCTGGGGATGTAACCCCGACTCACAGGGAAAGTATAGTGTGGCTAACGGGGACCTCAGGGACAGAGGGAAGAGAAAAAAGTGGGGGTAGTGAGTCAGGGGAGCATCTACTTTGTAAGAAAAGAAAGAAAAACATCCAGGCGTCAGAGAGCACTAGAACTCATGGTGATGACTCCGGAAGCATAATCAGGGTCTGGAATCATCCAGAAGGGGCTTAGGAGTTGACTTTACCAGTCCTTTATCCTTGGAGTGACACACTCCAGCCTTCCCACTATTTTTTTTTTTTTTTTT
>NW_004955407.1:33253560-33388708 GCF_000276665.1 Chinchilla lanigera | reverse complement strand
TCCGGTACCGGGAACCGAACTCACGACCTTGCGCTTGCCAGGCAGGCGCTTTTGCCGCTGAGCTAAATCCCCAGCCCCCTTCCCACTATTTTTTTAAAAAAGAGAGTCAGGTCGCATCCTTGCAGTGTAAAATGGTACAACCAATTGGGAAAATTTGTCTAAGCAACGCCTTTTCTACTTGTATTTACCCAAGATAAAAATATGTACACAAAAGGACTTATAGAAGAATACTCCTGGCTTTATTGTTAAAATCCCCTAGCAGCAAACAAGACAAATGCATCAAGAGGTAAATAGATAAACAAATTGTGCTATATATGTACAGTGGACTTATGTCCTTTTCCTATTGTCACTATAACAAGTGAACACAAACCTAGGGGTTTAACACAACCCAAATTTATTTTCTTGCAATTCTGGAGGTCAGAAGTCCGAATCCAATTATACTGAGTTAAAGTCAAGGTGTCGGGAGGGCTGGTTCCACCTCCAAACTGTAGAAGAGAAGCCTTTTTCTTGCTTTGCCAGCTTCTAACGGCCTCCTGTATCCTCAGGCTTGTCACCGTTCCATCTCTGCCTCTGTGGTCAGGTTGCCTACACCTCCTCTATTGTCAGATCTCCCTCTGTCTCCCATTTATTTGTGATCACTCTTTCGGCCTATGTGGATAATCAGATCCAATCTTCTCATCTCAAGATTGTTAATGGAATCGCACCTGCTCAGCCCCGGTTACAGCGTAGCACTCACAGCTTCCTGATTCTGGCCTGAATATCCTCGCAGCCATTCCTCAGATAACCACAGGAATAGACTACCTAGGAATAGCAAAGCAATGAGCGGCCGGGGCCTGCAACAACATACGTGACCCCCAAAATAGTATGTTGAGTCAAAGAGGCCAGACAAAAATAGAGCACATTTGCGCGATTCCCTGTGTCTTAGTTACTTTCTTCCTCACTGAGACACAATAGCCAACACCCACACTCAAAGGAGGACAGATTTATTTTGGCTCATACTTCAGTCCACAGTCGGCTGTCTCCAAGCCAGGACAGTATGGCAGAGGTGTGTGGTGGAGGACAGCTGCTCATGGCAAGGCGAGCTGGGAGCAGAAAGCATAGGGAGGAGCTGGGAAGGGAGATAAACCCTTGTAGGCCATGCCTCCAGTGACCCGCCTCTTCTGACCAGAGCCACCTCCTAACAAGAAGTCAGCTACAGCTCCCCGTAATCCAATCACCTTCCAAAAGCCCCACCTATGAGTGCCTGAGGCCCTGGGGACACCCAGATATAAAACATAGCACCATTGATTAAAAACAGGTCAACTAATCTATGTTAGTGGGATTTAGAACAGTGCTTTTCTGGGGGCAGGTAGTTAGTTCACTGGAAAGGGACACAAAGAATTTTCTGCGGTTACAGAAATGTTCTCTCTCTTAATTCTGTTGATTGGAGGGTTGATTACACAGGTGTGTGCATGTATGAATACTCAAGGAAATGCACATTTCAGACCCGGGCATTTCGTTGTATGTATTTTCCTTATGGAGAAAGGATTAGGGGAAACATGAATAGCAATGAGACAGAGAGATACAGAGAGAGAAAGAGAAAAAGAGAGAGAAGGGAGGACAAGGAAGAGGAAGAGGAGGAAAGGAAGGGGACAGAAGAGGTCACAGAAAGAAAAGTGAAGCCAAATCAATCTCATTGAGGGGCACACTTTACACTGGCCACCCTCCTCACGGAAAAAGCTTAGACACAGAGTAAGGCAAGCCTGATATCTAACCTGCTTGGAATCAACAATCCCTCGGCCTCTTCTAGCATTTAAGGTACCTAAAGCTATTAGCCTGCCTTAGGTAACTTACATGAGAAGACACCCAATGAAAACCCTGAGATACACTGAGCCCTTTTCTCCAGAAGTAAGAAAGTCATCATATTTTTAATATACCACCTGTTTCCACCTTTAGCACTTCTAAGTTTGCACCACATATCCCTGTATATCGGCTGCTGTTATCATAGCACAGGGATATTTATCTTCCGCCTTTTTCATTTAACATCACACAAAAACATCCTCCCCTTTTGCTCGAGAGGCTTCATAAACATCCTTTTTGATCACTGCATACTGAACTGATTGATCTATCATGATATACTTAGCCTCTCCATTCTTGGACATTGAGACTCTTTCCCCCTCCCCCACCCCACCTTGGAAAAATAACAGCACACTATCTTCATACACGTGCCTTTGTTCTTTCTTTGAATTATCTAAGAAGCGAATGTTGAAAGAAGACATCAAGAAACCCTTAGCATAGAATTTAGAACTTGAGGAACCGCTAGAGTTTTCTGGCCTGAAGCCTCAATTCCACGAAAAGGAAACTGAGGCCAGGGCATATGTGAAGAGGCATGTCCAAGGCCACTGTGTAACTAAGTTCCAGACCTGAGAGACCAACCCCCTGAATGCAGCACTCTAATTCCGACATAGCAAGCAGTAGTAGCCAAGCGCTCTGTCTCACCTATCCAGCCAGTGCCAACCACATGCATTTCCTTTGTCCAACCTTGTCATGAAATTGTGTCTCCCAGGTTCACTGTGAGTGAAGTAACTTCCACTCAGTTCAGTTGGCCTGAGACTAGAATGTTGATTTCAAGCTTCCTTGTGGTTCTGCTGTAAAGAGAAAGAGTTCCTCTGAGAAACAGAGAGAAAGTGTCCTTCCTTGCATGTGTGTGTCTGGGTCTTCTCTATGCGTGGCTCTGGGTCCATGGAAGGGAAAACAAAAGATTTTTGGCTCTCAACTAACTGCCCTAATAGGAAACCCAGGCACAGATCATCTGAAACAGAAGCTAATCCAAAAATCATTTGCACTGTGCTGTACATCATTTTCTGGCAATGGATTCACTTTCTTAATTACACTTATCATGAACTGGGTTTCTAGAATATTCATCAGTTAGAACATGGGAAGGGGCTTGATCTATACAACAAGCTGAGAAGAATAAAAGGAAGAGGTGAATCATCATTAACAGCATGTCTGCTTCATGCCAGGCAACAAACTAGATGCTTTACATATGTTTGTCTTGTGGATTGTTATCCTCAGTAAATAGGCATCTGGGGTGCAGATAGATGAAGTTCGTTCCAAGTTTACCCAATTTGAGGATTCAACTCAGAACTCCATTCCAGCACTGCCCTTACTCATTTTCGATTCTACCAGGAAGATCAGATCAAACTTTATTCAACAAGCATTTATTTATGTCTCATTTGTGTGTGAAATTCTGTTTACTAGGTAGTAGTTATAAAAATTAATAAGAAAAATATTTCTTTTGGATAAAAATAAATAAAAGTCTTCCCTGGGGAGGGCACAACCTCGCTGATTAAGACAGAAGCAAGTGCACATGGCTCCTTCTATGTTAGATGAGGGGATAGGCAGGATTCTGGCCAATGGAATACTGGCCAAAACAGTGAGTCTGGCCCCAAGTGCGATGGCCCACTCTCTGGCTACCACTTCTGTAAGAGATCCGGCAGCATCCCAGGATGAAAGGAATCAGGATCACGAAACAAGAAAGAAATGCACATGAGTTCAGACAACTGTAACCTTGAGGCTGCTTGTTACAGTAGCTGGCATTAATTACCCCAACCCCTTAGAGACTCAGCCACTTCCAGCCGAAGGAGAGGGGCTACACGCCCTAAACAGCAGCAAGGAAAAAGGGCTGGGCATCACGATGACTGCGGAGACCCACCTGTACCTGGGCCCCTCAAATTCCTCAGCTTCCTCATTAGCCCTCTTGTTCTGCCCAGTGGCTGTTCTTGTTGCTTCTCAAACCTCCAGGTGGATCTGCTCTGCCCAGCCTCAGGATGGCATTTTGCTCTGCTCCCAGGGAGCTGCCTGGCAAGCACTTGTGTGGCTTCCTTCAGCAAATGCTCCAGACCAACCTATATCCCCACCTGTATTTCAACCCTCTGTGCAGAACCCCTTTCTGCCCTTTTTAGGGAACGTGCTCGCTGTCAAATTCTTCCCTCTCCTCTATGTTTAGAAAATGTTCCCCTCTTTAAGGACTCTTTCCCACCAGCACTTCACAGTGATCAAAACTTCAGAGCAAACACAAACATTGCATTAAGGAAATGCAATCAAACCCACTGTGGGTGATGCTCTCACACCTGTGAGGGAGGCTATTATCAAAAAGGCAAAAGACACTCAGCGTTCTCCATGACATGGAGGAAGGGAACCTTTGCATACTGGTGGTGGGGTTAGACATTGATGCAGTCTTTGTTAAGAACATTATAGAGATTCATAAAAATATTAAAAATAGAGCTACCATATGATCCAGCAAGCCTACTTCTGGGTATATATCCAAAAGAAATGAAATCAGCATTTTAAAGAAATATCTGCACCCCCTGTTTATTGAAGCAGGATTCACAATAGCCAAGATGTGGGAGCAGCCTGAGTTGACTCAAGCACCCACTGATGGAGAAAAGTGTTATGTACATGTGTGTGTGTGTGTACGCATGGAATAGACAGACATATAATAGAATATTAGTCTTGAGAAAGAGGGTAATGGATACTTTTAACAAGAGGGATAAACCCGGACTTCACTTATGCAAAGTCAAGTAAGCCAGACACAGGAAAAACAAATACTACCTGATCTCACTTCCACGAAAAATCTGAAAAAGTTGAACTCATAAAAGCAGAGAATAGAACGGTGGTTGCCAACATCTGGGAGGGAGAGGCTGATACGAAGATGCTGGTTCAAAGGTCCAAAGTCTCAGTTACACAGAATACGTAAGTTCTGGAGAACTAATATACCAACTGGTGGCTATGGTTAAGCAAACTGTAGTGTATGCTCTGAATGTGCTAAGAGGGTTGATCTCAAGTGTTCTCACTATGCACAAGCAGAAAATTGTAACTATGTGAAATGATGGATGTGTTAATTAGCTTATTAAAATTACTTAATCAATCCATCAATCATTTGTATCCATTCCATGCGTCATTATGGAACTTTTTCTTTTCCCTTTTCTCTTCCCTCAGGTTTTTGGAAAGGGATGTTTGTTTCATCCCGATTTCTCCCGTCCTTTGCCCTGCCATCCTCTCCCGTCTCACTCTCCTCAGTGCTGAACTGAAGCTGCGTTCTCACGACTTCTGTGACTTCCTTGTTGCCAAATCTGTGGACACTTCATTTTCTCTATTAGTTTCCTAGGGCTGCCAGCATAAATGACCATGAGAAAATAAATGTCTGGCGTTTTAAGCCACCCAAAGTTCTGGAGGCCGGAAGTTGGAAATCAAGGTGTGGGCAGTAGTGGCTCCCTAAGAAGGCTCCAGGGAAAATCTTTCATGCCCCGTCCTAGGATCCACTAGTTGCCAACCATCCTTGGCATTCCTTGGCTTACAGTTGGCACTCCAACCTCTGCCTCTGTCTCCACAAGGCCTTATTCCCTGTGTGGGCCTCCGTGTCTAAAATTTCCTCTTCTCATAAGAACATGAATCATTGGATTAGAGCCCACTGTAATCTAGTATGACATCATCTTCCCTTGTTCACATCTATAAAGACCCTATTTCCAAATAAGGTCACACTCATGGGTACCAGAGGTTAGTATTCTGACATACCTTTTGGGGAGACACAACTCAAACCCACAACACTTGCACACTGAAGTTGACCTAGCAGCCCTCTTCTCCCTGACATACCATTTATTACTGGTCACCCCCACACACTTCTGAAACCTTCTTTTTTCACCTTCGCTTGTTGGTCTTCTCCCCATTACCATTCACTATTAATGTCTCTCAGAGCTTTCCCTAGGCTCTTCCTTTTCCCACTTATCTTTAACCTCAGCCACCCTGCTATGGTTTGGGTATGTTGGGTGTCTCCCCAAGGGTCCATTGTGATTGAAGACTTGGTCCCAATGTGGTGCTATTAGGAGGTAGTGGAAACTTTCAGAGATGAAAGGAAGTAGTGGAAGGTCTTTAGGTCATTGGGGGTGTGCTCTCAAAAGCCTCTCTCTCTCTCTCTCTCTCTCTCTCTCTCTCTCTGTCTCTCTCTCTCTCTCTCTCTCTGCCCTCTGAGTTCTTGTGAAAGAGTTGTTATAAAAGGAGGGAACCCAGCCCTCCTCAGCTCTCATGGTGAAGTCCTCATTAGAACTGAGATAGCTCAATGCCATGCCACTGAACCTCTAAAACTGAGCTAATAAACTCTTTTCTTTATAAAGTTAGCTGCTTCAAGTATTTCATCAGAGTAGTACAAAATCAATACACAACCCTATGTCTTCAGTGACCACTTACGGACTGGTCCACACATACAAATGCTCACAAAATATGTTCAGTTAATAGGTCCACACTGTCTCCACGCCATATTTGCCTCTCTTGCTCCATTCTCATCTCCACACACAGCACTGTCACCCATTTGCCCCTTGAATTTAGCTCCACCCTTGACCACTGAGACTTCCCTCTCTTTTATCCCCCCTTGTCAATCAACTGTCAAGGCCTGTCCATTCCAATATCTCTTCTAAATTTCTGTGGTCCTAGTTCAGGTCACCAGCATTTTGCTCCCAAACCACTGAAAGAGCTTCCTCATGGTTTTCCCACATCCGGCTGTGCAGAAACTCAGATCATATCATCACTTCCATATTAAATACTCTAAATGTCCTTTTTACCCTCAGAAGAAAGTCTAAACTCTTTAGCATGGCTTGCAAGTCCCTTCACGATCTGCCCTACCTACCTTCCCAGTCTCATATCCCATATTCCACCCACACATGTTCACATCCTAACCAAAACCTAGCCACTTGCACTTTGAGTCTTGGTCTTTCGTTATGGTTCTGCTCTGCTGGGACATTCTTCCCTACCCACTTGGATGCCCACCTCAAACTTACATTTCATATTCATTTATGTAACAAATATCTGCTGCATATCTTCTCTGTGCCATGAACTATTTTAGCCATGGAGGATACAGTAGGAAATAAACCACATCTAACTCTGTAAGCTTCTATTTTGGTTGAGGAGCACAGACACAAAATATAAGCAAGCAAATGCACAGAGTATGCAGAGAGGAATGCAGGGTATGCAGAAAGGGAAATATCGTGAGGAGTAGGACATGTTGAAGGACGGGGTTATGTTTTTAGATAAGGTGGGCATGACAAGACAATACTTAAGCTTGACTGGGACATCACACCAGTCTACAGGCTTTTGGAACTTGTCCAAGGCTAGGTTAAGTGCTGTATTTACAAACTCCCACACGGTCTGTATTTACACATCATAGCACTTAACATGCTTTACACTATGTTCTTGTTTATTTCTCAGTATCAGTTATAAAGTTATAGAGCACAGGGGCTGAGTCTGTTATTTGTTATACAGCTCCTTGTAGTTGTTTCTTATATGTTTGTTGAACAAATAAATAAGTTGACAACTTATTTATAAGTCATATAAAGAACTTTATAGCATGCGTGGTGATGTGTTTTATGCAGCACTTTCTCACCCATTTGAGCAAGGCAAGTTTTACTGTCTCCTTTTAACAGACACTCAGGAAGGTTAAGTTTCAGAGGAAAACCTTTCAGTTCCAGCTCTCACCTCTCCGGATGCCGTATGCTTTCCAGAATACCCCACTGCCTGCCTGAACCATGTTCTACAAAACTAAACCACTAACCCCAGTCCATTGCTATCCTCAGCCAATGTGCATTCAGTTTTCACTGCCCCTCCCTGGCTTCCCATAGTCTCATCGCCCCAGAAAGCTTTTACCAAATGCTGAAGCCAACGTGTAAATCCAAAGGCAAAGCCTTCTGGAATTTCTTGATGTAGCCACGGCACAGCGTGCGTGCTTTCTCACACTATTTTTCAGTATATTTAATGCCCTCCTCCAAGTACACATTTAGCAGACCGTTCAGACAACCACAGAGAGGAGCTCAACTGAATTACTTTCCTCTCTGGTGCTTTTGAACCAATGTTGCCTTTTCAACGTGTTAATTTTACAATGTGGGGTTCGTAAAAGCTGCAGGCAGAACTGCAGGCAGGAGTCAGTTAGCAATAATTAATATCTGTATCCATCGCCTGCTCCCCAAGTGACAAAGTGTCACTCCACGTAGAGGAAAGGAGCCAAGGAGGGGATGGCGCAAGAAGCAGCTGTAGAACAAAGGCTCCTGTGTTGTGAAGGGCTGGAGTCATAGCCGCAGCCTCGTGCTGCAGGACTTGGAGAAGTGAACCCGGCTACCCACGTTTGAACGAGATGAAGCTTGTGGCCGGAGTAGCTGGACAGTTCTTGGTAGTTTTCCACTTGCTGCTCACGAGTTCTTGCCCTGCTTGGCTCTCTGTCACTTGGCCCCATAAAAACACCCACTGCAGGGAACTGAATGCTGGTTCATGCCACCCACCAACCGAATGGCATGTGGGGCAGGGGGTTAGAAGTTCACATACTCTTCCCTTTTGTTTTCTTGTGTTTCTTCCTGCATAAGCACCTCTGAGCAGGCCAAATGGCCGTGCTGGAGGCATGGGTTTGGCACTGATGGCTTTCTTCCACCCTCCCATTCTCAGGAGAGGGTGGAGGGAGAGCAGGGGAGAGTTAACTGTTTTGATGAAGAACGGTTTGTAGGATGAGTAGATGCAGACAACAGAAGTAAGCCTGGGGGCTTTGAAATGAGACGCTTTGTAACTAAAGGACGGATGTCCTCCCCTCCATACTGCTTTGCAGTTGAATAGGTGCTGTAAGGGATGAACATGCTTATCTTTCCCGGAAAAAATTGTTTTCTCAGGGAGTTGGAAAATTCCCCAATAAATATAAACATGTAGGGGAAAATAGATAAGCCCTGTCATTCGAGTAACTGGGAATAACTGATTAACCCGCCTATTCTGAACCCCAGAATGCTTCACTCTGAGATCCTGGAGCCCCAATCCTGCTCCCCTTAGCTTTTTAGAAGGAAGAAGCAACCCCTCCACTTTTCCCCTTTCTTCCAATTCAGTTGATTCAAACAGCTGGACTCCTTTAGAAAAAAAGCTACTTTAATCACGGCAGAAACATATTGCTTGCAACACAAACCAGAGAGAAAAGAAAAGCATTTTCTGTGATAGCGCTTCTTTTGGTTTTCACAAAAATGACGAGAATTTTTACTTAAAAATAAAAGCCATAAAGTTGTCTTAGCAGGCACTTGATGCAGAGAGAAGACAGCCATTAAAACAAATTACAGAATGGAAAATAGCACCTTGACAATCCTTTCCTGTTTCTGGGCAGAAGTGTCTTTTCCTAGAAGCAAATTTTGACATGTAATAAAAGGAAAATGTTTTAGGCTCTGAGTGGCTTTTTCAGAAAGGTATCCCTCTGCCTCAGTTGTCACTAACAAAAACAAATTAATAAGGTAAAATCAATCTGAGGTAAGGCAAGAAGCAGATGGAACTGAACGCTGAATTACCCTGCTTGTCAACTGGAGACTAATTCAGAGGGTTGTGCTGAGCTGCAGCTCCTGATGATTATGGACCCAAGGACCCAGAAGTGTAAGTTTCACCACCAACTAGGAGACTTGGTGTGTGGTCCTGAGAACATCTCAGTGTTAGACAACACGAATCTGAGGAGTCATTTTCTAGTTCCTCTTGGGTAGGCTACTTTTGTAACAGCTCAGCAGCTTCTCTAACCTGAGTTTCTTCATCCATAAAATGGAACTATGCTAGGCCCTCTATATCCATGGGATTCAACCAATCATGGATCAAAAATATTTGGAAGCAAATTGCATCTGTACTGAAGATGTACAGATTTTCTTGTCATCACTTCCTAAACAATACCGTACAATAACTATTTACATAGCATTTGCATTGTGCTGGGTACTGCAAGTCATCTAGAGATGATCTAAAGTATAGGAAGGATGCGTATAGATTATGTGCAAAAACTACACCATTTCTTATAAGGGACTCGAGTATCCTTAGCTTTGAGGGGAGTGGGGAGCTGTATCTTGGAACCAACCTCCAGCACATACCAAGGGACAACTATAATAATACTGCTTCATCCATCACATGGTTGTGGAAAGGATTAAAAGATAAAGCAAAATGCTTAGAGACACAAGAAACTTAGTGTGGTGCCTGGCACCCTTCCAAGCAATTGTTGGAAGGTAACCACTATTATTATTACCATATGGAGTATTCAGTAAAACCATTAACTGTGCACCACACGCACAATTTGTTCCTTGTGTGTTCAAGGACTTGAAGTTAAATCTTCAAGATATTCCCAAATGGAAGCATGCTGAACGCAAACCAGATTGAACACTATGTTCAAAGTGAGCTTTCAAACTGTTACAGTATCCAGGCACATGGAACGGGGAGCTCAGGAACTGGAGAGAGTGCTGTGACCTTAATTGATCATGTGGGGGTCAGGGAGAGACGCACATACCCAGTACCGAGTGGAAGTTAATCTTAAAGCCAGGGGCTAGACAACCCTTTCTGTAAAAGACCAGATAGTAAATATTTTTGGCTTTGTGGGGCAGTCTGTTTCACAACTATTCCATTCTGCTGTGAAAGCAGCCTTAGGTAATCCGTGAACTAATGAGGATGGCTGTGTTCCAATAAAGCTTTATTTACAAAACAGGCAGTGGGCCAGATTGGGCCTATGGGCTGTGCTTTGCCGACCCCTGGTCTAGATTCATCCATTCAACACATATCTACCGTATATCTTATACGTCACAGATACCATTCTAGATGTCTGGAGATGAGACTATAACCAGAATAAAGTCCCTCACGTAATGAAGCTGACATTGTATTAAAAAGCTACTTGTTATTATCTGTTTCCCACACTGAAGAGGCTAAAGGAAGACAGTTTTCGGAGAAGAGAGTCATCAATGAGGTGATGTGTTTCCGATAGTTTGAGTAAGGTGAAGACAGAAAATTAGCCACTGTGTTTGGTGACAAGGAAATTAGCAGTGACTTTGACAAGAACAGCTTCAACAGAATGATGGGGACAGATACCTGGCTGGAGGGACACAGAGGCAAGGAAGTGGGTCTGTAAAGGGACAGCAGGAGGGAGGTGGCGGCTGCAGGGGTGGGGATTGGTTGTGTTAAGATGGAGAGATTAATTACAATGGGACATTTTGACACAGGGGAACCAGAAATGGTGTTCCAGAGTGTCAACAGGACACCAGTCCCAGCACCCAGGTGAGCAGGTCCTGTCCCTGCTGGGGAGCAGGAAGAGGGCAGAGCAGAGGGGCACAGGTGCATTGTGGGAGAATGAGCCAGTTCTTTCCCAGTTGTTTCCTTGTTCTCACTAAAATCAGAAGGAGGATCATGAGGCAGGAATGAGGGCGAGAAGAATTCCTGTGACAAGATGAGAACATTTGGAATTGGCCATCATACAGGAGGAGACTTTCCCAGCAGGACCCGTGGTTGATCCTGGCTCATCTATCCGAGGGCTCTTCAACCAGGCCTCAGCCTCTGGAACAATCAGCTTAGTGCAGGGGGTGGCCTTAGAGATGCAAGTCATGGCCTGCTTCCTGGACAAATCTGCCTGGCAACCTTCACCAGTAAAGTGCTACCTGCTGGGTGGAATGGTCTCCGTAGAATGATCTACAAGCATCAACCCCTGGAATAAGGCAGAGAGAGGGACAAAGAGTCTAAAATTAGTCCTGAGTACCTAGTGCTAGGTGACTTAGCATTTTTACCAGACAATGAAGTCCAAAAGTCATATACTATTCGGTACTGCCAGAGCCACCTCTATTTTTAGAAGTTCTCACCCATGACTATACACTCACTCTGCCCTGTAGAGTAGGCAGGCAGTGCCAATGCCACGCTACCATCTATTCAGGCCCTAGCATATGCCAGGCCCTATGCTCAGAGCGCTCAGCATATTTTCCTACCTGTCACCGTGAAACACTCCAGCAGTTGGTACTGTTGTTGATTCATCTCGCACGTGAAGCACATGTGAGGCGGCAAGTTGAAGGTCACATAGCAGAGAGTATCGCCAGTCTGACAAGTCTCAGGCCCTGGAGTACACTGAAAATGCCCCTGATTCAATGAGATGTTGAATTTGACCACAGGTAACAGAAACTCTCAAAATATCAGCTTAAACAAATTAGGGGCCTCGTTTTTCTCATGTAGGGAAACCCAATGGTAAGCCACTCAGTACTGGAATGGCGGCCACACAATGCCATCTAGAACTTATATTTCTTTTAGCTATTTGCTTCCTGGCCCTTAGTTTGTGGTCTTTGTGCTCGCGGTCACTGCATGACTACAAAATGGTGACTCTACCTCCAGGACCACATCAGCATTCCAGGCAGAAGAAAGGGGGTATCCAAGGCTCTCATCCACCAGAAGAGTCTTACTTTCAAAATGCATCCTCCAGGATCCCAGGGCACTCCCCCAGGATCTGGAATTTCACAAAGTTGTGGGCACAGTTCCATCCAGGATGTATTTCACCTCCACCCTTGGAAACCAGAAGCATCCCTCTTTACTACACAGAAGAGACAAAGGAACTTATGCTTCTAATGAAACAAGAGGTTCAGTCTTCATACACGTGAGTCCGGGGAGCTAACCCCACTGCGTTAATGATACAAAGACACCATGGTAACAAGACGCCATGGGGGGACATCAGGACAGCCAGATCTGACCACCCAGCTGGGGATGGAACTCTATCTAACCTGCTTTTCATTAGGACATTAACTAAAATCCCAAATGCTGATCATTCATCAAGGGACATTCTGACCTTATCTACTCCCATTTTTAATAGTCTTATTTAAAAAAAAAAAAAAAAGTAGTTGTAGGTTACGGGAAAATTGAGCAGAAAGAACAGAGTGTTCCCAAGGATGCACGCATGCCCTCCCCCATAATTTCTCTCTGTTAGTAACATCTTGCTCTTTGCACTTCTTACCAGCGAGGAGCCAGTGTGGATACATTATTACAAACCGCAGCCCACGGTTTACATCCGGGCTCACTCTATGTTGTGCCTTTTGTGGGTTTTGACAAATATATATGGAGTCATCCTGATGGTGCCACACAGAATAGTTCCTCTGACCCCCAAATTCCAGGCTCTCTCCTTATTCATCCCTCCCTCCATCCTCCTAAACACCAGGCAACCACTGGCCTCTGCTGTCTGTCGTTTTGCCTTTCCGAGGATGCACATCGCTGGAGTTATATGGTACACAGACTTTTTACACTAGCTTCTTTCCCTTAACAATATTCATTCATGGTTCCTCCATGTCTTCTGTGACTTGATAGCCCTTTTTTGTCAGTGAATAAGATGCCATTTTATGCTCCCTAATCTGCTTACCCACTTGCCTACTGAAGGACATCTTGGTTACATCCAGATCTTAGCAACTATAAACAAAGCTACTATAAACATCCATGTGCAGGTTTTGGTGAGGACGTACATTTTCAACTCATTTGGGTGAGTACCACAGAGCACCATTGTTGGTGTCTATGGTAAGAGTATGTTTGCTTTTATAAGAAACTGTCTTTCAGGGGCTGAGGATTTAGCTCAGCGGCACAGCGCCTGCCTGGCAAGTGCAAGGTCATGAGTTCCATTCCCGGTACTAGGGGGGAAAAAAAAAAAAGAAACCTTCTTTCAAAATGGCGTCCCACTTTTCATTTCCGCCAGCTGTGAATGAAAATTCCAGTTGCTCCACATACTGCCCGGTGTTTGGTGTTTTCAGCATTTTTAATTCATGCATTCAACCAATACTTACTGCACACATACTTGACGTCACATATAAGAGAAAGTCTACCTCAAACTTCTAGGTGCTGAAGGTTCACAGTGTCCTCAGGTTCTCAGGGGAAAGTTGCAGAAAGTTCTGCGTCCTTTGATCAAAGCCTTTGAACTTGAGCTGAGATCCAGATCACCTGGAATGTTTATTAAAACAGATTAGTTGCAGCGGGGGATACTCGGATAGAGTTTCTGATTCTGAAACTAGGACAAACTCCAAGAATTTGTGTTTTTAACAAGTTTCCCAGCTGACACCGCTGCTGGCCCAGGGATAAGTCCTTGAAAATCACTGATGTAGGTGCTTCTGATAGAAAGAAAAGCACCAACTGGGATGGCAGCTCCCCCACGCTGAGCTGTGTCAAAAGCACCTAACCCAGCGTATCAGGGAGTTCATGATATCTGCCTTTTGCCTGCCCTTGAAGGAAGGTCTCGATCCCCCCTAAAACAGTGTAGTTGAAACCTTCTTTTCCTTCCAGAACAGAAAACCATCTGTTAAACACGTTTATGCATCACCCTCTGGGCAAGCCGAGCTGTGGGGGGAGCCCTAGCATGAAGATGCCTTCTGGAATGTCCAGCAGGTGCTGATGTGAGAGGCTATGCTAATGCATTTTGATGGGCACTGATCATGCTTGGTCGGTTTGTTTGTTTCAGTAGATGCCTCATCTCCTGGTGCTGGAGTTTGTGCTGAGCCACCAAATGCCAGGTGACCCCAAGGCCTGATCATTTATGGTTAACTTCTCAAGAGTAATGTCGTCTGCAGAACAGACCTGGTTGTGACCCCAAGAGTCAGCCCATTCCACAGCCATCTCCTTGGTCTGCCTTGACAGTTATTAATTACAGCCTCCCCTGCACTGTGCCGCAGCAGTCAGCTGATGACAAGGGCGCCTCTGGACTGACACTGCGTTGCTGCCGTTTTGCTCACCAGCATGTGCTGTGCCTAACTGTGCCCGACCCCGGGGGACGTTCTCCATGCTTCTTAATCTTCCCCAGATCCTCTGGAGGTGGGTCGTACGCCCTGGTCATTAAATGCCTCCCCAGATTACAGATGAACAAACAGCCTCAGTGCAGATTAGGCACCCATTCCCGATCACAGGACTGAAAGCGACAGAGCTAGAATTCTAACTCGGGTCATCCTGATCTTGCAGACTTGTTATGGAAGGGCAGGTCTAAGCAGAGTTACCAAGATATGGACCCTGAGAACAGCAGAAATTTACAATCAAGAATGAAGACTTCTAGGAAACACATCTCCGGCTGGAAGTCTCTTCCTGCTTTCACATTCCCATGGAGCTCTCGGCATTCCTCGCTAGCAGCACTGTTCTTGGAACATGGAGAATAAGGCTTCTTCTACCCCGCTGCTCACCTGCCCCAGAGTATTGCCCAAAGTGGGCACTGAAAAACAGGTATGTTTAGGAAATGAATGGATAGATTAACACTGGCCAGGTTGAACACCTCTAGTATCCAGATCTTGTTCCTACTAGTTAATCCAAGGCTCTCTGGAAAATGGTCAATTCTAAGACTAGAGCAGGAAATAAACAAGATGATCCTGAGGCATTTCATAGTGCCTGAAAAGTAATGAAGTGAAAAACAAACAAACAAACAAAAAACTAAAAAGCCACACTAATAGTGGTATGTCAAAGGGAAACGAAAGAAAAAGCAGACTGAGCTACCACAAGCCAAAGCTGAAGCAATTTGAGCAAAAATTAAGTCATACAGAATTATTACCAAAAGTATAAAATGAACATTCATGTGTCCATGTGGATATAAACAAATGATTGAGTGAATATATACACAAATAGGAGAGAACAGACAAAGCTCCAGTGTGGAGGGATTCCTAATAATTCACATAGATATTTTTCCCTCAATAAGTGGGAGCATAAGCCATAATGGATCCCTTCCAAAGAGTATATGCAATAGAGAAATCCAGCCACCCCTAGCTTATCTAGGTGAGGCAGAGGCAACATTAACAGTGATAAACCACGTTGTAGCGTGTAGCCTTGACATGATTTGATGAAAGTTGCAGTTTATCTCTTAGTCTGCCTCTTGCAAACTCATATATAACCCCAGTGCCATCATGGGGAAAAAAATCAGACAAATTCTAATTCTAGATCCTGCAAATAACCTGGCCAGTCCTCCTCAGAGCTGTCATCAAAAACCAAGAAAGTCTGAAACACTGTCACAGCCACAAGAAGCCTAAGGAGACCCGAAGATTAAATGTAATACGGTACCCTGGATTCTGGGATCAAAAGAGAAATACATAAAAGGACACTAGGAGAACCCGAAGAAAAATATGAATAAACTGTGGGCTTTAGTTAATAATAATGCACCAGTATTGGTTCATTAGTGATGGAAGTGGGTGTAAGGTAGATGGTACTCTCTGTACCACCTTTTGCAATATTTTTGTAAACTTAAAACTCTTTTAAAATATCAAAGTTTAATTTGGAAAGAAAAAGGCCAGATCATACCATTTAGAAAGTGGGACTCCAGCTTGGCTACACTCTGTACGTGGAGGAGGGAAGCAGTCTAGAAAACAGTAACAGACTATTTACAGTTCTCAGCATGAGCTGTGCTCCCATAAAGAATGCAATTTTATAGATCGAGCTTTTCCAGTAATGATTACTTAAGTGCCCGTATATATCAACAAAAAATGGATAAGTTAGTAGAACTCTGCAAAGGTATAGACTTTTCTCTAGGAAGAGCCAATATGGTTTAATAAAGAATCAGAATTTCTGAAGTGTGTGGTCCCCTCCTTCGCAGCTCCCAAAAAGCTGCTAATTGCATCTGTATCATCCATTGGAACCACAGCAGGTAGATGGCCAAGCAGCATAGTTTTTCACGAAGATCTGCTCTGGACTTATATGTGTTTTGATTGTCATCAATCATCCTCAAGCAACCGAAAGGTTCCCCTGAAAAGATGCCCGAAGGCAGGTGGTGGAGGTGAGGGACTAAGTCCCGTGGTTCAGTGAGTTCCATGTTTGACAGCAAGAGTCTTTGCTGCCCTATCCTGGATGGAGCAGTGTAACAGTCAAATCCCTCCCTTCTCCTTCCTTCCTGCTGATTCCAGGGGGACGGCTGAGCTCTACAGATGAGCTTGGTTAAGCAGACATTGCCAGGAGATGGGAAGTTGGAAGAAAGGAGAGGGCGGAGAATCTCTCTGCCTCATCAGGCCCATTTTCTGCACGGCTCCAGCTCCATCCACACACACTCATCATGGGTGCTGAGTGGTCCAGCTCCTGGCTCTGATACAGCTCTTCTTCTCTGACTACCCCACCCTCCCCATGCCTACAGGTGCACTGGCTTCTTGCTGTTGCTGATTTTTGGGACCTTTCAATGCCCTGTGTCTTCTCAGTGCTTTTGCCTTGTGCTTAACCAATTCCCTGGATTAAATACCCAGTGTTTAGAATACTTAGCATAGATTCTGATTTCTGGTGAAACTCTGCCA
Source organism: Chinchilla lanigera (assembly GCF_000276665.1). Lineage (NCBI taxonomy): Eukaryota > Metazoa > Chordata > Mammalia > Rodentia > Chinchillidae > Chinchilla > Chinchilla lanigera. The sequence continues at coordinate 33,371,669 of NW_004955407.1, read as the reverse complement.
TGTCTAAATCCTGATTTTTTTTTTTATTCCCAACCAGTCCAAGCAAGGGACACACACACACAAACGCACTGATTTTGAAAGCACTTTGCATCGTTGCCTAATGTTGCCTCGTTACAGGGAGTGTGTTTTAGGAACATAAGGATGTCCACCTGGTTTAGGTGGATGCCTACCACTATGGGGAATCCAGGAAGCTCTAAAAGGACCCAAGAGAATGGCCTAGAAGCATGGCTGAACTTTCTGTGACACCCTGGACCAACAGCCACAGCAAAATTATTCAATGTATCTCCTCTAAAACTAACAAAATGTCTGCCTACACCCTTTCAAGCCTTTCTATGGTCAAAAGTAGGAAAGTGATATTCTTTGGTCACTATGGTGTCACAGTGGGGTCACTCCTGCACCTCTGGGTTTACTAGGCAAGCTAAAAGCAGCATCTTTGATAGCTACCAGATGCCACTGTTGGTAAGAAAAAGGTGTTGTGCCTTTGCTTAATACTGGCAACTTCATTTATCTTATTGATTTTATCCTTAGAAAGAACCATTTGGGAAATTTTAGACAGGTACTTGTAGTAATAAAGGATTATTTGAATAAAGGGCCCTTTGTTATTTGGAGTGTGTGTGTGTGTGTGTGTGTGTGTGTGTAGAGTACTTATTTCATTTATTTTCATAAGTTGTAAAACTAAAACATTCATATTGTCCTAAAATAAGCAATTTGATCCACCAAGTTCACCAGAAAACAATCAATGTTCTAATTAGTTCCTCACTATGTAGCTTTAATGCCAGTGTCCTTTAGGTAGCAAACATCATTCCTGACTTGTTATAGTGTGAATTCCAGACAGCATGTTCTTAGGGAACCGGGAAATGTAGACTCTCTTAGGTGGAAATAAGTTCATGAATGTACATGAACACATATATTCTATAATGTAAGTTGGTGAGCAGTAAGCTTCACTACATTGCTATTCTAGCATCCAAATCTGTGTAGCTTCAGAGAAATGAAAAATGCAGCCAAATATCTTTATTGTCTTCCTTCTGCTTATCAACATGTTGCAATCACTTTTATGGAAGGACAATTTCTTCCCCAGAAGATACACAGAAACAATGTCTCAGAAATGCCGCTCTTGAGCAGATAACAACTTGTAACTCCAAAAGAACAAGATACCCATAGTCATGGGCAAAACTAAAAGTTTGACACAGTCCTTGTCCTCTTTGGGTTCAACTTGCCCTACACTAGACACACAATTAAATGCATTTCCATGCACACTGGCAAAAGAAATATTCCCCACGCATTATCTTACTTCCAATGGCTCACAAACTTTGGGGCATATTAGGATTTCCCAGGAGCTAAGGACAATCCATATCCTTGATGCCAGCTCTTCATGATTGGTAGGTGGTCGGGAGCCCAGAAATCTGTAATCAGGGCAGTGCCCCCCCATTCTATTGCTGGCAGGTCTCCAGACCATGCCTTGTAGAATCATGGGTAAGGCAATACTCAGGGGACCATATACCCACAACCTTTGGATATGATATATTTTTACCTTACAGTCAATTTCACTTTTAATTAGACCAATGCCACCAGTAACACAGTAGTTGGATTAACTGCTTTCAAAAAAGGATCCTAACCCAGGTATACCTCTTCCGGGTATCTTCTCAAAAGGGTTTCATATCATACTACGGAAATATACGCATACCCATGTTTATAGTAGCATAATTCACAATTCATAAATCTTAAAAAGCTCTATATGTCCATCAACAGATGAATCGATAAAGAAAATGTGGTAATTTTATCCATTTAATTTTTTACATTGTAAAGACTCAACTGATAAATCTGTGTGAGTATACTTCTAGACTTTCTGTTCCATTTGATTGCTTTGTATGTTCTCCCTTCACTAATATGACACTATCTTGAAAACAATATCTTTGTTAAGTGTTGTGGTGGATTGACAACTGGTGGTCAATTTTGAACACCCAGCTGAACTGAACCAATATGCTGCTGGGTGTGGGAGCCCAACCTGAGGATGGTTGCCAGCAGCATAAGAGGCAGAACTGGAGAGAAAGAAGTTTTGAAGCTGTTAAGGAGCTGTTGGTTCTCTTGAAGGAGCTTGTCATGCTGGCTTTCCTAATGAACTTGGATGTTCTCATCACTGGAGGAGCTCGGGACCTCACGGTCACTGAGCATGGACAAAGAAAAACCAAAAAAAAAAAAATTTTCTTTGGTCAGGCCGAAATCTGGAATGGGTTTCTGAAGGCCTTTTTATAAATTTCAATATAGAGCTCCCATGCATTTTTGTTTAATTTCTCTTGTAACTATAAATGGATAAATGGCCTTGTTGTTTTTAAAAATAAAATAAATAAAAATAACTGCAAATAGAAAAAAAGGATGTGTGTGTGTGTGTGTATATATATATATATATATATATATATATATATATATATATATATTTATAATGGAGTGCTACTCCGTGATAAAGGAGGATAAATTTGGGTCATTTGTAGGAAAATGGTTGCACCGTGAGACTATAATGCTAAGCAAAACAAATCGGACACAAAAGGTTAACTACGACATGGTTTGTCTTATATGAGAAACTCAAAGAATAAATAATTTAGAGAGCAAAGTGAAAGCCAGACCAAAGGAAGCTGGAGTGGGGCCTTGAAGACAGGAAGGGGATCTAGGCCAGGAACAGAGGAGGGAGGGAGGGAAGGAGGGGGTGGGAAAAGGAAGCAAAGGGACAAAGATGAGGTAAGTGTATGCACAACTCCCCACGGTGAACGTGTTTAACATGTATCACAAATGTGTACTCATTTTTAAAAGTCTATTTTAAGAAAGGACAAAGGACAGGGATCATAGGACGAGGACCAAAAACATTCCTCCCTTGCTCCCTGCAGAGCCCCCGCCACCCCAGCCTTCACTTGTGTGACACTCCTGGGAGAACACCTGAAGCACCCCTTGCACTTTCATTCCATATGCTCTTCTCCAAGGAAGGAAAGCTCATTTGAAGAGCAAATCACTTAGGTCCCCAGCCGGGCTTCCTGCAGAGAACCTGCAAGTGTTTTCCAGAGCGTGGCTCCCTACCCAGGGCCCAGCCAGAAGCACCTTCCTGCTTGGTGCCCTGGACAAGCTTTGAAGATCAGGCCCGAATCTGGAATGGGTTTCTGAAGGCCAGCACGGGAGTATCTGTGACTGAAACCTGCAAACTCATGTGCCAGGAATGTCTAGGTCCTTCCTCATGCAGAGCGGTGGTGTTTAATGAAAAAACACAGTCCTGAAAAATGAGACAGTCCATGCATTACCCATATTCATGAAAATTGGAACAACAGTCCAGGAAATGCAGATGTCTCCTGTCCTCAGCACTTCACCTTTCCCATGTGGCTATTTAATATAAATGTCCTAGAAGCTCTTCCACCAGAATCTATCAGGTGGCGGCATCTGCCAAGCCACTCTCCCCTTTCTTGTCTTATCCAGCCTGATGCTAGGCACTGGGAAGGGAATATGGGGATGGCAGATAAAACGAATCTTTTAAAAACAAGATTCTGGCTTGGATTTTCGCTGCCCAGATTACCAAGCAGATAGGCATTTTATTTTGCTAACTGAAAAGGCTAGTTTATATCTTTCCTGGATCATTGTCTAACCTAAGTGCTATGGAAACATTCTCAGAGAGAAAGACTTTCTTGTTTGTTTGCCCTTTATATTGCTACTGGTCATCCCACTCATAGAATTTAGGCAGTCATCTGCTACTTCTGCTTGGAGGCAGGCCAGCTAGCAAAGCCCTCTGCGAGTTGCCCAAACCATGATTCATGAAATCAGAGTCAGCTCAGAAGTTCTACATGGTACCATGCTGTAAGTTGGGCCACATTCCAAGCCCATCTTTGGTGGATGGAAATGGTTCCTCTCACTTGTTTCTCTAGGCAGCAAACCACATCGAACCCAAACTACATATATTCCTCAGGATAGTCTTTTTATTTGTTTGGAGTTCTATTTTTGCCATCAAGCACCTAGCAGTTTTCTTCTGAAAAGAAGCTGTGAAAAGACGGGTTCCCAAGAGCCACAGGGAATCCCTACGTGATGATTAATTTTAAAGTGTCAGTCCGACTGGGCTAAAGAATGCCCATGTAGTTGCTAAAACAGTTCTGGGTGTGTCTGGGAAGGTACTTCCAGAAAGCATTTGCATTAGATTCCACAGACTGGAAAAAAATAGATCTTGCCACTGTGGTTTGACATTGTCCGATTTATTGAGGTCCCAAATAGAACAAAATGGTGGAGAAAGGGTGAATATGTGCTCTCCCCTTGAGCGGGGACATCATCTTCTCCTGCTTTCTGATACTGAGCTGCTTCTCAAGGATTCAGACTTTGGAATTTACACCACCATCCTCCCAACTCCTCTTCTCAAGCCTTTGGACTCAGACTGAACTACACCACCAGCTTTTCTGTGTTCGCAGCTTCCAGGCAGCAGATCAGACTAGAACGGGACAGTCATTCCCAGGTATTTGTGGGGGATGAGTTCCAGGATGACCCACAATACCAAAACCTGCAGAGGCTCCAGTGCTTTATTTAAAGTAGCATAATATTTGCACATTAACCATTCCACATCCCTCTACATACTTCAAATTATCTCTAGATTATGTATAATACTCAATGCAATTTAAGTGTCATGTAAATAGCTCTTATACTGTATTGTTTGGGAAAATACTACAAGAAAAAGCCTGTACACATTGGGCGTAGCTACAATTCTTTAAAAATATTTTCTCTCAATGGTTGGGTGAATTTGCAGATGTAACACTCATAGCTACAGAGACCAACTGTGTATCTCCAACTAGTTCTCCTTCAGTGGACATTCCCAACTGATGCACCCTGCAGTGGGCCATGGAGATCTCTTTATGCTTCTCATAAAATAAAGGTAAGGGAGGAGGTTGGCCAGGATCTTCCCTCCTGGGATCTGACTCTGTTCAAGCACTGACTTTTCCTCCCTTTCCCTCCCTTTCCTTCCCTTTCCTTCCCTTTCCCTCTCTTTCCCTCCCTTTCCCTCGCTTTCCCTCCTTTTCCATTCCTTTCCCTCTCTTTCCTTCCCTTTCCCTTCCCTTCCCTTCCTTTCCCTTCCCTTCCCTTCCTTTCCCTTCCTTTCCCTTCCCTTCCCTTCCCTTCCCTTTCCCTTCCTTTCCCTTCCCTTCCCTTCCCTTCCCTTTCCTCTGCCTCTTTCCTCTGGCAACCCCTGACAGAAACAGACCAGCACTGAAGAGACGTTGAATCCCAGCCGGCAGATTTCTAGGCCATTGTGAGCTTCCTTTCCTCAACTGATAGAACAGGTATAGATATCTTCAAAGGATTAGGGAGTCAATTCAGTGAGATAGAAAACATAAAAGGGACCTAAGAGATACTACTCTGTCATTTGTCCTGTGAAAGGGAAAGGTTCTGGGATGGGAGAAGGGTACGGTTGTTTCCTTGGTACTTGAAAAATCTCTTCACTGGCGAAATTTCAAGGTGTCCTCCCTGTAGCTCATGGCTATAGTGACACTACCATCATCTGTCTGCGGAGGTGCACTTTCACAGTCTGAGGGGGTTGCACAGTCCAGGCCAGGGTCTCCACACAGCCCCTTTAACCACTACGATCAGTTTCTTGCTTTGAAAAGCACAGCAATGGTTTTCCCTTCTGTACTTATATTTAGAATGTAAACAAAAAGCAGTCACAACAATAGTTATTTGAGTGTTTCATGGATGAGTCTTTAATACTCTTGAAATTGTATGAATGTTTGTGTGCTAGGTACACAACAAAGTTTCCAGAGAGACTGTACATGCATGAGTCAAAAGAAATATAACACAAGCCATACATTTAACTAGTAATAACAGTAAAAATTGAGAAGATAAATAATATATTTCATTTAAACCGACATATCCAAAATATTCTCATTGGAATATTAAAAGAAATTATCAGGGTGATATATACACACACATACATACCTACATACATTTTTTTCTAAATTCACAATCTGGTGTGTTTTTTACACTTGGGACACCTCTCAAGTCCAACCAGCCCTATTGCATGTACTTAATTTAGAGCAGCTACATATGGTTAGTACATATGTCTATAGTTTTTTTAGATTTTCATATCCCATTAATAACAAGTAGCGGGACTGTTACAGTGAACAGTGAGAGATCGTGGCTGCTAAATCCCAAACGAAGCTCTTGGTAGCACTAATAACAGTTTGGAGGTCTCCTTCTGAGCTCAGAAGAAGACTCAGATAAATGATCCCACTGGATCTTTATTACAACCCATGAAGTGGAGGTAGTACATATCATTTCCTCAGATGAGAGTTGAGAAAATGGAGCTTTAAAAAACTGAATAATTGTTGAACATGATGGTGCACTCTGGGAAGCTGCGGCAGGAGAATTGCAAGTTTGAGCCCCGCCTAGCCAACTTAGGAACTCACAAATGCCCTGACTCAAAATTTTATTAAAGAGCTGGGAATGTAGCTCAATGCACAGTTCCTGAGTTCAGTCCCCAGTACCACGGTGGTCATGGTGTATAATCTTCTTGATAATTTGCTACATTCTGTCTCCCACTATCTTATGGAGCATTTTTGCATCTATGTTCATTAGGGAGACTGGCCCATAGTCCTCTTTCTTTAGGTGGACCCTTCTCTGGTTTTGGTATCGGGGTAATGCTTGCTTCTGAGAATGAGTTTGGAAGTATTGCTTCCCTTTCAATTTCATGAAAGAGTTTGAAGAGGTAGTGCGAATAGTAATTTTTTGAATAACTGACCTCAACTCAAACAGCTGGAAATTGGTTGGTTAAAAATCCCCCAATTTCCTGGTCCTAGGGAAGAAACAGCTGCCTCTTGCAATCCTGTAGAAGGTATTCTTTTTTATATTCTCCAATTAATAAGTGGGACCTGATCTACATGTTGTTCATTACTGTTCCCCAGCAAGGAGCAGGCACAAAATTCCTACCTGATGAATTAAATCCAACCAAATGAAAGCATGGTACACGGCAGACACCCATAATCAAGCCCAAGTCATCCACCCTTGGGACCTTTTAATGAAGTGGAATCACAACAGCCACCTCCACGCCACAGTCCTCAGTTGCCTGCGTCTGTCCTTTAACACTCTCTTCTTCCCCCAAAATGTGCCAAAATATGAAGCGTGATGGGAAAATATGGTGAATGTCTAATTTTTTAAAATTTATTACAGTAAAAGACACATTGTCATTCATCCCCCTCAGAGTACTCTGCCTTGCTAAGAACACACTTCTCCCATTGTTCTTGCCACTTTCTGAAGCAGTTCTGGGTGTACTCTTTCATGAGTGTCTTTTTTGTGCTGTGATGGATGCCTCGATGTACTGAACTGATTCAAAACATTCACCTTTCACGGTCATTTGGACTTCAGGGACGAGCCAGAGGAAGTTGCACAGTGTAAGATCCAGTGAAGAAGATAGATGAGGACACACTGAAATGTTTTTACAAGGCTGCCTTTCAGCTGGACGGCTCTAGGCAGCATCACTCATTGTACTTTTCAATCGCACTTCATAAAGACGCTCACAACAAAGGACTTTCATAACTGCTTTGGAAAGAAGCAAGAACAATGGAATAAGCAAGTTCAAAGTGAAAGGGAGTATTTTGAGGGGTACGAATGGCAAAGTGTCTTTTATTATGATGAATTTTCAGAAGTTAAACAGCCACCATATATGTGATCATACTTTGTACCTTGGGATCTTTTTCTGGGCAAAGAATCTTTACTGTGGCTCCATTTTCATGCTCACTTTGCACTTTTTAATGGAAATTTACTGCTCCAGATGAAAATGGCAAATGAACTTTAAAGTAGTTTCAGTCTGACGCAATTCGGACATTAACCTCTGCTCTACCTGGAGAAGGCTTTGGACCACCCCACGAGGCTGTAGATGCTACAATACGAGGGTAAGGGAAACATCATGTTGCTCTTCCTCCTTGCCAACTGTGTTACATGGGATCATGCACACCTGGGAGAGCAGTAAAATCTCTGACTAGCAATGTCAGCAGATGGCCTGACCACCTCAGTGGAGATAGAACCCTGTCCCCTGGCACAAGCTCCTGCTGGCCACTGGCTCACTTCTACTGTCTGTCAGCCGCAGCCTCCTCCACTGAAGGACTCTGGCCTCCCTGGGTGGCAGCCCTGGCATCCTGTGCCTGGGCTACTCTGCCAGGGTTTGATGGAAACCTGGGCCAGGTGTGAAAACTGCTGTCTTACTGGAGGTGTTAGGATGTAAAACCGAGGCAAAGAGCCAGGGCCAGAGCTTTCTACCCCATGCCCTCAGCTGCTGCTTCTTGCCAACTTGCTACTGGGTACCAAGGAGGAATTTAGGCCAGGGAGGTTGAGCAAAAGCTTGTTCTGAACGTTTTATGAGCTCTTCAAATCTGATTGGCGGGGCTGGGGATTTAGCTCAGTGGCACAGCGCCTGCCTGGCAAGCACAAGGTCGCGAGTTCGATTCCCAGTACCGGAAAAAAAAAAAAAATCTGATTGGCAAACATTTCACAGCTGGGGACCTCACATTTAACCCTATGGATGCAAACCAGAGGGCAATGGAGTCCCATGCTATTTCTGTCGAATGTGTCATGTTTCTGTAATACTTCTCTGTGAATAAGTTGTTCTGGATGGCACCCAAAATTACTATTCATTTTGTGGGTTGATTTAAAAAAAACTCGATTAAATGAACAAACCAAACTATGTGCAGTGAAAGACTCAAGGTTCACTCATTAATAATCATTTCACTTCCATCCTTGCACTTCACATTCTACACACTGGGGACACTAAAGTGATTGGGGTCTAGAGTCTCATGAAATACGACTGAGGAGGTGGGTGAGAGGACAGAAAATAGATAAGGAAACAAATCAATACTAATGGTAATCTTATTATACATAAGTGCTATGAAGACATTAAGTGTATGGGGCATAGAGGCATGTTGTGGCGAGAAAGATGTTCAGAAGGGAGCCTTATTGGAAAAGGTGGCATCAAGCCTCTAAGAGGAGGGACAAGAGGCACCCAAGTACTTGAAGATCGGTGGGGGGGGGGGGGGAGCATGTGGACAGAAGGAACAGCACAGCCAAACTTCAAAGCAGATATAAGCTTGGAGCTGGGGAACGAGGTGAGGGAGTGGTGAGTGTGACGGGGGATGGGAACCCTGTAGGCTGTGGTCCTGAGTGAGGGTTTTACACTGAGCAGCACAGGTAGCTAGATATGAGCTCACGTGGGTTGTCGAAGGTTCCCTAGCTGCGGCTGGAAATGAATGAGAAAAAGGGGCCAGCAAGAGGGCAGGGGGTCATAGCAGCTGCCCTCAAAGAGACCCCAAGCCAGAGTGGGAGAAGGCCAGGCATGAACTACCTAGAACTCAGATTAAGTTTGGATTACGTTTCAAATCAGAGCTGTAAGCTGAAGGCCTCATGAGATAGCAGCCAGCTGAGAAGGAGTCACCCCAGCTGAGGAGGCAGGAGGACTTGAGGGGGATGCGGTGTGGGGCTGTGTGGGCCTGAGCCAGACTTCTCCTAGGAAATCAAGTGCCTTGAATTTTCCAGCCACTGTATGAGGTCACTCCAGTGCCAATAAGCAATCTCAATCTCCCCACTCCCACGGAAGACGTTTAATGTCTTCTGGAGCCTTCTACCCTGGCCACAGGTTCTAGAGTCATGCTTTCAATAGGAGCACTACAGGGGCTAGGGATGTGGCTCAGTAGCACAGCTCTTGACTTGTATGCACAAGGCCCTGGGTTTGATCCCCAGCACCACAAAAAAAGAAAAAAGAAAAAAAAAAAAAATAGGAGCACTACATTAGCTTCCACATAGGTAGTGGCAAAGGACTAAATCTGATTTCTTTGACTTGAAGAATTCAGAAGATTCTGGAAGCCACAGAGCAACTACTATGGTTTGGATATGGTTTGAGTATCCCCCAAGGGTCCTGTGTTGGGAGCACAGTCCCTAGGAAAGCAGTACTGGGAGGTGGTAGCATCTTTCAGAGGCCTCTAAACACCCTAACATGTGACCTGTAGGTCACTGGAGGCATGCCCTGAAAGGAGGTGAAGGTGGTCCTCATCCAAACTCCTGGAAATTCTCCAAAGAGAGTTGTTATAAAAGGAGCAAGCTGCTACCCCTCCATCCCTCTGCTTTCTAGCTTGACATGTGACAGCTTATTCTGAAACAAGCTCCCACCACTGTCATGTGCTGTCTGCCACAGGGCCCTCATGAGAGCTGAGCAGATGCAGGTGCCCTGCCCTTAAGCTTCTAACCCTGTGAGCTATATAAACCTCTTTTTCTTCATAAGTGTCTCGTGTGAGGTATTTTGTCATGGTTGTAAAAAGCTGATGAATACAAAGGCTGTCTCCTGGTTAGATACTAATGAACATAGTATTGGAGCCTGGTTGGAGCTCACGTTGGCAAACTGTGATGCCTTTCCAGTATGCAGGGATCAGCTCAGAACCACAGTGAACCTCATCCGTCATTTGGTCCAGCATTGTCCTGCACCATGGGCAGTGCTCAGGCAGCATGGTCAGTATCACCAGGAGCATGTTGGAAATGCGCTCCCCAGCCTGCTCCAAATCGTCTGAACCAGAACCTGCACTTTCTGAAGAGCTGCAGGTCGTATTGAGTTTAGGACCAGCCTGAACTATATAGGGAGATCCTGTCTCAAAACAAAACAAAACAAAAGATTTGCAGGTGATATGTATGCTTGTTAGCTTGAGAAACACCACCCTTTACCTTCTTACCTTCAGTGGGTAATGCAATGATCACCATAGGTGTCTTTTGGTTTTGCTCTTGTTGCTTGTTTGTTTTGCTGGTACTATGTATGGGTTGGATCCAGGGTCTGCACTGAGCTACATCTCCAGCCCTTTTTTAATTTTTTTCGTTTTGAGACAGGATCCCACTAAGTCAGTAAGTTGCCCACTGGGTTTGAACTCATCAGTCTTCTGCCCCAGCCTCCCACATTGTTGGAATTAGACATGAACCATCATGCTTGGCACCAGTGTAATTTTAAAAACTATATGTGGAACTCTGGACTCAGGTTCAACTAGTTTGAACTAGTTTGAACCCAGGCAGTGTTTATGTTATTGTCTTATTTTTTAAAGATTCCTGACTATAGGCTGGGCGTGGTGGCACATGCCTTTAATCCCAGCACTCAGGAGGCTGAGGCAGGAGGATTGTTGTGAGTTCAAGACTAGCCTGGGCTACAAAGCTCAAGGCCAGACCTGCATAGTGAGACCCTGTCTCAAAATGACAAAAAAAAAAAAAAAGACCCCTGACTATGCAGGGATTAAGATTTTCTTACACATTCCAAAATCTTTATGTTACAGATGTGATGCTCTGGCAATGAACTGAGATTTATACCATATCAAAATGCAGCTTCTCCTTTTTAAAAGTAGATTCTAGAGTGTGCCTGAGATTTCACATTTCTAACAGGCTCTCAGGCTGATGTTTGATCTCCCCCCAGGTACTTGGAATAGACGATATAATGATTAATTTTATACGTTGACCTGGCAGGCCCCAGGGTGATCAGGTATTTAGGAAAACACTGTTCTGCTTGGTGTTAATCTTAGTTACTTTTCTCGTGGCTGAGACAAAATACCTGACATTCAAAGTTAAAGGAGGAGAGGTTTATTCAGCTCACAGTTTGTGGAGGTTTCAGTTCATAGTTGGCTGGCTCCAAAGCAGCGTGGCAGAGAAGACAGGCATCACAGAGGAGAAAGAGTTCATGGCAAAGCAGGGCACACGGATGGCTGCAAGCAGCAAGCAATAAGCAATAAGCAGGGCTCGCTTTTTGTCCCTTACTTTTATCCAGGCTACTTGCCCTTAGGAAGTAGCACTCACACCCAGGGTGCAGCACCCTTAAACCTACCAATAACTATGCCAAACCAATCAGTGAACTAATTTAGTAATCACACACACTTCATCCCAGCATCACACACTCCAGATCCAGACACCGCCAAACAAACCTATCTATGACCGCATGAGGCTTTGACAGAACATCTAGACACAAGCCATGAGTGTTGCCTGGAATCAACATTCATCTCCATGGACTTGGAATAGTAGATTGCCTATTGTAATGTGAGTGAGCCCAACTTGGACACAAAAAGTCAAAGGCCCAAATGAAACGCAAAGAACAACATCCCCTAAGCAAGAAAGAACGGACTTCATCTGCAACACTGGCTCTTCCTGACCTACAGCAGGTAGCCTTCAAAGTCAACCTGAATCATGGCCTTTCCTGGGTCTTCAGACTGCCAACCCCCTGTGCAAGTATTAGATTTTCCAGCCCCCATAGTTGCATGAGCCAGTTCCTTATATAAATCTCTTTAGAGCCATATCTATACATATACCCTGTGCTTCTCTGGAGAACCCCTAATGCAACAGGGTTGCCAAGTGTTATGCTGAGGGTCTAATTCCTGCCAAGATGGATATTTCATATAAACCACTACAGGGTCAACCTGATTAAGGCAGGAAGCTGAAAATGGAGAGACTAAAGGGAAAACACACACACACACACACACACACAGTATGAGAACCCTGGAAGAACAGCTTCTGCATGTGTGTGGTCGTCATTGCACTCTGGAGTTGTTGCTAGTGCTACTGGAGGAGGACAGAGCAGAAAAAGCAGAGACCACTCTTCTCCCCCACTATTACCTTGGGGCAAGCAATATCCTCCCTTTCCCTTGAGAAGTGGGCAGCAATGACCCATGCTTCTGGTGTGAAAGTAAAATCAGGGCAGCCCAGAGCACTGTTCTAGTGAAACACTGCAGAAAACAAGAGAAGGCTGAGTAACCTCATTTTCCTCCCCAATCCCAGGGCAGAGGGGATTGCACTGTGCAGGGCTCTTTCTGTGCTTTCTCCCTGAAGAACCTAATAGGGTAGCTCTTGCCTCAAGAATTGCTCCGTGTGAGATACCAAGTGGAGGTGTCCTGTTTGAGGTTCTCCCTCCGGATTTAGCCTTTCTCTCTCTTTGTTCATCTGAACATAGCAATATGAAACAAGAATGGAAGAAATATAAGGTATGAAACTACATAATGGGAATAAAGCTACAATAAATGCTCTTAGTGGTTAAACGGAGAAAGTTGACGAATGAAGTCATCAACTGGAAAATCAGGAAGCATGCAGGTAAAGAGTCCAACATAGAAAACACAAAAGGAAAGTTAAGAGAGTTGGAGAATGGAAGTAGAAATTCCAGCACAAGAATCACAGAAGGGAGATATCAAAGTGGAGAAAGGGAAATACATGAAGAATTCACAGGAATAAATTTCCCACAATTAAAGATACATAACTTCAAGTTAAATTATTGCATGGATTAACAAAAAAGAAAGAAGAAAAATTCCACACCAAGGCACATTAGAAGTAAATTTAGGAATTCCAAACTTAGAGAGAAAAACTTGCAAATTCTTCGAAAGAGTGCAAAAAAGGAGAAAGAAGGAGAAGGAGGAGGAAGAGGAGAAGAAGAAGAGGAGGAGGCAGAAGAGGAAGAATAAGAATCAAGTGGATCTCACATTTTTTAATCATAGGATTGAATGCAAAATTTAATAATAATAATAACAATAATAATGGAATGTGGGTTTCAAAGCTCTATAGGAAGTACTTTGAAACTAGAATTGAATTTCTGGCAAGATTGTCATTCAAATGTGAGAGTGCAATGAAAAATATTCTCATGAAGAAGTTTACCAGGCTAAGATCCACGTTAAAACATATTTTTTGTGCAAGTGATACTCAAATAAGAAAAGTGAATCCAGAAGAAGCTGCAAAACATATGTGAATTAATGGGGATTGTATATCTTAGAAATTCATTTTTGTGAATATTAATATTGGAGGTGGAGTATACTCCAAGGACATAAAGACATACAAGTTATTTTGCTAAAAAAAATCTAGATCTAAAATTTTCTAAATTATAGAAACATAAATTTTAATCAAAATTGACACTTAAAAAGTAGAAACAAGTTTGAATACATTAAAAATCAATAAATATAAATGTTCTAAATTTACCAGTTAAAAGACAGAAGTTGTACCAGTTGGATTTTTTTTTAAAAATCTACCTACATACTAGTTATAAAAGATATCTAGAGTATGAAAACTTGAAAATTTGGAAATAAAGGAGTAAAACAGAGCAGACACTAGTCAATATCAGATTAGAATATACTTTAAGAGAAAAAACATGTAACGGTACGGAGGATTGCTCAATACAGACAAGAAAGTTTGTTCTCTATGAATACATGACAATTCTAAACATAAATGCATCTAACAGCCTCAAAATATACAAAACAAAAATTGATAGAAAGACTTGGGAAATTGACAAATTACTATCACAAAGGGAAATTTTCATTGTTAATACATTTCAATTATTGACAGATAAGACAGACAAAACAACAGAAACAATAAGCTTGATCTATGACCATCCAGATGACCACCTGGTCATCTGATCTATGACCAGACTTAGGGAAACAGTCTTCTTCTCCCACATACATGAAACATTTATCTTTTGAAGCCTCTAATAGTAAAGGTTTCCCAGATGTGCAGAATTCCCAGATGTGCAGATGAATACCGCATTTCCCATCCTTACTTGCTATAGGTATGGTCATGTGACTAAATGCTAGCCAATAGGATGAGAGTGGAAGTGATGCAGCAACTTCTGAATCGGATCTTTAAAGAATCCCTACCGCCTGGATCAAGATACAGCTGTACGCCATCTTAGGTCATGCAAAAGAGAGCAACACCCTGGAAATAACAAAGCAGTAAGACAGAAGGAGCCTGGGTCCCTGATACTAAAGGATGCTAGAATGCATCCTTTATTGTGTCACAAGAAAGAAAGAAAATTCTATACTGATTAAGTCATCCCTTCTTAAAATGGAAGGAGTCTCTTTTGGCTCTGTCTCCCTCAGGCCCTAACGTGCTGATGCAGACCTGCCTCTGTGCTGGGCTCACCCCAGAAAGAGAACAGTCGTGAGGCTAGTGGATGGGTCTTGGTCTTGCAGCACTAACTGTAAAATGATGGTGGGGACTCACAAGGGATATCTGAACTTGATCAAAATCTTCTGCCAGTCAGTACTAAAATACTGATCAGATACACGGCCCCCAAAGAGAGAATGTCCGGCCTACCCCTGGAGGGGCAGAAAAGGAGGAGGGGCAGAGAAATAAAGAGGAACCAGGAGAGGAAACACATGCTTCACTCTTATGAAGAAAGCAACAGACCCTGGGACGGGGGAGTGGGCATTGCTGTTGAAGAGGCAGACTCATTGTGCTCAAACTGTGTTAGTTTTAAGATCAGACCGGTGGGAAGAGTCCTCCACTGTAACAATAACCAGCTCCAGAGGGCAGTAAGAAGGCTGGGAGGCAGGCAGCAGGTTTAAGCCTCATTACAAATTGCTGAAGAGGAGCAGCCAACACAGACCGAAGAAAACGGAGGATGGCAAATGACTCAGAGAGAGAAAGAAATATATCTGTAGCAACCACTCTAGAGTCATAATGCTACTTCACAGGACACAGCCAACACCTAAAGTTTCCTCCAGAGAGGCCCAGTGTTCAGTGAGGTCACACAGGAGTACTTGTCAGTAGTTACAGCAACACCAACCAACATACGGAGTGGAAAAGTACCGGTCTTACACGGTTGAGCTATGGTTTCTTACCAGGTATGTCTTTGTCAGGCTGGCATGCCCCAACCACCACAGAGGAGTGTGGCGGAGGTAAGTGTGTCCAGGGGTCCAAGGGTGTGGGCCTGAGGGTATCTTTAGAGCCCTCCCTTCTCATTTCTAGAAGCTTCTCCTATGACCTAGACATCCTCTACTTTGCCCCCTTTGCCTTACCTACGGAACACCCAAACTCCTTCCAGAATATTCCTTCAGAGGCCTCTCTTAAGCCCCATCTCTCCACACCAGACAAGCACCCTAAACCTGCTTTGTATTGGGGGAAGCAGCCTACTCAAAGCAGTTAACCCAGAGCCGTGCAAAGTCCAGAGCAGGGCTATTTACAGTTAAAATAGGACCCCAAAGCACACAAGTGAGGTCCAAGTCAGTGCCTCAGCCCAGGTAATGCATCCAGGTCACCTGCAGAACTTTAGAAAATGCAGATTGTATTTCTAGCCACATCTAGGGGAACAGAATGCCCAGGAAAGGGGCTGGATGGAGCTGAGAATATGCAATTTTCAAACTTTTCTTTAAGGGATTCTGATGTCTGCCAAGTGCAAGACTAGGGATGTGAAACAAGGTATAGGGTGTGTTTTGGAGCTCCAAGTTCACCCAATCACAATCTGTGAAAAGTTGGGGCTGGGGATTTAGCTCAGCGGCAAAGCACCTGCCTGGCAAGCACAAGGTCGTGAGTTCTATTCCTGGTACTGAAAGAAAAACAACAACAAAAAAAAAAAACCCAAACAAACAATCTGTGAAAAGTTAAAATAAGAGTGAAAACATACCAGGAAATATGTAAGGACCCTGGCCTCTTGTCATTGCTTATTCACCTGCCTCCCATTCCCCTTGCTCCTCCTTCATCTCACCTGGACACGGGCCCAGATTTTCCTTTTGGGAATAAGAGTTGGGGAAGAGAAAATGGAAAAGGAAGAAGCACTACTGGTGCCCTTCAAAGCCTTTCTGCTTCTCCCTCTTCCCCAGAGACTGACAGCAAAGAACTATAAAAAAGCAGCAGCTATTAATAATTTCTCTGCTGATTAGAATAATGTTTAGTCTCTTACTGTCAACCAAAGTGGTTTGTGGACAAAAGACTTCTGATTATTGTAGTCATGGCTGCCTTCCTGTTAACATTTTTTTTTATTTCACTTTTATGAGTGAAGTGCAGATTCTTGAATTTCTTAGCAAGCCCAAACTCAATCAATATATTTAGAGGCCAGAAGAATGCAGTGTAAGTCTTCTGAAACTCAACAAATTATGGTCCTGCCTACAAAAAGCCTTAATTGGTTTGCTAATGGGCATTTTCTGTTTAAGAACATGATCCTGAACAAGCACACGGAAATCATCAACTTCAAATGCAATTCTGAGTTACTCTCTGAACCTGGACGTGGCCTCCTTCATGTCTCAGTGATTAAAACAAACCGCAGTTCCCATCTGGCCTCCCACCTCCAGGCCTCCCCGCCTAACAGCCTTCTTCTTGTGCCCTTCCCACAACGGAGGCCCGCTACCGAGAACCCTCCTCCTCTCCCCTTCGCCCTGCCTTGTGTTGCGCCATCACACCTTCTCTAGTACAATTTGCCACTTCTTCTTCTGAGCTACCTGTACCAGAGCTCGGCCACACTGCCTAGAGCACCTGTGTGCACACTTTGAGGTCCTCCATCCAAGACATGGGGCACGGTCACCCCCAGGTTCCCAGCATCTTACACAAAACCACCCGTTAGGTGGTCAGTAAGTGCTGATGAATGGAAATATAAATGAAGCCATTCTGTATACAATACTCATCCTTTCCAACCTTTCCTTCTCTCGCAACTTTCATTCTTTTGCTCTATAACCTCAAAACTACACAGGTACCACGGCAGCAGGGTTGTGTCTGTTGTTTCCTGCTGAACACCTGCCGAAAACCTTGCCTGGAACATTGGAGCTGCTCAGTACACATTCGTTCGCTACCTGAATCTTTCAAGCCTGTTGCTCAGAACCCATCTCTTCCATCCGGCTCTCTACTTCCCAAAGGACCAGCCTCCACCCCTTCTTCTCTTCCTCTCTCCATGTCCTCAGGCTGTGACTGATTCAAACATGACAGAGGAGGCTCGAGAGCACAAAAAACCCACATCTGGGGAAATTAATAATTTCAGAAACTTTCTCCCAAAGGCAAATATGATCTGATAATCCATGGCATTAGTGATGATAGAAGACCCCAGCAGGAGCAGAGAGGAGATCATCTTCTGTAAACTCTGTTTATCATACTCTTCTGTCTCTAACAAGAACTATTTTTTGTGGGGGGAGCTGGTTTGGAGGTAAATTCTTTCCAATGTGATACAGTTCAGGAACTGACCATATGTTTATTGCCCTCTTATACACTAAAACAACAAAAAAAAGGAAGATGGAGTTCTTCATGCCAATTGTACGGGGCTATTTAACAATCAGAATCAGGTGCCTATTCAGGTAGGTGGAAGAGCAGAGTGTTCTACTCTGTAAACGTTGTGCTTAATAGAGAATTGCTGTTTACAGCATTCACGCTGTGTGTTTCCAAGAATTGGAACACATTACAACATATTCATGGTAAGTCTACTGAACGACATCCAGTGTCTCTTGGATAACTTCTACAGCTAGATGGCTACTAACTTCTAGAGCTGGATGGATCACTACACACACCAATCTTTTTATAAAAGGTGTAGAAGTATTGAGATCAAAGAACCTATTTGGAAGAGCACTGTGCGGATTGGCTGGGGTACACACTGCGTGTGTTCTGGGTCACAGCGTTCTGCAGTAGCCACCCAGTGACAATTTCACAACAACAAACTCCAGTGAACACTTGAATAAAACCAGCCCTGAAGCCACCCTCAATCCTCCCATTGCAAACTCCATCTCCTTCTAGTTCAAGTGGAAATCACAACTGCACTTTATCCTGGTCTTCTAGTTTCATTCTAGTATGTTTCTGAATCTCGGAGGACTTATAAAGCTTACAAAGGCCTTTGTGTATAACCCATGAGACACAGCTTTTATTAAAAAAATTAAAGGACCATCTACTGGAGGATAGAACCACTCTAAGCTTATACTTGGAGCTTAGATTACTCCTTTTAAAAGCACCTGCATGTTGAAGAATCTATCAGGACACAGATTAAAAAGGCTAATTTGATCATCTGTGCAGAAGAGACGGGTGAAAAATTAGATCACTCTGACCCAACCACATAGTTAGGCCAAGAGTTCACGACTGAGATATCCCATATGGCTATAATAATAGTTCTAATAATAACTCCAGCTGTCAATAATAATAATGACACCATTTTGCGAGACAAGCCTTAGTGAAAATTGGCGCCCAGATCAAAGGCCAGAGGCAGGGGCAGGGGCAAGGTGGGCTAGTGGTGGCCAGCCATGGTCCTCCCTAAAAAATCTAAGGGATCCACCAGCCAAGGACAAGCATCTCAGCTCAAGAGTGTCAACCATCAGGTATGTCACACAGTGACCTGGCGGTGGGACAACACTAGGCCATCAAGCAGGACACCTCCTTCAGTGACCATACTGGTCAGCTTGGCTACCATAACAAAGCACCATGGACTGACTGGCTTAAATAGCAGAAATGTCCCGTCTCAGTTCTGGAGGTCAGCAGTCCAAGGTCAAGGTATGGCTGGACTGGTTTCTCTCAAGGCCTCACTCTTTATCTTGCAGACAGCTGCCTTCTTGTGTGTCTTCACAGTACTTTTTCTGGCATTTCTGTGTGTCCAGATGCCCTAGTAGGGACACTCAAACAACCTTGTTCTAACTTAATCACATCTCCAAAGACCCAATCTCCAAGTTAAGTCACATTCTGAGGGGCTAGGGGTTTACACTTTGATATATCCATGGGCCTTGGCGGGATACAATTCAGCCAGTAGCAGAGTTAAATCATTTCATTTGTCCCTGTTATTTTTAGTCTCCATTAAATGTTGGTCAAGGTTAAATGTTAGCATGTGTTACATGACTATATATTAAATGAGACCAATGAAACGTTTTGATTGTTGTGTTATTCACGGCACCACTCACATATATTTGAGAACTTGATGGGGAGAAGTGGGCGTCACCACAGGTCTACACTCACCCTGGTTCAGCCCCTCAAGATGGTCCCTGATTTCCCAGGGACAGGGGCCAGAGACTGAGTCTGGGTGGCTGGCCGGGCCGCAACTCCGCAATCCAAGCCTGGCATGACACAGGGAGGCTGGGGGAGGGGACCAGAGCCTTCCTCTGAGCTGCCCGTCTGGCCTTCCTGTGCATCTGACTCTGCAGACACTTGGGATCTGTGGGCCCAGATCTTGCAGCTCTCTCCCTGAGGTCATCCCGAGGTCAGAGCTGCTCCAAGCCAAATTCTTCCCTCCCCTGGGGACAGGCGGAAGAGCACTCACCAGGCAGCAGGCCTGGCCTCAGCCCCCTGAGGTATGTGCCTCCCCACTGAGTCTGTATTTCAATAAAAAGAAGAGGCTTCCCACGGGGCTGTGATTGAAATGTAGGCAAAACAATGAAAAGATCCGGGAGAGAGCTGGTAAATGTCTCTTAGGAATAGTCCTTGGCTGAAGCCATTCTGCCAGTTGTCCCAAAGATGGGCTTTGTCTTTCCTCTTATGTTTAAATGCAACACACAAATCCTCTTGTCCAAGCTGCGACAGTGGGCACCATCCCTTCCCCCAGAGAAGCCATGCGTAAAAGAAACACAGACCCCTCTTGGGAGCTCCCATTCTTGTAAGCAGCACTCTCCCTCTGCTCCATGGGCATCCTCTCTCAAGAAGCTGCCTCTCGCTTGGCATAGCATGGTTGCACACACCTGTAACCCCAGCACTATGGGAGGCTGAGGCAGGAGGATTGCAGGTTTGAGTCCAACCTGGGCAAGACGGTGGGATCTTGCATAAGTCACAGAGGGATCTTTCTCCCAGCTGTAAAATGGGAATGTCTTATCTGGCTGGCGCCCCAAAGAGCTCTTGTAAGATCCCAGAGTAAATAATGCATGGGAATGCATCTGGAAACAGCGCAGGGCTCTGCAGACATTTGCAGCCTCCCCGCTCCGTCCTGGTCCTGCCTGCCAAGGTCCCACGTGCGCTCTGGAGCCATCTAAGCCTGGGAAAATGAGGGAGCGGGAATGGGGCTGGAGACCTGCGCTGGCTCAACTCTGCTATGGGAAGGCTCCAGGAGGTCAGAGCACACCTGACCTGCAGGTCGCTGTCATCCTGGAGTCAGAGCCCACCCATATTGACTAGGACCCAGAGGGGTTGAGCCCTGGGGGCGGGACAGGAGCCTGTAATGAAATTAAGAGGCCAGCTTTGTTATCCTCCAGATTTATTTGCATTAACTGACGTGTACCAAAGATATGGGAGGAATTTGTGTCAAAAGAGGAGAGTTTAGAGGAGGAATTCTGCTGACCTCAAGGACTGGGTTTGAGCTGTAAGGGCTTTCTATTTTTGGATAGAGACTGAGGTCAGTGGGTGACACAGGTGGCAATGGGTAACACAGAGCGGGTGAGAATCCACGTCTCCACGTTCGACATGGGACTGGGCAGTTTTGGTGGGACCAGGACACTTCCAATTGGCAGCCTGTGCGCATAACTGTCACCTGCCCACCCATGTCCACTGTGCCCTACGCTCAACAGCCAGGAGCTGGAAGAGACCAGACAGTGGTAAAGAAAATATGGTCCCTTTACAATGAGATACTCTTCAGCCATAAGACGCAATGAAATGCCATCATTCGAGACAGTACGGATTAAAGCGAGGGCACTGCGTGAAGTGAAGTAAGCCACTCACAGAAAGGCAAACACCACACCAGCTCGTTTGTAGGTGGAATCTTTAAAAAGCTGAGCAGGAAGAAAGCAGAGGGCAGAACAATGGTTACCAGAGACAGGAAGGAGAGGCAGGGAGAGAAAAAAAGGGGCCGTGGATACAAAGTCGCAGTTAGACAGGAGGAAAACAGCAGGCTGGCCAGGGTTAACAATAAGGCACTGTATCCCTGTTTCCAAATAGCCAGGAAAGCCCTCTGAGAACTTCTCACCACCAAGAAATGATAAGGTGTCAGGTGATGGATACACTTACAACCTAATTTGACCGTTATACAATGTGTACGTGTATCAAAACTGCAAGCCCCACCTCATAAATGTGTACAGCCATAAAGTGTCCATTTTTTAAAAATCTCCCCTGCCCCTCAGCTCCCTCCCTCCGAGGCCTGCTCAATGGACCAGCTTCACAAAACCTTTCCAGAGCCCCCCAAATGTGAGGGACATAGGAGCCCCTCCAGTTCTATGTCCCCGGCTCTACTTCCGGAGAAGGCCACATGCGGTAGCTGAGGACCATAGCTCCAATTCCAGCTGATGGCATCATCTATGCACAAGTTTCTTTCTCTTCTAAGATGGGAATTCTTACCAGACCTGCCCCTCAAGGTGGTTTTGTTGTGACGCCAAAATGGACAGTAACCATTAAACGGCGCTGGCAGCCATGGCGGCCTGAATGATTGTCAAGCTTTCCTGTGACCAAGCCCTAAGCCTCTTGAAGAGTCGGGCATAGGTCTTCGCTGACCTTTGCATTCCTCAGAAAATGAAGCCCCTGACCTGCTCAAGACCCTGGACAGCTTGTTTGTTTTTGAGACATGTAGCCAAGCCCTAAGTCTTTAGTCCAGAGTCCAAAGTAAGCCCCAGGAGGGAGAGAACCTGTGTTCCCAGTTTAGGGTTTAAGCTATATTCTCTCCCTCAAAGTCATATGTTGAAATTCTAACTCCCTAGTACATTAGAATGTCGCCTTATTTGGAAATAGAGACCTTGCAGATATACATTAAAGTGAGGTCAAGTAGGAGTCACATGGGCCCTAACCCAATGTGAGGAGGGAAATCTGGACAGAGATGTCCCTGCCGGGAGAATACCATGTGAAGGCGAAGGCAGGCATCTCAGCGTGTATCCCTAGGCCAGAGAACACTGGAGATTGCCAGCAACCACCAGGAGCCAGGCAAGAGACCAGAAGATTCTCATTCTCCTTCACAGCTGTCAGACCTGGCCTCCAGAGCGTGAGACAATACCTTCCTGTTGTTTAACACACCCCATGGTGGAACTCTGTCGCATCAGCGCTAGGAAGCTAACGCACCTGCTGATCTTTTCCCAGCATTCGCCTTACTTGCTGGGCAAGGAACAGGGTGCCGTGAGGGACCCGGGACAGGCTTGTCTCAGCAGCCTCTGGGTGTGTGTGTGTGTGTGTGTGTGTGTGTGTGTGTGTGATATGTGAGTGCATAATGTGGGGGGGTGTAGCGTGTAGTGTGTGTGTGGTGTATGTGCGTGGCATGTGTGTGAGATGTGTGTGTGTGAAGGTACATGGTGTACATCTACGACCTGTGTGAGGCGTTAGGAGGTGGTCTGCATGCGTGGCATACAGGAGAGAGGGAGGTACGAGGATGTGGGTTGTGTGTGCTGTGGGGTGTACCCTGAGGCACGTGCTGCGTATGTGGTCAAGGCTGGGAGCCGGGGACACAGCCAGGCAGCTCAGAGACAAAAGGCTCCCTCTCCAGCCATCTCTGCACACTACCGTTTCCACCCAGGGCGCCCTCAGACCAAACGTCCATTATTTATTTACCTTCTTGTCAGCCTAGAGCAGAAAGGGAGGAGATGAGGGAAGGAAAAGAAATATTAATCCATCCTAGGTTCCTCTCCACTTCTTTTTTCTCCACTTTTCATTCTCCAAATCCAACACCAAATGTCAACCTTGAGAATTGAGGTACACTGACATTTTCTAAGCAAGCAGTTCAATTCTGGGCCATGTGGCCAAAAACATTAACATCTGTCTTTTTCATTGGCTGAAAAGGAAAAAAAAAAGCTGGCAAGAAAAGATTACACTGACCATTCCTCTATTAGTGCCTCTTCCCACTCCTCGGATTGGTAACCTCCACATGGAAATCACTGTGGTGTAGAATCCCTGCCAGGTCTACACCAGCTTCAGTGTCCAAATAGAATTTCCATGAATGTGAAGCACGCCCCTTCTTGGTTCTGAGCAGGTCCTAGAATGTACCTTTGTCTTTGGAATTCTGAGCCCACAGAGACCCCACGGGCCTGGAAAGGGCCAAAAGTCAGGCCTGCAGGCTGATTCCTAAACACCTGGCTGAGCTCTTGCCAGAACACCTAGCCACGGGCAGCGAAAATTATGCGGCCTCATGTGCCGAGCCAGTGGCTCATGTGCCTGCATATTTTGGGCTTTCCCTCAGCGAATGGGGACTGCTCACATGGAATGACCGGGTGCCACTGGGCCAGGGACAACGTTGTTTTTGAAAACACTGTTTCCTGTAATAGCTTGTGAAAAACTAAAAACCCAAAACGGAATGCATCTGGGCGCCAGAAACACTTTCTGTCAACATTCCCCAGTCAGAGCTGAGGATTCTTGTCAGACATCACTGTCTCCTCAACCTCTTCCTGAGGTAGCCATCCACCAAGGTGGTTTGGGCCAGGCCTGCTCTTCCAAAATGGCTGGTGTTCCTCACAGCAGCCCCTTACAAAGGGCAGTGAGGAGGGGGCCGGGGAACGTCTGCTCAAGGCAATTATGACAACAAACAGCAAGGACTCTCCACTCGACCCTAGGGATAAAAATGCTGCCCCGTGAAAGAGGCTATCAGGGTAGGGACTCAGAGTCAGACCCTCCCGATGACCCGGGCGTGGGGCTCTCTAGCGAGGGTTCCTGCTCCCAGCTTAGAGGAAAGGAAATGTGGCTGGGTGCTCAAGGTCACACCAGCTGACTGGGCAATCCTTTGACCTCACTTTTTTGTATCACAACGGAACACTGAGATTAAATGATACATTTCCTTGGATGATTCAGCCTGGTTGGTTGCATACAAATGAGTCGTTGTGGATTATTGTGGGAGTTTTTATGAGTTCATGGCCACATGTTTAAGGACAAACTGGGATGTCCTTTCTTCTCCCCCAAACGACAACAAAGTCCCCTCCTAGGAACAGAGCAGGAGTAAAGGGTGTGGAGTAGAAAAGAGAGTGGAAGATTGGTGTCTTGCACATGAGAAAATCCAGGAGTGCCAGGAGGCCCATTACAGGAAGACACAGGAAGATGCGGGCAAGGAGCAAAGGAAACCCCCAGATGCGAGTCCTCAGCCGGCAGAGCTAAGCAACAAGGGGAAAGGAGGAGGGATGCAGACCTGGTCCAGGAATCATAAGAACTCTCTGTGCTAGGCAGAGCTGTCTCCGCCTCCATAACTTCCCAAGAGGTCCCATGTCCTCCTTATCAGGATCAGCACTACGGCTCTAGAACACTTATCCAAATGAGTGTCCAAGGTGACCCACCCAGAGAAGCCGCCGAGGGGATCAGAATGGGTGACATACTGGCTGCTCTAGGACCTCTGGCCACAGCAAGAAAGACAGGGAGCAAGCAGTCAGATGGCCCAGGACACCAGGCCAGACCCAAAAAGGGTCGTTGCATTAATAAACCAAGTGTTAAACAAAACATTATCCAGGAGAAGTTGGAAGTCTCACACACTACTGATGCAAATGCAAAACGTGGACAGCACTGTGGCAAGTCTATCAGTAAGCCCAAGCACAGAAGTACACATGACCAGCAAGGCTGCCCTTGGTGTAGGCCCCGGAGAATTGAAAGCAGGTGTTGAAACAAACATTTAGACCGGAATGGGTATGGTAATCCTATTCACAAGAGCCAAAAGGTGAGGAAAAAAACAAATGTTCGTTAATGAATAAAGAAATAAAATAAGACACATCTGTGCAATAAAATATTATTCAGCCATGAAAAGGAAGGAAGAATTGAAAGGAGCTACAACATGGATGAATCTTGAAAATATTATGGAAAGTGAAAGAAGCCAGCCACCAAAGGCCGCATGTTCTGAATCCATTTATATGAAATGTCCAGAGTAGGCAAACTCGGGCCGGGGGTATGGCTCAGCGGCACAAGCACCTGCCTGGCAAGCGCAAAGTCCTGAGTTCAATTCCTGGTACCAAAAAAAAAAAAAAAAAAAACAGAGTAGGCAGACTTTTAGAGATAGAGTGCAGATCTGTGGTCGCCGGGGCTGGAGCAAGGAGGTGAGGAGAATGAAGAGCGACTGCTTGATAGATGTGTATGTTCTGTTTTGGGTGGTTTTAAAAAGTTCTGGAAGTAACACGTCCTTACTACCACAGAACAGTGCACTTTGAAGTGCTTAAAATGTTAATGAGAGACCCGAAGGAAAATCAGCCGGCACTTTGCCTCCTCCCTGAGTTCAAACTCTGATGTATCAGAAAGAAATCAATCTGCAACAGATGAAACAATGCATGTGAAGTTCTGAGTCATTCCCATGTCAGATTTGCCTCACCTAGAAACAGCACCATGTTTTTGAGCCTGCGCTGGAAGAAAAAACTGATGTCTGAGTAGAAGCACAATCTTTGGTGAGTCTTGTCCAGGCTACTGTCCGGGCAAATCCCTTGGCTGTGTGGACGGCATCACTTCTCACCTCTCTTGCTCTCTCCCAAAGTGTGAGAGAGGCAGGTGTGCTCAGCACCTTCCTTAGAAGAAACTGAGACTCAGTGAAGAGGGGCAGTGACCCAGCCTCGTCCTGTGGCAGCAGTGTGGTGGTCTCCAGGCCCCAGACAGTGCCCTTTCCCCACAAGTCCCTCCTGACCACTGACACTTCATCTCCGATGGAAGCCTCAGACCCCCAGCTGAGAACCCCAGCCAAAATCCTGAGTCTCCGCAGTGGGCTGCCAGAGCTCAGGCTGACATCAGAGACCACGGCTGTAATCTTTCTCCAGGTCTGCCCAGAGGGTGCTGGGTCCTCCCAAAGGCAGCACAGGAAGATGCGGGCAAGGAGCAAAGGAAACCCCCAGATGCGAGTCCTCAGCCGGCAGAGCTAAGCAAGAAGAGGAAAGGAAGAGGGATGCAGACCAGGTCCAGGAATCATGAGAACTCTCCATGCCAGTCAGAGCTGTCCAAGACACAAGTCAGTCTTAAATAACCTCACTAGAGGTTTTGGCTTTCCCCTCTGTCTCCCCTCTGTCTCCATTAATTTTCTCTTGTTGTTGAGACAAAATACCCAACACCCAGAATTAAGGAAAGAAAGGTTTATTTAGCTCACAGTTTGTGGAGGTTTCAGTCCATACTCAGCTGGCTCCAAGGCAGAGTGGCACATGACAGAGGGCAACAGTTCAGGCAGAGGAAAACAGCAAAAGCAGCGAGAGCAAAAAGGGAGGAGTGGCAGAGGGAAGAGCAAGCCTCTTTCCCTCCCTTACACTGTAGGCCAGCTATCCACCCAGGGCAGGTGCAGCACTCACTTTCATAATTCTAACACTGGACTATGGATCAATCAAAAATCTAGAAGCCCACCCCATGAGTGCATGAGGATTTTGGGGGACATGCAGACATAAGCCATAACACCCTCGCTTCCCCAAGATTAGTCTCTGGCCATGTGTTAATTTTTTTAAATCTCAAGAACCCAAATATTCTCAGGTTAACCTTGTGAGATCTATGTGTGTAACTATAGTGGACAGAATTTTGTCCCCCAAATGTATGTTAAAGTCATAATTCTTGGGTACCCATGAACGTGACTTTATTTGGAAAGAAGGTCTTGAGGACGCAATCATGTTAAGGTGAGTTCACACTAGATCAGAGTGGGCGCTAACCCCAAGGGTGATACCCTTATAAGAAGAGGGATATCTGGACACAAGGCAGGAGACAACAGTGACAGAGATTGGAGTGATGCAGCTATAAACAGGATGCCAAGGATTGCAGGCAACATCTAGCAGCTAAGAGGAGTCCTTCCCCAGAGCTTTTGTCATGAGCAGGGCCTTGCTGACACCTAGAATTTGCCCTAAAATGATACTCAAAAAGTTTTAGATTTTGGAGCATTTAAGACTTTGGATTTCCAGATTAGGGATGCTCAACCAGTATCATCTGTGCAGTTATCCTAAAATCCAAATAAAAATCTGAAGTCTGAAACATTGCATATCCCTAGTTTTCAGATAAGTGCTGCTCAACCTGTAATTGGTTAGAGCAGCCCTGGAAATTAATATAGCAAAGGGAAAAGGTGGTTCTGGAAAGGGAGAGATCACAGAGCTAGACAGGGCACCAGAGAGTGAGCAGTGTCCCAGGCAAACTACATTAATCCCTTCCAAGGACACACCCCCAATGACCTAACCACCTCCCACTAGATCCCACCTCTTAAAGGTCCATCACCTCCTAACATCACCACTCCACAGACAAGCTTTCCACATTCATAGCAATGTCTGGTCCTTGAGAGATAAGGCACATCCAAATCATAGCAATATCCAAAAGGTTAAAGGCAGGGTCTGAAAGATGGAAGGACCAGGGGAGAAAGAAGGGAATGAAAAAAAAAAAAATTAAGGTGTCTTATATACACATTTATCTGCTCCCCATGAGGGATGTAATCATTATGTACTTCCAACATGTCCTAATAAAAATAATAAAATTGAAACAAAATAAATACAAAAATATTATGGGTGTTTTACTATAATTTTTTTAAAAATCCAACTCTTTCCATGTTTCCTGAACCCCTGTTTGACCCAGCCCAGCTTCGTTTTTGTTGTTTTTGTTATTTTGTTGTTGGTGGTGTTGTTTGTCTTTTTGAGACAGGGTCTCACTGTACAGTTCAGGCTGACCTTGAGCTCACTTTGTAGCCCAGGCTGGTCTCAAACTCACAACGATCCTCTTGCCTCAGCCTCCCAAGTGCTGGGATTACAGGCATGCGCCACCACGCCTGGCTTTCCAGCCCAGCTTCTGACTCATTTCCAGCAGTCCTTCTTCACCTGCTCAGCTCCAGCTCCTTGGCCTTTAGAGCAACACACTTTTTTCTACCCATGAGGCTCCTCGTGTGGATGTTCTCTTGCCCCACCCTCCATCTTCCACAGGCTACTGCTGCTCTTTCTAGAACGGCAACGTCCCTCACCTCCTTGCTCCTCATGCCCTTGCTGTTCTTGTCACGATGAGTAGGGATTTTTGTCCGCTTTGGTCATCACACAGCTCCTGGCACACAATAGGTGCCCAATAAATAAGGGTGTCTGTGCAACAACTCAAGAGAATGAATGTGAGCCCCGCAGGACAATCTCACACCAAAAGGCGAAGCAGGGGTCCCCAAAAGCCTCAGATCACCTTCTTATTTCTCGATAAACACAACTTCTTCCCCGACAATGAGATCCCTTCAGACGCCTCCATGTGAAAGCTGTGTGAAGTCCTGAGAGCTTTAGAGAAAATGCTCACAAAACATATCATTACTGGCACAAACAAAGCTCGGTGTTTGTGGAATGAAGATCGTTAGTTGTGGCACGATTTCTACATTCAAACACAGGTATTTCACCCTTTTCTCCAGTCAAAAGAACGGATTCTGGTCAGGGATCAGGACACCTGCACTGGTGAGGGCAGGGCACCTGAGTGACCAGTGTCAGCACTCACTTGCTGTGTGAGGTAGGGGAAGCTTCTATCCCTCTCTGGGCCTCAGTGTTCTTTCCGGTCCTATAAAAGGACCAGGCCGATGTCCCATGGGTGTCCTTCTTTAGGAGCATTCTAGCAACTTTGACAGGTTGTAGTTCACTCTCTCTTCAAGAATTCTGAGAGCTGAGGTTCCTTTCAAACTGCTAATTGATCAGATTCCTTTTTCATTTATTCATCAGCTGGCAAGGCAGTAACAGAAGAAAAACTATCGGACCCTGGAGTAAACCACGGTGATTCACATTGTGTCAAACCTAGATATGGTGGGGGTAGGCCAGAAAACGAGAAGACTTGGAAATAGCCAGTTGAGCTCACAGTGGCATTATTCACAGTCGCATCATTCACCATGGCAAGCTGCTGTGTTTCCATGAGACTGTAGGATGTCATTCCTCAGGCATCCCGATGTTATGGAAGGACAGAGTGCCCTCTTGTTGGTAAGACAGGCAAGCTCCACCTTCAGGGAGGCCAGGAGGGGAAGGAAAGGCCAGGCCACAAGGGCTGAGGCTGTCCCAGAGCCTCTGCAGGCTGGCTGGGTGAGTGCAGGTGCCTCCAGCCTTCCCCCAGCCTGGCCCTGACTCCTGCCACCGAGGTGCAGCTGTGGGCGGGGCAGCCCCAGGCAGTGCAGCAGGGAGGCTAGAAGCAGGCCTGCCTAGGCTCTGGCATAGCTGTAGGAAATTTACCAAGTGGTACTGGGGACTCTGCTCCCTGAGGAAGGCCTGGAGGCACTTAGGCCAAAAATAGATGAGTGTTTGTGTGTTTGTGTAGCGGTTCTGGTAAGTTACAGAGGAAGAGCGCAGCTCTTCTTAGCCTAACCCTCCACCCACATGCACACTTCCCTTTCCATGGTCTTCACATCCCAGCATGTCCATCAGAGTGGGACTGAACCCTCCAGAAGCTAATCTGAGTGAAGAACCAAGCAGCCTGTGGGGAGTACTTGAAAGGAAATGAAAGGCCGTGCCCTCCTCCTGGCAAAAAACCTCTGCTATCATCAAAAAGGAGATGCTGTTGTATTTAGTCCATGTTGAACTCCAGTACCAGAATGTGTTCCCGTGATATAGAGCCAGAGAAACTACAAATGAACATGGAAGGAGTTCTCTTGCCCCAAATATAAAAAGTTATGGCCCTAGTGGTAGCTGACCACTGCCCCCACATATGCACCACACCCCGTTACTCCAGTTACTCGTGAACAGATAGCTCCACAGCCTCAGTTTTCCAAGAGCCTCAGAGGATGCAAGGTCATTCAGACCCTCTGATAACTCCTTAGGGCTTTGCCCACCAAGAAAGAGTGATGTTGGTTGTCTGAAGAAGAAGTAGCAACCCACAGGAAGCACTGTTTAAAAGGCAAAAGTGAGGTGATTTCTCACAGGTCTGCAAACAGCAGAGGTCTCTCTTAGAGAGGAGAAGGCAGGAGAGGACAACCATGGCAGTTCACTGGGTAATAGTGGACAGTTTACATTCATGAAACCAAAGAGTGTGTCCTGTGGCCATGCTCACAGATAACCAGAGTTGGACATATCCAAAGATGACCAGAGGGCTCCCGGAGGGTGGGCCCCCAGCGCACGGGGAGCCTCAGGCGGGGAGCGCTGGTCTCGTCGTTCCCCGGAAGGAGGGCTTCCGGCACACAGGGAGCCACGGGTGGGGAGCGCCAGTCTTCCAGCTGGCTAACTTCCTGCCTGGTGGCTCCTGGAGGGTGGGCCCCCAGCACATGGGGAGCCATGCGGCGGCGAGTGCTGTTGCGCGCCGGCCCTTAGGCCGGCCGCCGCCACTCAATTGATATCTATCATGACACAGAGAAACAGTGACACAATTGGCCCACCATGCACCAACTGCAGTTGCCCACCCACGGATGTGTGTGAATCATTCAAACTTTGAACAACCCCTGGGAATACATGCCATACAATGGGCCACTCTTGCTCCTGCCATTGGGAACCAGAAAGGTCCAGAGCCAGCGGAGGTGCAGCTGCTGAACAAGGACTCAGAGAACATGAGAATGCAGACTAAGCCCACGGAGTCAGAGGTCCAGTGGCCTGGGGTCACGAGAGCTGCTCGCAAGCTGTAAACCAGGAGGACCTTGCACAATACCTGCAGAGACTCATTGGAAGCCATTCTTCCCCTGACAGTACAGGCTGTGGTGGAGGTCCAGAGAAGTCTGCAGCAGGATTCCTGCTGCCTGTGCTGACAGTTGGGGAGAGGACACTAACTGGTTGTGGAGTCCCAAAGCAATGGGAAGCTGGAGAGAAAAAGCTACAAAGAATGGCTTTCACCCCAGATAACTCACTTGAGATGTTAGTAAGAATTGCCTCCTCAGTACTCTATAGCCATGTTGAGGAGGAGGCCAAGGAGAGAAAACAAAGAGACCGAGAAAAAGCAGCTGCTTTTGCTGCATCACTAAGAGAAACAGATCCCAGGTCTGATTCCCAGGGCCCCAAGAAGAACTCGACAACTGCATTCATCTGCTACTACTGTTAAAAGCCAGGCCACCTCAATAGAAACTGCCATAAGAGGTCCCATGGGCCATGCCCTGGATGCAAAGGAGACCACTGGAGATCGGTCTGCCCTCTGAGGTGGAGGCCCCAGAGCTCAGACCCATGCTACCAGTTAGTCCAACAGGAATGAGAGGGCTTGGGGCATGGTCTGCCTTCTCCCTCTGGCCAGACTGTCATCTCCATCGAGGAGTACTGGGTAATCATGACTATGGAGGAACAAGAAAACAGCCTGTTGCTAGACACAGGGGCAAGTCTCTCCGTCCTTCTTTTCAATCCTGGCCTTCCTTCCAGCCCTCATACCTCAGTGAAAGGAGTCACTGGTGAGGAGGTAATATGCTATTTTTGACAACCTTTAGGTTGTAACTACTTATTAGATCCTTCTTGCATATCTCTGTCTTCCTGAGAAACCACTTTGAAGATACCACCATGTATTACAGCAGCCATTGATATTTTCCTACTAATCTATCCATAACTGTGTAAAGTTTATAATGTTCCTATCCTATTTCATAAATGGATGTATGTTTATTATTATGTGTTTCCTACAACAACCATTGAGAATAGTTAATGATTTTTCAATAGGTCACTCATGTATTGCTCTATTTATTTTCTTTAGAAGCCACTTTGAAGATACCAAAGTATAGTACAACAACTCTTGATAATCTCCTACCTCTTTTGTCTGTAACTCATTATTATTTGTCTATTTGTTTTCCTGAGAAACTATTTTGTAGATAATATGTAAAACAATTTTCCTACCATTTTGTCTGTAATTTGCTAAGTCCCCCCTATTATTATGTTATCCTTCTTTTACTCTTTAAAAGAAAAAAAAAAAAAATGACCAGACAGACTAGAAAACACAATGTCATGACTGAAAGCCAACAGACAAAAGAAAGAAACTCACAAGGACTCCAGACAATTGAATTACAACACACAGAATAAAACAGTCCCAGCTATTACAGTGAAAGAAACAACCTAGCAAGGAACTGTAAACAACAGAAAAAGTGTCACTCCATCAGTATAGGAAAACACTCATAAAAACATCTAGATGTGAGAAATACAAATCCAGGCAGAGTGGCACACTCCTGTAATCCTAATGCTCGGGAGGCTGAGGCAGAAGGATTGTTGCAAGTTTGAGATCACCCTGGGCTACAAAGTGAGCTCAAGTCCAGCCTGAACTCCTTAGTGAGACCCTGTCTCAAAAAGACAAAAAAAAAGAAAAGAAAAGAAAAGAAAAATACAGTAACTACAGTTAAAGGCTAAACCACAGTTTGAACATAGTCGAAGAGAGAAATTGTATGCCAAAATTAAAGCAGAAGAAACTATCAAGATTATAGTATGGCGAAGCAAAAAGTTCAACAGGATGGAAGCAGAAAGGTGACAGAGTGTACAGTGAATAGATGTGATATTCATTTCATGGAACTATCAGACAAAATAAAACAAGGCCAAGGCACAGAAAAAATATTTGAATATATAATGATAGAAGGAAGGAGACTGGAAGGAAGGAATGAGAGAGGGAGGGGAAGAGGGGGAGTGGGAGGAAGGAGAGAAAGAGGAAAAGAATCTAGTCCCTCTACCGACGGAAAATACCCTCTAAGAATGAAAGTAAAATATACATATTTGGGACAAGAAAATAACCCACAAAACCCCAAAAGCACACACCGCCAGCAGATTAGCATCTGAACGGAAATGGAAAATAACTGCAGAAGTGCAAGAAGGAATAAGAAATAAAGAGAATATAAACAGTGTCACGTGGAAAAGTGACTACATCAGTCAGATCGGAAGTCACTTGGAACTGTCCAGCTGGGATCCAGCAGCATAGCAGAAGTGGGCTTTCAGCTGCCTGGGGCGACCTCAAAGAGCTCAGCAAGGATCAGCTGAGGCTGAGCCCTGAAAGGCCACACAGTGACTGACCAGTAAGGAGTGCCTTATGCAGGCAGACTCAAAAGAAGCAAATTCAGTTTCCAAAGATGAGCCAAAAATGAGAAGCCACAAGGACATCTACAGTCATAGGCAGTGGTTTGCAGCAAAGCTAGTTCTTCCGTGACATGCCAGTGTTCCCGGGCAAGAAACCTCAAGGGTCCCGTTTTGTTTTGTTTTTTAACATTGGTTAATAATCACCTTGTCACTCTAGTAATTAATGAAAAAAATTACACCCAGAGTAGAAAATAAAATATTGTAAAGTTGTGCAAGTGACAGATGAGGCTGGTTTGGAGCAGGATGGTGGCCATGACAGGGCGTACAGTGGACGCCTGTGTTTTAGAGACAAGCACAGCTCAGCTACAAACGGATGGGATAGGAAGCCTCGGGGAGGGGGTCAAGGATTATTGGAAGACTCATGGTACCTGTTACTAAGATTATAAAAAAAATAAACAAGACACAGAAAAGTGTGCTTTTTGAAGGCAGATATGGTGGTACACACCTATAATCCCAGCATGCTTGGAAGCTGAGGCAGGAGAACCGTGAGTCTGAGCTCAGCCTGAGCAACTTAACAACTCAGCGAGATCCTGTCTCAAAATAAAAAGTATAAAGAGCTGGGTGTGTAGCTCACAGCGAAGGCCTGAGCTCAGTCCTCAGTTTGGGGGGTGGGGTGACAGTGCTTTTTCTTTAAATTCTGAAGAGAACTGAGGAGGACGCAGATTCAATTTTTACTGTTTTATATTTTTCAACAGGTGATGCTTGTGAGCTGTTCAAGTAGAGACGCGAGGTCCGCAGTTGAAGCCCAGAGGAGGGGTCTAGTTTCTAGATATAAATGTTAGAATTATCAGCACGTTCTCCATGGTATTTCAAACCACAGATGTAGATGAAGTCATCTAACAAGTTTGTGTACAGGTATTTTTAAAACATAAATAACTAAAAAGATAATAAAAATCATCTGTAATCTATCAACAGAAATCATCTCTTACAATTAAGAGTTTAGACTTTCTAGAATTTTAATTATTTACATGTGTTAATTATTAATATTTAATTATTTATGTGCAAGTATCCCATGGCAGGGTAATATTACTGAAATAACAATGGTCTGACCCACAATTCCTTCCTTTCTTTTTGTCCTCTCCTCTTCCTTGGAGTGATACCCACTGCCTCGGCAAAGGAAGGTGGCAACAGAATATCTCTCATGCTTGAGTTTTGAAAGGGCAAGGAAAGGACCAAAATCATTCCTAGATTTGGAAGAAGAACACGAAGTGGTTTCACAATACAGGTGCAATTTCCTAGAATGGGAAAGGGAGGGATCAGGGGAAACATCAGGCCCTTGGATGCTGGTGGCCCAGAGAGAAGGGCCTTACACCATGCCCCAGGCCAGCTGCTGGGCATTTAGCCTTGCAGAATCTGGTAGCAGTGGCTTCCCGGGCCTCCTTGCCCAGATAGCACCCAAGTAGAAGCCCAGATCCCAGAGGAAGATAATGGTCATGTGTGTCTGGGGCAAGATGCTCTGACCACACTGTAGATCAGGAGCAGTGGTAGGATCTTGTGGGCTGAGTGTGGCACCAGGATCACAGGAGCTAGAGTTATCCACAGTGCTTCCAGCAGGTGGCCTGTGTAGACCTGTAACAACGGCTGTCAAAGAGGACCAGATGTACCACACGTGTCTGGGTACTTCAGAGGCCCCGGAACATGTATACAGACCTAGGAATAATATGCACCCCAAACGTGACCTGCGAGAATGGGGGCTCCAAATAGAAGTTAAGTTCAGCCAGGAAGAATAAAGAAAGCTGTACTTCTGATCGTAAGTGAATAAACTCCAAGAGGTGATCTTCGCAGGAAGGATGGAGATTCTGCAGGAGCAGGAGCAGGCAACAGTGGAAGAAATACTACCCGCGAGTATTCACAGCACGGCATAGTCCTTCCCAGGGTGGTGGAGCTAGAGAAGCAAGGGAAGGAGGAGGTGGGAGCGGAAGAAGACAGGAGAGGATGTGCTCGCCCCAGGCCTGGGATGCAGATCATGGGCTTGGAGAGGATGCCCAACCCCAGCCCCACCACCCTTGAGTGCCCAAAGCCTGGAGGAAACTTCTAATACATGCTTATGGGATGAGCAAATGGTGGGAGCACGATTCGTGTTTGTTAAACCCACATACTGTGTGTGTGTGTAACATAATAAATAGGAAATTAAATTAGATAAAATTCTTTGTTCAGCCTGATTGAAACATAATTGACAAATAGGAACCATGTATTTAAGGTGTATAACTTTATCCCTGGATAATACATACACAGTGAAATGATCACTACAGTCTGTGTCCATCCACAGTTCCATAGTTACTGGGGTGGACAGATTGTGTTCTCTAGAAGTTCAAGTGTTAGAACCTGGGTCCCTCAAATGTGGCAGTGTTGAAAGACAGGGCCTGGTGGGAGGTGTCAGGGTCCCTTGTAAGTGGATTAATGTCTTCCTCTCGGGGATGATCTTGCCGTCATAGGAGATGGGCTTCCTTTTCTCTCTCATTCGCTTTTCTCTCCACCTTTCTAGTTCTTGCTAGATCATTGCCCAGCACAGGGTCCTCACAGCATGTGGCCACCAAATCTATAACTTGCCAGATTTCAGGACCTTGAACCTAAATTAACTTCCTTCCCTTATAAATTATGCAGCCCAAATAGTCTATTATAGTAACAGAAAATAAATTAACTCGGTTACTATTTTTGTGTGTGTGCGTTGAGAACATAGAAGATTCATCTTCTTAGCAACTTCCTAGCACACAAGCTTAATGTAGTCACCATGCTATACGTGACATCTATGCCACTTAATCATCCTGCATAACCCACAATTTGCACCCCACAACCAACTTCTCCCCAATTCCCTTTTCCCTGCCTCTGATAACCACCTTTCCACTCTCTGCCTCTGTGAGTTTGACTTAAAATAGAAGAAGTTCTTTAACATTCTTCCAAACCTCACCATCTCATGAAATCAAAGTATCCAACTTTTCCATGTTCCCATCTATCATTACTCTGAATAAAGGTAGAATCCTAACATCTAGCCCTATTTGCGTTCCAGAAAAAAATTCCCTCTCTGAAGCAACAAGTTGCAATTAGAACTATGATCCTCCGAGAGGGGTGGATTTCACTACTGTCCCCACTGGGCCCCTCCTTGGCCCGTGTGGTTTTCTCCACCAGTGCTGTGCAGTAGGACCATAGGTTCCTGGCCCAGGTGGCCAGAAAGTGGAAGCATCCCATGGAAACCTGCTTCCTCTGAGCAGCAGACAACACTTCACCATCACCACCCCTCTCCTGTCTATGAGCCTCTGTGCCCCAGCTAACGGGAGGGTCTAGAAGATGCCTTTCAGCTTGAATGATGCTTAGCATCATTGATTTGAATAACTGATTATCATGGACAACCAATACCAAATGCAGATGTCAGTGCAGATGCGGACGTGGAAAGAAGTTGTGGGTTTCCCCGGGATGGGAAAGCCAGGCAATAAAGTTCTCCGGCCTGGCCAATGAGCCAGCATCAGCTAACAGTCCTATCCCCTGGCCTTCCAGAAAAACAAGTAAGTCCTAGAGGAAGACCAGAGGATAAAAGGCAAAGAGAAAAAAAAAAACATAACCTCATGTCTATGTCTCCAACAGTGTCACAGACAGTGGCCTCAGCTAGTGGCTGGTCTCTTTGGTGGCTCCAGCTCCCACAGGCCAGGTGAATCATGGTTCAACTGTCATCGGTGACCCAACTCAGGGGTCCAGGAGCACTCTCTCCTCCCTTCATCGCTGTAGCCATGGGGTGGCCATGGTGCCGTGCTATTGTCGATCCCTGGGTTACCTGTTTTCTGTTCAACTCTTCAGCTCTCCATGAACTGAATTCCGTGAGTTGGGCTCCACCAATTCTCCATAATAGATTCTCCCTTAGGTTTCCGTTTTCCCAATTAGACCTCTGTAGGACACAAAAGCCATCCAGCAACTGGAGAAAATTCAGGCCAGACACAGCCAAATCTCCCCCATGTCCCTCCTGAACAGTTCAGTGGGTGCTTCTGTGGGGCACTGCCTAGAAGGACCAACTTCTCTCAGTTTGCCCAGGATGTCCCCTGCCTAGCACTGACAGTCCCACTGCCCAGGAAACCAGTCTCTTAGTCCCAAGCAAACAGGGACAGTTGGTCAACCATTAGTTCAACAAGATGATTATAAGGAACTTGAAAAAAAGAAGCTACTTTTGAAATAAATAGTTCACGATAGAGCATCAGAGGGTCAGAGGCAGACAGATTCATAGACAGAGCACTGGACAGAGTCTGACCATACTTGCTGCGTGGCCACCTAGTTTTAGAGAAAAAGAGTTCTCTGCTCCCAGTTCCTGTGGAGAGGACAGTAAGATTTCTGATGCTGCATCTTAGCCAGCCTCCCAGCCCCAGTCACTAGGAGACCAAATGCATTTACTCCCCTTAATGCACCTCCGGTGGGGGGGTAGGTAGATCAATGGTTCAAATCACTCTCTGAAAGTGGCTGGAAGAGCATGAATTGGGCTCAAGCAATTAAACAAATAACAATTTCATCATGTATCTGTGAGATAAAATCACAGGCACATCTGAGCAGGAGCCCATCAGCAACTCCTCATGCTGTGATTGGATCTTGGGGACTGCAGACTTGCGGAGCGAGCTCCCTTTCCTGGCTTCCTCTGCCAGGGACCATGGTAGAGATCATGAACCTGTGATTCCTTCTTCCTGGTTTCTCACATGTACTCCCAACACCTCTGAGCGCTGATAGTGCTCCCGGAGAGGAAGGAACTGGCTGCACCCCCTGGCCCCATCCCCTGCCCTAAGGAACCCTGGGGAGTAATCTCATTCCCTGGGACAATACAACTTTGTGGGGAAGAGAGATTAAGGACTGATCACCCGCTGGGCACAGTGGCAGGCTGTCTTCTTGAAGACAAAGGACATTTGTGTTTTCTCTTCCTAGATAACATCATAACTGCCTAGTGAACACCCAGTTCAAAGAAAGGGAAAAAGATATTTGCTGCTGTTGCTAGGGCCAGAGCACCAGGCACACTGAGACTCTTCACAGAAGGGCTCAGCCTGCTGCATCCCAGCCTGATAGGGCCACCAGGCACTACCAAGTCTCTAAGAGGTAAAAGCCAGAATTCACGTTATGCGCAAAGTGAGGCTGTCATCTTCTGTCGTGCCCACCCCCGTGTCTTTTCTCGAAGCGTCTTCTTCCTTGCTCTAGGTCTTGCTTATGGTGTTCCCCTTCACCCGGGGCCACTGGCACCTTCTCCCCTGAACATGCCCCAGCCACGTCAGTCCTGGCTCAGCCGTTCTCTGTGTCCACTGGGAGAGGGGCCAGCCAAGGGGAGGACACACATCCCTACTCCAGATTCTGACAGTTATTGACTTCCCCTCTGTGCATTTTCACAAATGTGACCTTTTTGATCATTTTATTTATTTATATTTTGTCCTTTAAGATAGGAATTACTAGTTCTACTTAATGCATGAGAGTAGTAGGCAGAGAAAGGGTCCCCGATATGTCTAGCTCTGATTCCTGGGATATATATATGCTGCATTCCATGGCAAAAGAGACTTCGCAGAGGTGATTTAGTCAAAGATCCTCAGAAGAAGCTATTATTCCAGGTATGAGGGTGGGCTCTAAACGCAGCCACAAATGTTCTTATAAGATGGAGGGAAACTGGGTGTGGTGGTGTAAGCCTATAGTCCCACCTACTCAGGAGCTGAACAGGAAAACTGCTTGAGCCCTTAAGTTCAAGTTCGAGGCCAGCCTGGGCAACACTACAAGACCCCTTCTAAAAAAATAAAGAAATAAATAAAAGACAATGGATGGATTAAGGTGTTATGCTGTCCATTAATATGGGGAAAGGGAAGGGGCCACCGAGAAAGGTAGCATCAGAAGGTGGAAAGGCAAGGAGACAGATTCTCCCTGGAGCGTCCAGAGGAATTACAGCCCTGGAAACACCCATCGTGGCCCAGGGAAATTGATTTCAGACTTCCAACCTCCAGAACGCTAAAAGGATAAATGTGTGTTGTTTTAAATCAACAGGTTTATGGTAATATACTATAGCAGCAGTAGGAAACTAATAAATCAAGTAAACAGAGAGGTTTGGTGACTTATTTAAGCCACTCAGCAGGTAAGCGGGCTGCAATTCACACTCTGTCTCTTTCATCCTAAGCCTCACTCTTTGTGTTACAGCATACTGCTTCTGACACTCAGCTGCAATCTGGGGTGTAATCGTTGAGAAACAAATTAGGTAAACGTGTTTGCAAGCATGTGTGTACAAGCATGTATGCAGGAGGACAGAGATGCATGAGCAAAAGAACATACCATCAAGTCGTACTCATTCCTCAAAATCTCCAGTGGGAAATTAGAATGCTGTAAATACAGACTTGACCAGTCTGGTCAACCAGTTCAATTGCTCCTCGACTTTATTTCTAAATAAACTCATTGTGAGACTGAAATATTGTTAAGTTGAAAATACACTTAATGCCCCCAATGTACCAAATGTTAAAGCTCAGCAACACACCCCACAATGCAGCATCAGGAGACATGCTCACTGCCACCACGTGGGAAAAGATCAAACTTCAAAATATAGATTCTACTGCATGCATATAATTTTTGCACCATCATAAAGTCAGAAAATAAACTTGACAAGGTGCCACATGCCCATAATCCCAGCACTCTGGGAACCTGAAGCAGGAGGGTCACAAGTTCAAGCCCAGCCTGGGCAACTTAGTGAAATCCTGGGTCAAAAAGTAGAAAGGGCTAAGGATGTAGTACAGAGCAGTCCCCACTACTGCAAATAAACTAAGATACAGTTAAATAGTAAGTTGAGCCCTTATAAGCCAAGGACCACCTGTAATTTTAAAGAGATGCCATGGAGCTTAATTCTGAGTATTTGTTGTCCCTAGTCACACTGCAGTGGGTCTTCGTATTGCAATATAAAATGATGCTCCTGTTCTGTCTGTGTGTTTACCTAAAGCAGTGGTCTTACAGAAAGGGATAAAAAAGAACAAATTTTGAGCCCTTTTAATAACAGAATGTGAATAGAATAGATACAAGCCAGGACTCAGGTCCCGAAAGCCAAGTTTACTGGATAGATTTCCTAAGGGACACTGAGGGCAAGCATACCGCTCACAGTGCTGGGTCCCAGTGGTGCCAAAGCCTATCCTTGGGTACAGGTTGAATTTTCTCTTTCATATTTAACTCCACCAAAAACCCTAGAGTGGAAGACAGGGAAGGGTATTTCATTTAACTTAATGACCAATCTGAGGCCCGCACAGGTTAGGTAAGGCTCGGATACTACTGGTTATGTGGCCTATGTGATGGCTCATCGCTACTTGAAGGGGCAAGGAAAGCTTTTCTTCTTTACCTAAATCTTCAGTAAAAAAGAATGCATTTCTGTCTCAAAAAAGACCAAAAAAAAAAAAAAAAAAAAAAAAGAATGTGTTAGTCAGCTTTCCATTATTGCAGAAAGAAAGAAAGAAAGAAAGAAAGAAAGAAAGAAAGAAAGAAAGAAAGAAAGAAAGACTGTTTTGGGCTAAATTTTGAAGTTTTCAACCCATGATTGGTTGATCCTGTTGCTTTTGGGCCTGTGGCAAAGCAGCACATCACACCAAGAACACATGCTAGAAGCTGCTGACCTCATGGTGCCCCGGAAGTAAAAAGAGAGAGAAAGAGACCAGCATCCATGAGAACTCCCATGAGGCCCAACCTAAAGCTTCTACCACCTCCCCGTAGGGAAAAGCCTTTCACACCCAGGCCTTGGGAAGGACTTCCAGATCCAAATGATAGTAAAGAACTATAAGTATCTGCCCCTCTGCCATGCAAATCCATCTGTTGCTAAGCTATTCAGTGTTCTCTTTCATATGAAAATTTCACTATACCCTACTCCTTTGATGCAGAATATTTGACCTCACCTAGCTTTAATAATCGATGTGTTCCTCTGCTAACACATGTGTGGTTGGTTACCAGCTGGATACAGCACTGTTGCATTACCTGAGAGATCCCAACACATTTCATGTCCCTGGTCAGAAATGAAAAAAATGAAAACAAGAGACCTTAGCCAGAAGCTGACAGCATGTTGAAGTTTAATGTTATAGAGCTTTTGTTTCTGTTCTTGGCACCTTTACCTTAAGCAAATACAACATCTGACGAGCCCTGGGAAATGGGAGTTGGAGAGCTCTCTCTGCTTGATTGAACTCCCTCCTCCTTTCCAAGGTTCTCCCCCACACTCTGAAATCCTCTTATCAGCTCTCAGAACAACAGAAGGAAACAAACATGTTCTAAACCCATAATCCTACTCCCACCTAACCCCTTTCCCTGGGTCCTGCCTCAGGCTTCCTGTTTCTTTAACTCAGTCTCCACCCCTGATTTAAAAGCCACCAACACCTCCGTTATTGCCTGGAGTTTTCTCTAGCTGGGTCCCCAGAGTGCTGTTCCAATGAGATGTTGGGAGGGGACCATGTGAAGCTGATCTTGGAACACCATGGTGGAATAAAGGTAGAAAATCAAGGTCCAGATAGTCAGCTTCCACCAAAACAGGAGCTTGTCAACACCATCGTACTGTTCTGCCCACCACGGCACAGGGACAAGATGTGCTGCTGATATCCTTCCCCAGGGATCACACCCAGCATTTACACTTAGCAAGTCCTCCCACATACTGACCCCTGTGGGACAAAAAGGCAAGAGTTTAAATGCATGGCAGAGAAAATCTGCAATCATCTATAAACTCTAATACTCTGAGCCCGGGGACTTTCTTGAAGAAAATGTGCTGTTTTTGTCAATAACATCCACTGGCAAAGAACTCCAAGGCCAGGGAAGAGTCGGACTCCCCACAGGCCATGGGAGTGACCACTACTTTAGCACATCCCCAGTTTCTCTTCGCAGTTGGCAGTTGGATGGTATTAGTCTACAACTACTCCTACATCCTTGCTTCTGTCTTTCCAGTTGCTCTCTGGAGAAACTCTGATCAAATTTTGATGAGTTGAAAATTCACTGCCTTCAATCCAACTAAGTGCCAAGATTCCCAGGTTCAATTTGACAAAGGCACTGGACTGTTCAGGGTCGTTTAAAATCCTGCCTCTATTCTGTTAGATTCAGTTCAACAAATAGTTACTGTTACACAGCCAAGCTCTGCTGACCTGGGTGTCTGCTGGTTGTCTCAGACCTCATGGAGCTCCTACTCTAGCTGGGAAGTCAAACTTCTCTAGCAAAGAGCACTGCAAAGTGCACTATAAATAGTAAGTGGATTAAAGCTAATCTAGAGAACCAGCTGCTGCTGCTGCTGTTGCTGCTGCCTCTGCCACTGCAACAAATTGAAGCCAGAGAGAGAGGCAAAGAACATGCAGGAAATGTGCCTGAAAAAAAAAAACAATAATTGCATGGTCGCCACACACAATAGTGACCAAGGTTTTTTCCAAGTTCCAATGAAATATCCATTCATTTTTATTTTGTGAGATGGAAGCAGTAATAGCTGGGTGTACAAAGAATTTCCTGTAGATTAATATGAAGCTGGAAAGAGTTGATAGACTTTAGCAGCGATTTGGGCTATTAATCCAAGCCAGTCATTCATTAACTCTCAGGAAGTTTTTTTGGTGCCAAAGTCATTATTATTATTATATGCTAAAGCCCAAATCCCAAATGGGTGTATGGCTACTTTTCTCTCCAGGGTGCTCAGAGTATGAGTCAGGGAGGGAGCCTGAATCATTTCCTAAATTATCTTCTGGCTCGTGGGGAGTTTGGCTTTGTCCAAAGTACTTGCTGCTGAGGAAAGCCGGCAAAGAGCCTTTTGAAAGGTAATGTTCACTCTTGCCTTTTCTATGAGGTTGAGTGGCTACAGCAGGCTGCAGGCAGTCCCTCGATTTCTGTTCTTCTGTCCTTCTGTTGAGCAGATTGAGCATCCTTCATCAGAACTTCCAAAATCTGAACTGCTCAAAAACCTGAAATGTCTTAAGTGCTGACTTTGTTTCAGCAGAAAAATTATTTAAAATAAATATAAAATTATCTTCAGACTACACATAACATGTATATGAAACATAAATTAATTTTTTATTTTGACTTGAATCCCATCCTCAAGACATGTCATTATGTATATGCAAACATCCCAAAATGTGGGAGAAAAATCCAAAACATGAGACACTTCTGGCCCCAAGCATTTCAATGAAAGGATATTCAACCTGTATAGCATTTTTGCTGGCCATTTTGCTGTCTGGCTGAAGTCTGAATTTCCCATCCTGCCTTGCACTAGGTGTGATCATGTGACTAGGTAAAGGTAGTAGAAGAGATGAGAGTGATATCTTAATCTTGCTCAAAAAGAATTGACAGGTATGATCACCTTCATCTCGTTTCTTGCGCCTTCCACTGCTAGAAGATGACAAGGAGCAGATGGGGAGATGGAAAGTATATATTGTGGTTGCAGAGCTGACCTGATCATCCTGAACAGCTCTCACACAGTACCTGGTG
The DNA here is from genome assembly GCF_000276665.1 of Chinchilla lanigera. Lineage (NCBI taxonomy): Eukaryota > Metazoa > Chordata > Mammalia > Rodentia > Chinchillidae > Chinchilla > Chinchilla lanigera. The sequence continues at coordinate 33,327,795 of NW_004955407.1, read as the reverse complement.
TTAGACATAAACCACATCCTATAGCTTCTTTCTTTAAAACCCATCTGTGGAGGGCCAAGAGTATAGCTCAGCGGGGCGCCTGCCTGGCAAGCATAAGGTCCTGAGTTCAATTCTCAGTACAAAAAAAAACCCACCTGTGGTTTTCCATGGCATTGCAATTTCAGCCAAACTCTTACAGGGCCTCCAAAGTCCTGCATGATCGGGCCACTGCCAGCATCCCAAGCCACCTGCCACCCCCGCGCTGCACTGTGCCTCCTTTGGTTCCTTGAAACCGAGTGGTCCAGGGAAGTGGGAAGAAGTGAGTACATTCTGGATATATTAGAAAAGGCAGAGCTTGAGACTGCACGCTTCTTGTCATCTCAGGGCCTTCACACATGCGATTCCTACAGCATGCCACCTTCTCCCTGTTATTCTTGACCTGTTAGCAGCTCCTTCACTCGCTTCTGCTCCACAGAGCTCTTTCCCAGACACCCACTTCTCTGTCACCCTCATCACCAAACTCCCCTGACGGCATGCTCACAGTTTGCAATGACGGTTGTATTTGCTGGCTGTTGGCTTCTTTTCTGTCTCCACTCTGATTTCCAGTCTCCGTAAGGGCTCAGGCCATCAACATTTTTACTGTTCCATGCATAATTTCCTGAGTGCTGGGCAAACAGACACTTCAGATCAAGCTGATGCTCATCATTCTATTCTCTGATTCCATATTTTTAATTGACCAACTTGCAAAATATATTTATAACCTCAGCATCAATACCCTGAGGGCTTCACTGTCATTTGTAGACACATATGAGCTCAGAATGGTGACAAATCTGAGTGTCTTAAGTACATGTTTGCAGTGGAGGTGGAGCAAGGCCACCTGCTCCTTTCTTATTTCAGCTTCCATCCTGTAAACAAGTGTCCTCTTCAGTCTCTTTAATGCCACAGTTTTCTCATCCTGCACTCTGGGGGGTGATTTCACTGTTTAAAGCATAACGTGCAAGTGCTGCCTAGTGTTTCCGGCTGCTAACAGGTGTGAGTGAAAGCGTTGTTGGCTGTGAGTTCAAAGTTCATAAATAGAAAACGTATGTTAAATAAGGTGTCTTTAAACAGAAATGCTCAAAGCTACATGATGCACTGGTGCAACCAAAGGCTCACAGGATCCCAGCCCTGCATTTCCCTTAGGAGCAAGGGTTCATTACTGGCTAACTCTCTTCGCACAGAACAAAAATGGGAGGTATAAGCATTGAATGATTAAGGAAAGAAATGGATGGATGACCCCAGCTTATTTTAGGGGAACAAGTCATAACTCCTCCCCTTAATGCAGACAGGAAGGAGCTGCCTAAGCATTTTCTTTCTGCTGGCCACAGTCACCCGTACTGAACTCCGGAGGGTTGTAAATTCTGTCCCCAGAGTCAAAGTACAAAGCAGGATCTGAGTTTCAGAAATAAGGAGAAATCTAGAAAGGAAACCTGCAATGCAAGGCCACAAGTTTGCTTGAAGTCCTCAGATCTGCTTTCAAAATAGCCCCACATGAAGAATGGGTTTGATGCTTTCCAGAGCTGAGACCTGGCAGCAGGTGGACGTCAAACTGCCTCCCTGGACTAGGGGACAGGGAAGGTGCACGGCCCAAAACCCATTCAGGAGCTGCAGCCATAACAAGAAATGTTAGGGGCAGGTGTCTCAAAGGAGGGCGGGTCTCAAACAGCCTACTTGAAATCCATCAGAGAGTCACTGAGTTTATTATTCCAAGCCAAAGAATCCTGGGGACCTATATGTCTTAGGCTTCTTTTAGCCAAAACTTATAGTAATAAACACATTTACACCCCCACACAATACTTACCCTAACAATACACAGTTCACTTATGCTTTTGTATCCTGTTCTATTCTGTTCTATTCTATTCATTGCCATTGTATTCTATCCCTTTTTATCTTTTTGTTCATTTGTGATGCTGGGGATTGAACCCAGGGTCTATATACTAAACTATATTCCCAACTCTTTTTAAATTTTATTTTATGTTTTGAGAAAGGGTCGCACTAAGTCAACAAATTGCTCAGTATGAGCTCAAACTTGCAGTCTTCTTGCCTCAGCCTCCCAGAGTGCTGGGATTACAGGCATACACTACCATGCCTGGCTTTTTTATTCCATTTGGCATCATTTAATTTCAGTTTTTTTAAATGTTGTTTGTAATCAACTCAGCTGATTTCACTACCCATCAATGGGTTACAATCTGCAATTTGTTAGGAAGAGCAAAGTAAGCAGGGAGGTAAGAGAATATACAGTACTTATGCTTTTGAAACAGCAGGTAGATCAGTCTGGCTAACAATGGCCCATATTTGTTGAACAGTTCCTGTGTGCCAAGCAGTATGCTGGGTACTTAGTACAATATTACATTTATTCCTCAGAATAAACCCTTAAAGTTAGATAATGTTATACTTATGTAAAATCACTCAGCCTGCTCTTATTATCATTATGAATATTTCAGACAGATAGCATATAATAGTAATAGAATTAACTCTACCACTTGGCTCTATCATTTTATTATATTTGTTTTATATTGTTTCTTTTTTAACTTATTCATTATACTCATATTGGGTTTTTATAAACAACTTACTTTTGGGGCTTTAAAAAAAAAATCCAATCTGACAATCTCTGTTTTTCAAGTGGTGTATTTAGATCATTTATATTTAATGTATGGTTGAATTTAGAGTTATTATTGTGTTTTCTGCTTTCTGTTTGTCCTCTGTCCCCTCATTCCTGCCTTGTTTTGGTTTATTTAAAGATTTTTTTTGGTATTTCAGTTGACTTATCATTGGCTTTTTGACTACTGTAATTTTTAAATGGTTGCTCTATGAATTACATTATATATTCCTAGCTATTCCCAACATTTACAGTCTATGTGAAGTAACTATGTTATCATTTCACAGTAAAATATAGAAGCCCTACAAATACCTCCCCACACTTTCATTACAGCTGTCAACGTGTATCACCTATATACATTTAGAACCCCACCAGTGTTATAATTTTTGGTTTTAACAATTATACATATTTAGAGCTGGAGATATAGCTCAGTGGCACAGTGCCTGCCTGGCAAGTGCAAGGTCCTGAGTTCAATTCCTGGTACCGAAAAAAATCATACATATTTAACAAACTCAAGAGGACAAAAACAGTCCACTGTACATACTCAGATATTTACTTTGTTACTGCTCCTTCATTCCCAACATTCCACATTTCCCTCTAGTATCATCTGTCTTCAGCCCATAGTGCTACATTTAGTATTTACTTTAGGGCAGGTCTAATGTCAAACAGTCTCTTACTCTTCCTTAATCTGAGGATGTTTTTGTTTTACCATTATTCCTAAAGGGTATTTTCTCTGGATATGGAAACCTGGGTTCCAGTTCCTATCAGCATTTTAAGGTGTTATGCTTCTGTCTTCTGACCTCCATGGTTTTGGGTGAGGAATACTCAGTTATACAGGGCATTGTTCCCATCTATATAATGTGCTACTTATCTCTGGCTATGTTCAAGATTTTTCCATCATACTTGATTTTTAATAGTTTATTGTATCTGGACACAATTTCTTTTTGGTTTATTCAGTTTGAGATTTGTTAAGCTTCTTGAATCTATACATTTGTTTTGCACTAAACTTAGGATATTTTTAGCTATTAATTGTCAAACTTTTTTTCTGTTCTAACATCTTTTTCTCCCTTCTCCTGATGCTCCAACAAAAATGCCAGATATTCCCGTCTTGTCCCACATGCCAGTGAGACACTATTCATTTGTTTCCAATTGTCTTTCTGTTTTACTTGGGATAGTTCTTATTCATCTATTTTTCAAGTTTACTGACTCCTTTGCCATTTCCATTCTGCTATCGAGTGCAATCAATGGATTTCATATATCATAATTTAAAATTTTTCCATTGTATTCTTTTATAGTTTCCATTTCTCTCCTAAGCACTTCTATCCTCCCATTGGTTTACCTGCACCTCGAGGGCATGGTCATAACAGCTACTTTAAAGCGTTCATCTGTGGCCTCATTTTCTTGGTTCTTTTTATGTCAAGGAAGCTTAGGTTGTGTCCTAGACATTTTTAATGTGATATTGTGACTTTTGTGACTTTAGATATCACTTTTAAAAAGTTGTTAGAGAATGCTGATTTTGGTTTCTTTTCTTTCTTTTTTTTTTTTTTTTTTTTTTGGTACCGGGAATCGAACTCATGATGTTGCGCTTGCCAGGCAGGCACTGTGCCACTGAGCTAAATCCCCAGCCTCTTTTCTTTTATTTATCAGACAGTCAACACAGCTGCATGTGGATCACAGCTCAGTCTCGCCTTCGGTTTCCAGGGGTCCAGTGCTGAGCCAGCTTTTACAGCCTGCGCAGTACAGCTTTTCTATCTGTTCTGTACAGGCAACTCTGTCCAGGCAACTCCAGAATGAGCCCAAGACTGGCGCTAGTTCAGGCAGAGAACTAGGAGACGCCCGTCTCTCCCCAAGCTCTCTCTTCTCCATAATTTCCCCTAACCTCTAGTTCCCAGGGACCCAGAAAGATGGAGTTTCTCTCAGGCATTTAGATCTACAACTAGTCTGCTCTCAGGTCAAAGTTAAGAAAAAGAAAGGTAGACAGGGATGCAAAACTTATCGAGAAATGATTGTTCCCAAGTTTGACTCTCCTCAATCTACCAAGGACTCTTCTGAGTCCTTGAGCAGTTGCATCTTCTAGAAATCTTTGTTACCACCAGTGGGAGAAGGCAGCTTAGTTGGTGCACCCCATCTGAACCAGGACCGAAGCTGGTTTTTTTGTTTCAGTATTTTTTAATCACTATGGGCGCTACTGAGGTCACTAATATGTCCCTCCTCCATCCCCCTTTCCTCCTTCCATCCATAGAAAACCCTAAACCCTGAATTGGGGGTTTTATTGCTCCTGTGTGCTTTATGTTTTTAGGTATATAGTATCCATAAGTACTGTATCATATAGTTCTATAAGTTTTTAAGCTTTGTATAAATGGTTTCATGACATAAATATGTAGGACATCGTCCAATTCCTTAAGTTTTCTCTACTTGCTTAGACCAAATACATATTCTTCATCGTTGAGTGTAAAATGACACATAATAATTATTGTTCAAATATTATATAATCTCCATATAGTGAAGCTTTGTCTCAAAAAGACAAAAAAAGTATGTATACATAATCTAATGAAGTATCTGTCTTCTTGGTTTATCAGATACTATGAGAAGTATGTAAAATCAATTATGAGTGCCTATGTGTCAACCTTTCCTTCTAATTATATAAGTTTTTCTTATTTATATTACAAGATGATCTTGTCACGTGCAATGAAGGGTATACCTTAATGAACTGGTTTTTTAAATTATATGTAGAGTGTTTTTATCCCTAATAGTGTTTTTATTCTTGAAGTCTATATTTTGTTGGATGTTATTTTAGCTATATTAGTTTTCTTCTGGTTAATATTCTCCTGCTATATATTTTTAACTTTTCTGTTTTTCATGACTCTTATAAACAAGTCATGCCAAATAGTGTGGGGTATATGTGTCCCCCCAAGTCCCCAATTCCCTTTCAGCTGTCTCAAATCTATCCATGGAGTTTTTTATTTCGCTAGCTATGTACTTTTAATTTTTATTAATATTAAGTCTTTTTAAAATCTGCTTCCTTTTTAGTAATGTCTTAGAATCTTTATACACTTCCAGCTCCTTCTTTTATATCTTTAATCATTTTAGATATGTTTATTTTCTTATCTATTGCTAGTTCTATCATTTTAAGTTTTAAAAACTAATCTTGTCTTTGCTATATCTGCTGCCTCTTGCTCAGAGTGGATTGGTTCTCTGTACGTTATGCAATTTTAGATAGCAGACTCGTATCTAGTAGGAATCAGTTTGTAGCGATCTTGAGCAGCCTAGATTGAGGGCATGTCCCTTGAGAGGTTTTGTATTTGCTTCTGATAGACACTGTAGGATGTCACCACTGTTTGATACCATTTTTACACTAACCACTCAGCTTGGAAGTTCCAAGACTGGCTTAGCCCATTTGCTGTTGCTATAATGGAATAACTGAGATTGGGTAATTTATGAAGAAAAGAAATGTCTTTCTTACAGTTCTGGAGGGAGAAAAGCCCCAGGTTGAGTGACTACATCTAGTGACTGCATTCTTGCAGATGGGGACTTCCTGCGAAGTCCTGAGGTGGCACAGGGCATCACATAGTGAGGAGATTATAAGAGACACCAAACTGGCTTTTATAACTGAGCCATTCTCACAACAGCTTACTACATAACCCATGACTCCCTTAATCTACAATGGGTAAAACCATTCATGACAGCAGGTGCCCCATGACCCAATCTCCTCCCAAAGGTCCCACCACCAAATACTATTAACATATGACTTTGGGACCTGAGTGTCCAGCACATGAATTTTAGAGAGCCAATATTTAAATCATAGCACAGACCAAATGGGCAATATTCATTTGAAAGCTGAACCTACGTGAGGAATTTTTATAGTATGTTATTGTTATGGTTTGTGTCTGTGTGTCCCCTCAAAGCCTCATGAGGTCATGGGGCAGGCTTTTAGAGTTTGATTGATTATGGGTGTGAGAGCTACACCCGCCTTGCAGTAGATAGTTTGCATATGTAAGGGAGAGGAAGAGGCTGCTTGTGGCCATTGCTCCCTTGTGGTGTTTGTTACTTTTGCTGTGTTCTGCTGCCCTGAGATGTAGCCCTCTGCCATGTGCCACTCTGCCTTATACCCTGCCAAGTACGGACTAAAACCTCCACAAACTGTAAGCGAAATAAACCTTTCCTTCCTTAATTTTGGGCATCAGGTATTTCGTCCCAGCAATGAGAGAAAAGTAACCAAGACAGTTATAGAGTGAATTTTTGTGTCTCTCCAAAAAGCCCTATCCCTAATGTGATAGTATTTGAAAACAGGCCCTTGGAAGGGTAAGTAGAATTAGATGAGGCCATGAACGTGAAGCCCCATGATGGTATTAGAACCCTCATAAAAAGGGACACTAAAGTGCTTCTTTCTCTCTCTCTTCCTCTTTCCCCTTGATTTTGGACTTTCCAGGCATTGTAAGTATGAAAGATCATTTTCTGGTGCTCAGCCTACACAGCCTGAACAGACCAACACATCAAACATCAAAGACATAAAACAGGTAGCAGTTTATGAAAGTTACATGAGAGTGCTACCACTGGTATAAGGAAACATTCACTATGGTGAAGTTGTAACACTCTACAACCTGATATATCCACAGTTTTAATACAAGGCTAATAAAAATCCAAGCAGATTCAGAGTGAGCATGCACAGAAGGTGACAATCTGATTCTAAACTTTATACGGGAATGCAGAGGGCCAAGAAGAACCAAGACAGTTTTGAAAAAGAATAGAGTTTGAGACTTTTCCTACCTGATATCGAGACACATCATAAGCTAAGCAATGGTATACCTTGTAATAATGTCAAAGGGGGACAAAGCAGAACACAGAATACAGAAACTGACAGATATGCATCTGGTCGCTTGATTTATGGCAAAGATGACTATGTAGTATGTTGGGGAAATAATATTCTTGCCAGTAAATGGTGTTAAATCAGTTAGATAACTAGATGTAAAAATAATATTCATCTTTATATATCAGAAAAATCTATACATACCACAAAAAAGAATTCCAGGTGGACTGCAGTTATAAATTTGAAAGATAAAAAGAATTTCTAAAATAATTCATCAAAAAATATCTTTAGTTCTTTGAAGTAAACAAACCTTTCTTAAGGTTCACAAAGTGATAACCATAAGGAGAAAGTCAAAAAACTGGACTTTAATCAAATTAAGGGCATATGTTTAGAATCCAACATTAAGAGAGTGAAATACCAAGCTGAAGAATGAGAGAAGAGGCCTGAGTTCTAGCTCAGTGGTAGAGTGCTTGCCTAGCATGCACCAGGCACAAGGCAGTCCCCATCATTACCAAAACAGGAAATAGGAGATGATATTTGCAATATATTTATCTGACAAGGATTCTTATTTCAAGTAGATAAAGAACTATAAATTGAAAAAAAGACAATCCAATAGAAAAATGACCAAATATTTTAACAGGCACTTCACAAAAAGCATATTCAAATTACTATAATTGTTATGAGAAAGTACAAACTCTCATTAGTCACCATGGAAATACAAATCGAACGAGAGTAACTAACATGAGACTGGAAGGAAGACAATACCAGTTTCTGGGGAGGATGTGGAGCAACTCGAATGCTCCTCTGCTGGGGTTTAAAATGGACAATCACTTTGAAAATGTTTGGCAGTGTCCTCCAAATCTGAGTTTATCTATACCTAAATCCAATGATTTTTCTCATAGATATTTGTCCAACAGAAATGTCTTATGTTCAACGCAAATTTGTGTACTAGAATGTTCAGTGCAGCGCTCTTCTCCTCTAAAAACTGTGAGCCACAGAATATCCTGGATGAATGTATCAGCTCATGTGCTTGCATTACCAAAAACAGCATGTGTAAGCCCACTACCATACCCAGGATGCCATGGCACATGTGTGTGCTTAAGGCTCTGAAGTTCAGCTCCCTCCTCATTTTGCCCCTGGACATCTCCTTTATCTTCTTATGAGCCCCTTCTTCACTGAGAAGTCTGCCTGTGACAGTAAATCCAGAATATCAGGAAGTTTTGCAGCAGAAGTGTTCCAAGGTTACAGAGTTTGTAATATGTTTCATCCTCCTTCCACATTCCTACTTAGTTGTAGGGATTCTGGCATGCTTTTTGCAGACTACAGGTAATGTCTGGTTGTAAAGGAAGAGGAGAAGATAGGGAGGAAAAGAGAAAACACTTTCACTTAATATCAAAGGGGCAGGAGGAGAGCATGATGTAGGGAGTATCTCTCACTTCCATTCATACAAAGGGTTCTGAAGGGTCAGGCTATTGAGACAATATCACACTCCACCCTCCCAGCAAACCAGTGAGATTATTCTTAGTAATACCATCTATTATTTGAGTGTGTCTTCCAAGTTCATGTGTTGGAAACCACTGTAGTTAGCCTCCCATTGTTGTGACAAAATGCCTGAGATAAGCAGTATATAAGGAGGTTTATTTTGGCTCACGGTTTCAGAGGTTTCGGTCCATGGTCACTTTGCCTATCCCTTGTCTTGGTGGGGAACATATGGTAGAACAAAGCTGTTCTCATGGAGGCAGAGAGCAAAAGAGAGGGGAAGGCATCAGTTCCCATATCCCCTGGAAGGGCACACCCCCAGTGTCCTAACTTTATTGCACTAGACCCCACTTCCCAAAGGCTCTACTGCTTCCCAAGAGCACCACAGACCAGCAACCAAACCTGTAACACATGGGTCTTTGGGCAACATTTAAGATCTCAATCATAACAGAAATTTAATCCCCAAAGTTGTATTTTAGTGGCATTTGGACATAAGGCCTTTAAGAGATGACTGGATCATGGAGGTCCCATCTTCATAGAGGTTCCACCCATGGATCAATGACTTACCATGAAACTGAAACTTGGTTATTAAAGTGAGCTATCTCTGGCATGCTTTTTCCATCCCACCAAGGGATGCCTGTTACCATGTTTATGATACAGCGGGAAGGTCCTCCCCAGATGCTGAGCAGATACCAGTGCCGCACTCTTGGACTTTCCAGCCTCCAGAACTGTATGCTGAAGAAATCTTGACTCTTTATACATTATAGTCTCGGGTATTTTATTGTAGAAACATGACATGGGCTAAGATGATATCGTTTTCAGCAATGGAACCAGTAACTTGCCAAGACAGCAGAGGGGGTTGAGGGAGAAGAAAAGAGATCTGAGTCTACTTCTATCTAATCTGAAACTGATACTCTTTCCTGTCCGCCCTGCTGTCTCTGGCTCTTCACCAACCCACTCAGCCTGCTGCTTCTTGACAGGAAGTAGAAGGCACAGACAGATAGTGCCCTGGTGGTGCTCTGCCCCAACATGGGCCCTTCCGGAGCAAAACTGCCACAGCGAATGGTCTTGTAAACAACTGCCTCCAGCCCTTAGCCACTGGGCCTTCTTACCTCTAGAAATAGGCTCCCTTTTGTCCACAAATCCCTGTATACAGACAATAACTCCATCACCCAGGAGACCACAGCACAAAGAAGAGAGAACAGGGTGTAAATAAGATGCTGTATTGGCAGAGAGAGAAAAAAAAAATGATTTAAAGGCAGAACATATCAGGATATATTAGGAAGGAATATTTGACATGCAGACTTTCCAATTATGCCTGCACTCCTCATACGTACACAAATGGGTCTGCATTTTCAACCATGCCACATGCCCTAAGTTGCAACCAAAAACAATATTTGTGCTTCACACACTGCACTGTGGTGTTTTCCACACAGGATCACCTGGCACAGCTCCTGCCCCCGAGATGCAAATTTACATTTTCACGATGGGGAGGGGCGTCCGATGGGAGGCGCGGGGGAGGGGAGCGACTGTGCTCCACTGGCCACACTCAGGCGCTGACATCGCCGGGCTTGATGGATGCTGCCGGCGCTGTTGCTTAGCAACCCAATACCCTTCAAGACAATCTAGCAGCCTCGCTGGCTTGCAGAAGCAGGCAGGGCTGGTTCAGTATGGCATTGGGCAAGGGAAGATAATAATGTTTTTTGTTTTTTTTTTTTTCAGTGATTAATAATCACTTTCCCGATTTCCCATCTAGATCAACATACCTGAGGCTATACAAAGTTCTACACTAGACGGGGGCTGGAAAAAGCCCCCGGCTTCTAAGTTACCTCCCACTCAGCTCCAGAGAGTAGTGGAATTTTACTGGCCGGTCTCATGATGCTTCCTTCCTCTATCGCAAGCCCTCACCCCAACATAAAGGCTGAGCTGCGTGACTCACCAGCATACCTTCAGATCGTTGTTTGCCGGCCCCGTTCATGAGTCATGATTTCTTCAGCTTTCTTTTTTTCTCAGAACTGAAACACTTGACATTTTAGGATAACGTTGGGGGAAGGTTGCTGTTTTTCTCTTTCTTTTTTTTTTTTTTTTTTTTTTAGTTTTTTAAACCACGGTGTGGCTTTGTGCGCAAGTGTGGGGGTGTGTGGGGAGAGGTGAGCCACGGCTGCAGGGACAGGTACACAGAAGCGATGTTCTGTGTGCCAGCAGTCACAGGGAAAGCCCGGAGGGTGCACGGAACCTGGCACTGGTGGCGTGAAAGGATGGGTACGGCCCTGGGCCGTATCTCAGTGAGGACAAGGGGCTAGTCAGCACCTTCTGGGCTGTCTATTCACCCCTCAACGAAGAGGCCTGCCTCTCTTTGTGCAACATAGTAACAGTACCACACAAGACGTGAGGAAAAATCCTGCAGGATTTTAAGGAACAAAGAAAACTGGTGTCTAAGATCAGAACAGAGAAGTGAGGTTGCTACCCAGAAATTGTCCTGGACCAGACAGAAGGCCAATCTTGGGCGTGGGTTCTAATTCTGATGTTAATGAGGTGGGTGATAAGCTTCTGCTTATTTGCATGGCCAGGCGTGAATCTCCCCCCTCTCCATAAAGCCCTCTACATCACAGATTAGTTCACTTAGTGCTCTGTTCCCCCAAGCCCGAGGGTGAGCCCCTCAACGTTAGATACCATTTTAGTCATTTCTGTCTCGTTATCAATGCAGGTATATAATAGATGCTCAATGCATGCTGCTTGTTTGTATGGACATGTGGCTAAGTGAAAGAATTAATTAACTAAATCCAATTAACCTCTTGGAACTCCTGTTTTTCCTATGTTCAACAGGATGGATTCGACATGCCCTGTCAGCTCACCGAAAAGTAATGAATGTCTCAGGATTGTTGCAACCGAAAGCATTTTAAGTGTTACACAATGTCGTGACATTATAAAACATTATTAGAACAGATAGTAATTATCAAAAACGCCCATTCAGGGATCAGGACCAATTCTATACATGCATGAATTGGGAAATGGAAAAGTTCAAACTGATATAAAATATTCCCCTATCAGATGTAGGTTACACATGAAATTTCTACAATATTTGCCTCTGGATTAAGACATTGAAGATCAGTATGAGAAATGTAAATGCTCTCTTGCAGCAATAATTTACTAATTTGTTATTAACCTCAAGTGCTTCAGTTAAACTTATTAAATCCACTCCCAGAGTGTAAGAGACCTAGGGATAAATATGAGGTAGGTGACTGTTCTTTTCACTTTTCATTATAGAACAATTCAAGCATTCACAAAACTTGAGGCAATCATATGATAATAAACTCCTAGGTATGCATCAGTCAGATTCATCATCCTGTGACCAATCTTATTCCATCTACTCATCTGCCCCCCACCACATTGGCTTATTTTAAAACAAATGAACAACTTTGTAGCATTTCGTCCATACATATTTCAGTGTATAACTCTGCTATGGTTTGACTGGGCTTTGTCCCCACCAAAACTTATGTTAATGTTTGATCTCATTGTGGGGGTGTTGAGTGACTGTCAAGAGATGATTAGATCGTGAGGAACAATGAACGTTCCTCTCGAAGGACCCAGCTCTGTTCTCACTTTCCAGGACTAGGTTAACCAGCCATGGCGCGAGTTTTATAAAGCAAGGCTGCCCCTCACGTTGGCGTTTTCTGCTTCTGCCCAGTCTCCATTGTGAGTTGAAGCAGCACCAGGCCCTCAGTAGGAGCCAAGTAGATGGCAACAACATTCTCTAGGGCTTCTCAGCCTCCAGGACTGTGAGCCACGTAGTCTTCTCTCTTATAAATTACTCAGTCTAAGGTATCCTGTTATAGCAACAGGAAATGGACTAAGACAAACTCTGAAATGATTTAGAAACATAACCACAATACTACTACTACACTTTAAAAATAACAACTCCTTGACGTCATCAAACATCTAGTCAGTACCCAGTGCTTCATTTTTCTCAATGAAACAGTCACATTCTTTAGTGAACAAGCCATTTTTCCTTTTTTATTAGTATATAATTACAGAACATAAAGGCTACATTCATTGTGAGAAGTTGGTGCATGCCCGTAACTCATCCTAATTCTTCTAATTTTCTTTTCCCTTCTACCTTCATCTCTTGGTTCCCTTCCCATTTGCAAAAGGTCTGTCTTTTATTTGGGGGAGCAGTGTTAAGCTCACAAAAAAAAACTGAGCAGAAAGGACATGGAGTTTTTATACAGACTGTGTTCCCACACATGTACAACCCCCCTGACTACCGACATCCCCTATGGTGATGGTAAGTTTGTTATAACCAATAAACTTATACTGACACATCATTATCGCTCAGTGTCCATAGTTTTCATCAAGGTTTACTCTCATGTTGTATATTTTATGGGGTTTGGAAAGCATGTAATGACCCATATAATCCACGCTTACAATATCATACATGGTCATTTCACTGCCCCCAAAATCTGCTCTGCCTATTCATCTATCTTTCTGCCCAACTCCTGGCAATCATTGATCTTTTTATTGTCTCCATCGCTTTGCCTTTTCCAGAAATGCAAGCTCTGGAATTCTATACTACGTATAATCTTTTCAGATTGGCTTCTTTCACCTAGTTATGTTCACCCAAGTTTCTCCCATGTCTTTTCCTGGCTTAATAGCCCATTTGTTTTTTTAGTGCTAAACAACATTCCATGCACATACCAGTTTGTCCATTTGCCTATTGAAAGACATGTTGGCTGCACCCAGTTTGGCCAATTATGAACACCCATGTGTGGGTTTTTGTGTGGTTGTAAATTTTCAGTTCTTTTGGGTAAGTATGAAGGAGTGTGATTGCAGAATCCACCGGCAAATACATGTCTTGTTTTGTAAGAAACTGTGACACTGTCTTCTACAGTGGCTGTTCCCACTGTTCTGGGTTTTCACCTGTGATGAGTAAGTGTTCCCATTACTCTACCTCATCACCAACATTTGCTGTTGTCAATATTTCTAATCTGGACCATTTTAATAGGCATAGAGTGGTGTCTCCTTGTCATTTTTCTTTAGCAACATATGATGTTGAGCATCTTTTCATATGCTTATTTTCCATTTGCATATTTTCTTTGATGAGATGTCTGTTCAGATATTTTGCCCATTTTTAATGGGATAGTTCCTTTTCTTATTGTTGAGTTTTATCAGTTCAATTTTGAGGTAAAAGTAACATTAGATTGAGAACATGGCAGAGGCTGGTTCCAGGAGTATAGCCAGGGGAACAAGGGTGTGAATTTCACAAGTTTCAGTGTTTAGTTCTCCAGTTTTCCAACTGGCAAGAACAATCCAACATGGAAAAGGCCATAGATGTGGAAGTCAAAGCACAAATTACTATTCCCCTCAGCGAGGACTCTCACTAGCTTCCCCCAGTTGTTATAAAAACAATAAAGAGCTGGATTCTCTCAACTTTGGAGTAGTAGCATTTGATTATTTAATCCCACTACTACCATTTCTTGTAGATAAGCCAGATGTATTTTTTATGACCCTCTGTTTCCTTGTAAAATGGGGGTAATAACAGGACCTACCTCATCAGGTTGTTAAGGGAGTTAAAGAAGATAATGTATGTAAAGCTCTTGGCGCGGGACACCCATAATGAACATGGACCTGCATTGTTATTCCCAGTCTCCTTGGAAACAAAGCTGTGGGCAAGCTGGTGCTTGATGCAGATCCTAATGGCCTATCATAGCCTCCTCCTCCTCTGCTTGACAAAACACTGAAGCTGAAACAGTGCAAGCTAGTGTTTCTCGAAGTACGGTTTTCAGACCACTTGCATTCAAATTACCCCTAAAATTATTTAAAAGGCAGATCTCTAAGACTATGGCAATTCTGACAAACACTAAAATTTGAGAGCTTTTGCTTTAAGCTTGGCGGGGTTGTGAGATGACTTTCGCAAACAAAGAGAAAGACACTGAAATACAGCAGAAGGGACCTGGGACCTGGAATGGGGAGGCCAGCAGTGGACCCTGGCTATCCCCTTTCCTACAGAATGGAATTCATACCTCCCTTGTGGGACGCCAGGGAAGACAAATACATGCCATTAATCAATTAATGTAAGATGTTACATACTTGTATTATTATTATTATTATTATTATTATCATCATCATCATAGTTCCAAGAACCTAAATATAGAATTCCTATTTAAAGCTTCCCAAAAAGCAGACCATGTGGTCAAGTGATTTCCATAATAAAAGACATCATTCCTGGGAGTCTCATCCATTCATTCATTAACAAATATTTATTGGGTGTCAGTGCTTTGCCAGGCACTGGGCTGGCAATAAACCAAGGAACAAAGCAGTCACATTCCCTACCCTCTTGTACACAGGGTTCTGAAATATCCAAAGACAGAGAAGGGACAAGGACAAACTTAAAATGGAGCTCACACAATTCTAGACCTAGAAAAGGATCGTAAGGGACACATGCTCTATTTCCTTCATCGAAATGGTGGGTGAAATAGTCAAAGCCACCACACCACTAGGAAGACAAGTTCCTTGGTTCTGGCAATTCTTCCTGCACAAAGAAAAGCAAAGAAGCAAAACAAACACTAAATTGCCCTTCCTCCATGTGATCACAATGAAGCACTTAAGTTGACAGCAACAAAATTCCTCCCACTTAACGCCATGCTATTTAGTTTGTATTTTTGGTTGGTTGATTTTTCTGAGACAGGGTCTCACCCTGTAGCCCAGGCTGGCCTTGAACTTGTGGCAATCTTCATGCTTCAGCTTCCTGAGTGCTGGGGTTATAGCCATGCCCCACCACCCCTAGACCCTAAATTTGTACTTTTCATTTAATTTAAATACAGGTTATTAAACCATATACAGAGTGGGTCACATTGTTATAGACAATGTTTATGTGGTACCTAGAATGTGGCTAACCACACTGGTAACCAGGGGTTACCAATACATTTCTCCTAGGAGCTAGAGTTATGGGAGCTTCTCCTTTTCTTCTTTATATTCCCGGAACATTTTCAGAAATTTCTAACTCTATAATGTACACAAATTACTTCTATACAAAATTAAAAGGTTATTTCAAAAATACTGTTTGCTGTCTTGTTACATCAGTGTTTTTGACTTTTTGACTCTAAATCCACTCATGAGAAATTTCTAGAATCTAATCGTCCAGATTGTACCCAAAAGCTAAACTCAGTCCTTGTCTTCCAACAGAAGAGAGGCAATACAAATAGTATCCTTTGCCAGAACGCTAGGGGTTAGGTTTACCCAGGCAAGGACCATGAACTCCTCCACGAATATTGCTGGTCCCTACCAAGTCCAAGGGAACCGCACTGTGCCCTGGGCCAGGAGGTCAGAGATACAGAAGCCTGATCTTGATCTTCAAGACACTTGTGATTCGGCTGAGGAAGAAAGACACAAACGCATCCAAAGCTTACTAACAAGACGTGAACAGAAGCGTGGTGTTGTTGGGCCACTGAGGACAGCGTGTTTCAGAGCCTGGGGGAGCCAAGTGGCACACAGGAGATGGACGGCACTGCTGCGGGGTAGGGTTGAGGGTAACACGAAGCCACCGAGGGCTTTATTTTTAAGTCGGGGCCATGACACAATGAGATCAGTATTTCAGAAAGATTAGGTCTATGGAATGTGCAATTGTCTTGGAACAAAAGAGAAAATAACAAAGGGAAAGAAAATGATTGCAGTAAAGGTAATGGAAAAAGAAGCTGCGGTTCAGGTCCCATTCGGCCACCGAGAAGGCAACTCTGAACATGTCACTTCTACTGCCTGGGACTAGTTATCTCCCCTGACAAGTCCGAGAGCTGGGCTGGAATCTCTAAGGTCTTTTCCAGCTGTCAAAATCTACTTCCATGATCCAGGCAGGAGTGCAAAGGCTGGACTAGTGTGTTACCATGGTGAGAACAGGGACGATTTTACTCCAGCACACGCCCTGCTTAGGGAGCTGTAAATCATCTTTAACACAGGGATGGCGAGGGCTGGGATCTGTCTCCCGAAGGCCTGATGGCCAGCCTGGTGCATTTTGGGAGGTGGTGCAAACTTCAGGAGGTGGGGCCCTGTAGAAGGAAGGGAGATGACTGGGGACCTGTCCTTGAAGGGCCATTGGGATCCCTGCGCCTTCTCTCTTGCTCTTAGCTTCCTGGTCACTGCAAAATGAGCAGACGTCCTCTGCCTTGTGCTGCTTCCAGGATGCGCCGTGCAGCCACAGGGCCAAGAGGCTGTGGATTGAGACCATGAGCCCAAAAAAATTCCCTCCTTCTAAGTTGTTTATCTCCAGCATTTCATCACAGCGATGGAAATCTGTAGGACTCTTTCCTCCTATTATATTTAGCAGGGAAGCTTTGCAGGTTTCTTACTCTTTCCAACTGAGACAGAACTCACATCCTATGAAATGCGTAGCCACCAAGTTGTGCAACTAATTCCAGAAAATTTCCACCGCCCCACAAAGAAACACCTTACCCGTTATAGTCACTCCCCATTTCCTTCCCTCCAACCCTAGCAACCGCTAAGCTTTCTACTGCTGTGAATTAACAAATGGAATCATACAACCTGCGGCCTTTTATGTCTGGCTTCTTTTACTCAGCCTCATTTTTTTCCAGGTACATCCATATGACAGCATGTTCCTTTTTAGGATCTAATAATATTTCGCTGTATAGATATGCCACATTTTGTTTGCCCTCTCATCCGTTGGTGGACATGAGGGTGGTTTCCGCTTTCCCACAGTGCATTGCTTCTTATCCTCTTGTTTATCAGAAGAAAGACATCACATGTGCTATTTGAATTTAAAAAGAAGTAGGACTTGAGAGTGTCGCTCCTGGAGAGGGACAATCCAGCCTGCATCTGCACTGACCATAGCATTCATTCTAGTAAGTCTTTCCATAGATACCACTGGGCTAACCAAAATATTTGTACCTCCAAAAGAGTGTGTGACTTTAAGTGGAAATTTTTGAGCAACAAAGCCCATTGCATGGATTTAAAAATGCCACAGGATTAGAGGATAATCTTTAGCTTTCATGTTCTGCCAATGAGAGAGAATTGAGTTTGTAGATTCCCAGGCGTGACCAAGGCCACGTCCCAGCCTATGAGTGACCTGCTTTTCATTCTGTAAACAACCAGTTCAGACCCAGGCATATCAACAGTTCAACTTTACTTCCCCTTTTCCCACAGTCTAAGCTGTGTATTTTTATGAGCTAGAAAGAAAGAAAGAAAGAAAGAAAGAAAGAAAGAAAGAAGGAAAGAAAGAGGAAAGGATCACTGAACTATCATTGTTTGTGTGAGAAGAAGATTCAAGATGGCCTTGTCTTTTCCTACATCAAACTGAATTAAAAGTAAGGCCAATAAAATATTTACCCAACAGATACGAGACCTCTGAGTCTAAATGAAAAAAGAAGGGGAAAACAGCTCTATGGTTTTTTCTTATCATTTACTAAAATTTTTAAACTATCATAAAGGCCAGAAAAAAAGGTGAATAGTCTTAAAATTGAAAACTTTACTACCAAGAACAAACATTTACTAAATACTTACTATGAGCCAGGAAGAGTAACCTGTCCCATAGTCTCACAACACAATTAAGGAGAAAAGATATAACCATTTAAATCACCGGAGTTTGCTGGGATATGAGGATAAAATTTCCTTGGGGCTACTGGCAGGCATGGTGGTACACACCTGTAATCCAACACACCTGTAATCCAACACTCAGAAGGCTGAGGCAAGAGGATCCCTGAAGAGTTCAAGGCCAATTTGGGCTACATAGCGAGTTCCAAGGCCCCTGAACTAATGTGTCTCAAAACCAAAACAAAACAAAACAACAACAGCAACAACAAAGATTTCAGGGCCAGGCATGGTGGTGCATGCTTGTAATCCCAGCACTCAGGAGGCTGAGGCAGGAGGATCGTCGCGAGTTCGAGACCAGCCTGGGCTACAAAGTGAGCTCAATGCCAGCCTGAACTGCATAGCAAGACCCTGTCTCAAAAAATAAATAAATAAATAAATAAATAAATAATTTCTTGGGCTATGGAAACGTTTTGGAATTAGATAATGGTGATGATAGCACATAATAATGGTGATGATAGCACAACTCTGTGAATATATGAAAAACCACTGAAACTACTTTAAAAGGGTTCACCAGAGTTGGGGGCATAGCACAGTGGTAGGGCACTTGCCTAGCACGCATAAGGCCCTAGATGTGATCCCTAGCACAACAACAACCAACCAATAAATAAATAAAAAGAAAAGGTTACATGAATTTTTGGCATGTGAACTGTGTCTCAATAAAATAAAAATGGCACATCCGAGTAGATTTAAAAGAGTGACAAATTTTGCCTGGGGATGGAGAAGCAGGGAAGTTTTTCTTCAAAACAGATTTGCAATAAAACAAAAGCTGTAATAATGTCTCTGTGATGTTGTCAATACCCAAAGGGCCCCCCTGTCCCCACAGCAAAGGCGCAGCCGCAGGCCCCGGGCCTCACCACATCCCCAGCGCACCGCTCGAGGGGGAGCTCCATACTCCTCTGCCCAGGAATGTGTAATTCGGGAGAACACTGCCCACTTCCAAGGGGCTGTGGAAACTCGCTGCCGGCTGTTTTACACCTTCTACCAAGTGCCTCTACATCTGCGCTAGCCGGGACCATGAAGGGCATAGTTCTAGAAGGTTAAGGTTAAGTAATAATTTCACACCAGAAAACAGACAGCGGGTAGCCAGCTGCCTGGCACCGGTCCCTACTCTGGAGCTCTGAGCCAGCCTACAGCCAGAGGTGGCACTGGCCACTGGGGATAGTGCAGTAGTGGAACCCAGGGTCTTTGGGGACAAACTAACCGGCACGTGTAATCTTGGCATGCTCACTAGCCTCTCTGAACCTCAGTTTCCTCGTCAGTAACATAGGATGATTCTATGTAGAATCAACCTGTAAGGTGCAGAGGATGAAAAGGGCAGGTGGCTCGAAAGTGGCTGGCGGAAGCTGAGTAGTAGTGGCTGCTGCTGGAATGACGATCAGCTCCTGTGCTGTTGCTTTGGACTGGCTTACGGAAGGAAGGGCTTGCCACACCTCTCAGTCTCCAAAGGGGCTACGTATATTTTGATTATCTTCCCTCTTAGACATTCTAAAGTAAGACAGTGTGGCTAAGCAGCAAGGGTCGGGGGACACTCTGGGGTACTTGAGTGGGATTCCATGGTGGAGCCAACAAGTCGGGTCTTCATATCCCACCATGTGTCAAAGGCTCTACTTCATTTATGCCCAAGGGTATCAAAGGAAGGTGCCTGGTAATTTGTCAGAATCCCCCAGGCCCACCTTTAAACCAGGACATCGCCAGGCCCCACGCAGGAGCACCCCTGCAGAGCCGCTAGCGAGTGACTCTGCGTTTCCGTGGGCTCCGGCGCCCTCCTAAGCTGAGCTTGGTAAGAACCAAGGTACTGGATTCGAGCAAACATACTCTGCGGCCCAGCGCCTGAAACTGTCCGTGCTGAGCACATTATAAGTGCTAAACACACTTGTTTCCTAACAAACAGGAAAAAAAAAAAAGACTGAATAAACTGGGTGTGGTGGCACCCACCTGGAATCCCAGCACTCTGAGTGGCTGAGCAACTTAGCAAGACCCTGCTTCAAAATAAAAAATAATGAAAAAGGGAGGCTGGGGTTATGGGAAGGCTGTGGGTCTAATTCCTACCATCAATCACTCAATCAAGAAACAAATATGGCAAAATTTTGAAGGCAGAATAAAAATCACAAGTGAAGAAATAAGTGAATGAAATAACCACACGTATCTCACGTCTTTGCTCCTCTTCCTGTTTTTCGGAAGGGCACCCTATTAACATTCACTGAGAGAAATTTTCCTCAGTACTAAAGCAATATGAGATCGACACTTAAAACTTAGAAAATGCAGAAAAGCACCACGGAAAAGACAAACAAACCACCACAGTAATGGTTTGCGACACTCCTTCTGGCCTTTGTATGATGCCTATAAGTAGCTGGTTATTTAACAAAAACAGCATCATATGATACACTGAAAGCTTTGCTGAGTCTGCTTTATTTTTTTAACTTAATAGTGTACTATGAATACTTTCTCAAGTCAACAAATTTTTCCTCAGCATAATCTTAAATGGCAGCACCCTATTTCAGTCAGTAGACAGAAATGATGACTACCACAAACAACTACTTCTAGAATATTCTCAGGCAATCTTTGGAGTTAGAGGACAAATCAGAAAACCATCCAGGCCCCGAGAACATTTGCAAATCGGGGTTACAAAGACACCACTGATTCCAGGGTGAGCGACACTTTCACAGATCACAAGAGGAATGTCATTGTCACAAGGGGACGGATTTGGTCCAGTGATGGTGAGCTAGTACCAACTTTCATCAACTTTCTGACGAACAACCACTTTGAGAACCATATGGAGATGCTCTCCGGGCTGGAATGATTTATTTTTACCATTTCTCTCTCATTGCTTCTATTAGTTGCCAAGGTATGACAGGAGCTGCAATCTGTTTGGAGCTCAGGTGTAGAAGGAATTCCTGCAAATTTAAAGACATTTTTGAGAAAACCCAGAGCTTATAAAATGATGTGCAATTCAGTTTGATGTTGGTCTGATGCCCATACATGTTTCTTCTTGAATACAGAAAAAAGGAAAGGTGGTTTTTTAAAGTTAAACTGATCTAGTTGGGCGTGGTGGTGCATGCCTATAATCCCAGCACTCAAGGCTGAGGCAAGATCACTGAGTTGAGGCCAGCTTGGAATACAGAGCGAAACCCTGTCTCACAAAACAAAACAAGTGAAACTGATTCAAAGGGAGTCACAGCAGCTCCCTGAAGGCAGGTCAGTCTTGGTTGCCTTCCTGTCGCCGGCGGCATCTATCGTGACAATGAACAGATAGCAAATGCTTGCTGGACATTCATGCCTGCAAGAAGGAGCGAAGGACTGGATTAGGGAACGGCCCCCTGCCCCATCTGAAGCCATACAACATAAATAAATAACCTGAATTACTCTGTTTTGCAGACTTGCCCTTGGTTTCCAAAGACCACCCCCACAATAGCCCTGTCATTTCTTAAAAACTCAAAATAGGCAGTGCTTTTATCCAGCCCTGCAATTCTGTCTGCAGAATCAAAACCCACAGAAATACGTTATCAGCCCAGTCTCCCCGCAGGAGGTGCTCGGCAGAATGAAAAGCAGGGACATTCTTTACACTTTCGGGTTGCAGGCCATCGGCAAGGTCACACTGATTCATGTGCTACAGAAACTGTGCTGCCGTCAAACGCTGGGATGGAAAGAGCCTTTTTCTTCCCCAGGCACCCCTCCCGTGCTGTCCCCCACCTCTGGGCTCCGCGGGGTCAGCTGTGACCGGACACTCCTGCCTCTCTTTCTCCAACACCCTGTCCTGAACCGTGTCACCCCAAACAGGGCTCCAGCCTCATTTCCCAGGAGTCTCAAAGCAAGCCCTCCTCTGTGTGTGCCTCTTTACCGAGAGAAATAAAATGACTGCTGCGCTACCAAGTCTGGTCCACAATTGCTTGAGGGGGCCAGGGAGTCCAGGAAGGCGCTATCACTACGCTGGGACATTTCAAAATCGGCACACACTGTCTGGGAGATTTCCCCAAGTGTCTGTGTTCCTCACCTTGCTTTTACTTTCACTTTTCCTACAGCTAAATTCTTCTGTAGAAAATCATGCAATCTCCTTTTTTTAACCATATACTTTCCTTTTACACGGTGAACTCTTACCAAGCCTTGCTGGTTCTCACCTTTTGTTTGGTTACCAAATAGAAATACTTCTTTTTTTTTTTTAAGTAAAAGGTATTTAACGCCTGCTTGCTCACCAATATGTCCTGACTGCTGACTGTTCCAAAACCACCCCGTCCCTCTCTTGGAAATTCTCAGATGTGGACAACCTACTTCTTACCCATCTAGCTATGGTCAGCTATCACGGGTCTCCTCCAAAACGGGGCTGGTGTTTACAGTGACCGTGTGCCCGCTTTCATGCTGCTGTACTTTCTGAGAGCGGAGCGCTGTCTTCATTCTCCCTGTGTAGAAACTGAGGCACAGAAATTAGGCTGACTTGCTCAATACACACAGCTGGTGAGGGGCAGGGAGTGGGGGCTGCAGAGCCTCATGCTGCCGTGACAGAGGTCTCCCCAAGCCTCAGGTCCCCAAGCAGGGCACCAAATAGATTGAAACACAACGGACACTTCATCAGAACGGCACCACTTACTACAGTCACGCGCATCTCCATTGACGACCCGCATTCTGATTCAAATCAATGAGCAGAAGCGTGTTCTGCTTCTGCTCTTACGTTGGTTCCTTTTGTCACGACGCCTTGCGGCATGCAGCACCCACCTGACTGCGGAAATTTCCCCAAACCCCAAGCAGAGCGAGGGCTTTGATAACTGAGTCATAGACCTGTTGCAGCCCAGCGGGGTTTTTCTGTGCTGCCAGCAGAGCATAACCTGGGTGGCTGCAGGGAGATGGGGGGGGGGGTGCCGGGGGGCGCTGCGGAGCGCACACAGCCTCAGAACGCTGGTTTCTAGGGCTGGCTGCAGTCCAGGGGGCTGTGACACCGCGGGTTGAGGGCTTGGGGGTGGGGGACACCAGAGCTGTCTGGTTCCCAAAACTCCACGAACCTGATTGCAGCACCTTTGAGTGATGCCTTTTGTTTGTGGATCTCACAATGCTCCGGATTCGTCTTTGCAAATGTGCGCCCCATACCCTCCCGCAGCGTGAACGAGGAAAGCTCTAGAAAGAAATTGATCCCGACGCGAGGCGCTCGCAAGGTGGGGACACGGCGCCCCCTAGCGCCGAGACGATGCCACAGGCGCCTGCACCGAGCTGAGCTCCGTGACCTTGAGCACAGACCAGGTAGTGCCTTCAAGGTGGCCCCGGGCTTGCAGGCGAAGAGCTGGGAAGAGGCCTGTGCTATGGGCCGGGTAAACACTTCCTGCAGCTCAGGGTCCTCCTGTCGCCTTGCAGACCCGTGAGGCCTGTGCTGCAGGTCTTCCAATGCAGCTTTCTCCAAGGACGGGGTGGAGAGGAAGCCCCTTTTTCATGTTTTTTTGCTCACTTTCTCTTGGCAGATGCATGAGATCTTAAAGACAAGCAGTTAAAACATTGTGACCTTAGTACCTACAACCCCATCGCCAGCGTTCCTCACTGTTGCATCTGGTTCAAAGCCTGCTCAGTTCTGCACTGTCGCCTTTGAAAGACAGCGGGTGGGGACAGGGAAATGCCACAGATCCTACTGAGAGCCAGCAGGGTCATTTTCCCCTTCTTGGGCTTTAAACAGAGAGATAAAGTTACCTGTGAAAAGAACTGCTCTAAATCAGGGCTATCAGTCTGCGAGCTGAAGACAGAAAGTGGCTCTGGTCTGCTAAATAATGGATTCGTGCACAGTTCTTAACAAAACAGAAAACTGGAGAACAACTGACTCCAAGATAAATATGAGAATAACGCACACATTTCCCAGGTTCTGTCAGTGTAACAAAATGTGTAGAGAAAAACCTCATTATCCTCCTTTGTCCTAAACAGATGTAATTCTTACTATGAATTATGAAAAGGTAAAGAGAACTGCCCCGGGGCTGGTGGTATCTATACAGACATTAATCTTTGAAAGGAAGGAACTTTGTTGGTCCAGCTTCTTGAAGAGCAGAGCTCATCAACTTGAAGCAATCAGTTTTGTGTCAGAAGCTGAGTGTTAAAAGAATGAGAGTAGATGTGTCTACGCTATCCGGGTACAGCAATTAACCAGAGACAGGATCACATCATCCTTTTCCTTCTTTTCTGACTATACTACTGAATGACACACACTCATTGTAGAAAAATGGACAATATGGTTTATAAATTTTTTTCCTCGTGTCATTAAATATTTTTTCATGGCATGAAATACTTTTTGGTGATCACATCTTAATGGCTGCATACTATGCCACTTGCAAAGCCATTTCCTTGTGCTTAGACATGTGTTCCCTTTTTTCTCCCTCTCTTTTAAAGAGAACGCAGTGAACATTTGGGCATGTTTACCTTCATCCAGATTCCTGACTAGGGTTGTTTGGGAGGAGTTCTTGCTGGATTAAAGGAAAAGTGGTGTCACTTTTAAAACACGTGTAGCTGAGGGTCTCCTATGGTTTCTGTGCTGGTCTGTGGTGCCTTACAGAGAAGGCAGAGAGCAACACTGGCTCTGAATTGAAGGTCAGCATGAAACAAAGAGGCGAGATTAGCCGTCCGGGTCTGCTCGCCGTGTAACCCTGCGCTGCGGCCTTGACAATGTCCCTTTCACTCCATTGGCCGCAGCTGTTAAAGCAACTCGTTTTTAAACAGTTTGAGTTTGCATTCGGGGAAAGCGCGGTAACAGCAGAGAGCTAAGCTGCTTACCTTCTTCTGTGGGACAAAATTCTGGGTTTTTTTCCAGCTCTGTCCGTGCACAGCAGAAGCGACAGCAGCTGCGCAGCTCCTTTCCCGAGAGTGTGCACAATGGTCCTCAGCCCACCTTTCGCAGTGGTTTCCTACAGCAAGAGTGGGGAGGGGATCAGAGAACCAAGAGCAGGCAGAAGGAAGGCGTCAGCCTTCAGGACTCTGTGTTTCTCCTTTAGTCCATGTCAGCAAAATACACTGGCATTGAAGTCCCGTGCCCAGGAATACATCTCGAAGGATTCACTCATTCATCAAACCAGCACTGTAGAAAGAGACTGGGCCCAGAGCAGGTGCCTGGCTTTGACAACCAAACTGTCGTCCCCTAGCTAAGCCTCATAAACAGGAATCATGGCATTTCACAATCTATGAAATATGGGAGAACCAGGTGCGGTGGCACACACCAGTAATTCTAGCACTTGGGAGGCTGAGGCAGGAGGATGGCTGGGGAGCTCAAGGCCAGCTTGGACTACACAGTAAGTTCAAGGCCAGCCTGAATACAGAGTGGGACCCTGTTTTAAAAATATGTATATACCAAATACATATGGATACCAGGCCTACCTATATCTTACAGCTATCCTGACTGTTATGGTTTGTGTCTGGATGTCCCCCCAAAGCCTCATGCAGTCATGGGGTGAGCTTCTAGTTTTTGATAGATTCATGGTCCAGTGCTGGGATTAGGGGTGTGAGTGCTACACCCACCCTGGGGCGGGTAGCTTGTGTACAGTATAAGGGAGGGAAAGAGGCTGCTTGCCACAGCTCCTCCCTTTTTGCTCTTATTGTTTTGCTGTTTTCCCGAGGCCATGAGCTGTTGCCCTCTGCCATGTGCCACTCTGCCTTGGAGCCAGCCAAGTATGGACTGAAACCTCCATAAACTGTGAGCTAAATAAACCTTTCCTTCCTTAATTTTTGGCATCAGGTATTTTGTCTCAGCAAAGAGAGAAAAGTAACCAAGACACTAACACTCAAAATGCAAATGAAATCATGTATGTGAAACACTTTATAAACTTTAAATTCACATTTAAGGAATTCTGGAGATACGCAAGGGGCATGAGATAAACAAAATAAACAGAGGGTACCTTTCCATTGCAATGCAACTTTATAGTTTACTTATAATTAATTATCAATGCAATAGAGAGGTTAGAATTTCTCAGGTGTAACTGACCCCAGAGCTTTTGATTTGTATTACATCTATTAATACCCACACTTCAGGGAGCATGAGTTTTATGGCTTGGTTTCACACAGAATGTAAGGCCTAAGGAGGCCAGCACTTTATCTGTCACACAGCCTCCCGTACCTTCAGGGCACAGAACAGCTGCTGGTACATAATTGCGGCTCAGTACCATAGGTTAAGTAATAAATATATCTTCCATAAAGCTTATTTGAAAATAGTTCCTGAAAGTAATTTGCAGCATGGAGTAAAATAAGGGTTTTCATACACTGCTAATAAAAGGGTGAATTGGTTAAAACTTTTGAAAAGCATTTTGACCTCGTGCATCAAAGGTATTTAGGTGGGATGTGGTTGCACATGCCTGCAAACCTCATACTTTGGCAGGCTGCCACGTCTGAGTCCCACCTGGGAACTTAGTGAGATCTTCTCTCAAAATAAAGTAAATTAAATTAAATTTAAAAGGGCTGGGATGATAGCTGAGCATGAAGGTCCTGGGCTCAATCTCCAGTACTACAAAAAAAGAAGAAAAAAGCTTTCAAAGTGCTCATACTCTCTTACCAAACTCTGCAGCTATGAAAATCTATTTGAAAACTCCTAAAGAGGAGAAAAAAAGTGTCTGTAAGAATGCTGAGGAGACACAGAAGTGCTTAAAATGGCCACATGTAAACTATAAAACCACCCAAATTATAGTCAGAAATCATGGAATGTTTAAGCTAGAGAATATCCATTTGATAGATTGTTCTTCAGCCATTAAAATTATATTCATATGTCAGGTGTAGTGGTGCACACAGGAGGCTGAGGTAGAAGGATCACCACGAGTCTGAGGCCAGCCTGGGCTACAGATTAAGACCCTGTCTCAAAAAAAAATTATATTTATGAAAATGTTACCACTTGGAAGCATGTTTACATTACATTTAAGAATGTATTCACAATCTACATGTAATTTTATATGTACATTGTGAATCTTTATGCACAATAAAAACAAACACGAAATAAGGGACTAGTATTATTTTTATTTTATTTTTTATTTTTTGGTTTTTCTCCGGTACCGGGAACCAAACTCACGACCTTGCGCTTGCCAGGCAGGCGCTTTTGCCGCTGAGCTAAATCCCCAGCCCCGGAACTAGTATTATTGACTACTACTTTGTCAGGTGATTATTTTAAGTTACAATTGGGGATTGAATTTAGGGCCTTTGCACTGAGCTACATCCCCAGCCCATTAATTAATTAATTAATTAATTATATTTATTTTTTGAGACAGGGTCTCACTAAATTGCTAAGTTGTCCAGGCTGAGCTCAAACTTTTGATCCTCCTGCCTCAGCCTCCCAGAGTCCTGGGATTATAGGTGTATGTCATCACACTTGACTCCATATATATTAACTTGATTTTCTTTAACCTATAAAGTAGATACCAATAAAACACTCATTTTATACATAAGAAAACTGCTAGGTGTGGTGGTGCATGCCTGTAATCCCAGCACTGGGGAAGCTGAGGCAGGAGGACTGTTGCAAGTTCAAGGCCAGCCTGGGCTACAAAGTGAGCTCAAGGTCAGCTTGAACTGCATAGCAAGACCCTGTCTCAAAAAAAAAAAAGAAATTTAATTAATAATAATAATAATAGATAAGAAAACTGCAGTACAGAGAAGCTGTGTGATTAAGCCAAGGTCACACAAATGACTGAGATTCAAGCCTGGACAATCTACCGCCTAAAAATATGTTGGGAAACATTACCAAAATATTGACAAAGCTGCCTCTGAGTAGTAGAAAAGAAGGCAATTAGATTCCCTCTACTTTTCTCCATTAAAAAAATGTGCCCTAAAAAATAATGAACTAATCTATGTTCCTACACTAGATTTGAGCAGAAATGTTTTCTTTTAAATTGATCACAGAACCATCATTACGACTAGGAGCTCTGAACCTCGCTCTATTATAGCATGCTCCACTGATAGGGAATGGGCTGAAAATAAATTGTTCTTATGAATGCAGACAAACTAGCCAAAGCGAGTGTCAGGTTCTAACGTTATGCCACGTTTGGTTAACTTCACCTAGGTTCTCCAGCTTCAGGTCCAGCTCTGCTCCACACAGAACCAAGCGTCTCAGCACCAGAACTTCACAAACCCTCGCAAACAAACAGACGAGGAGGAAGAGAGGTAGGGTAGAGAGGAGCAGTCACGGCCCAGGCAAGCGAGATGTGGTGTTTGCCTGCGCACGGCAAGTCCTGTTTCTGTTTTGTTTCTGCAGCTTAAGGGGTAGCACCCACGCACGCTTTGGCTTAATACGGAGAAGGGGTAAAGATGCTAATAATGAATGTGAAATGGAAAATTGCCACTGCGCTTACCTAAATGTAGATTTTTAAAGCTAAGGGCAGTAAATCCATTCTATAATAAGGGAACTTACGCAATTTATTTGCAAGTTTAATGCACACCTGCCAGCCCCGACTGCCCCTTCTAAAGACTACAACTCCCAGAGTATGCGAGATCATTGCGTATGCGCTATGGAGAGCTACGCCTACATTTCCCAGAGGGTATTGCGGTCACGCTGACGCGCGCGTGCGCTCTAACACCGCTCCGGCTTCCCACCTGGTTTGACCTACAGCCGCCCGGGAGAAGATGGCCACCCCAGGAGTGTCTGGGCTGTACCGGCAGGTTAGAGAAGCCAGCGGGAGGATTTTGCCCTCTGGGGTGACCAATTCTACACCCCGAGCGTCAGGGTGCGACGCCACGGCTGGGGGGATCGTTGCTGTCGTCTGAGGTCATGGGACCGCGCAAGTGGGGTCGCCTGCGGCTGCCCTGCTTTTGCCCCGCAGGACGCCCGCGGGCTGCGCGTGCAGCGACCGTGGCGTCCTTGGCGCCGTCCCGCGAGGCGCCTGGCTGCAGGGGCGCGGGAGAGGGGGGCTGGGCTTCCTTGGTCTCTGAAGAAGGAACTCTGCTCAGTCCCAAGTCAGTTTCCTTGGCCACAAGATCTGTCAGACGCCGCTAGAAATCCTCAGGAATATTTCTAAGTCACGTTTCCTGTTTATATAAAAGAGACAGAAGCTTCAGTGACCGGTCGTTGATTGTTCAGCCAGTAAGCCGTAGTGTTGACTTCGGAACCCATAGATTCCGCCCGGGAGAGGGAGTTGGAAAAAAAAAAAAAAGTCTGTGCTGTTATTACATCCACCATGATGCTGTTCATGTCATTGCATACTTTTTCCGCAAGAACCAGTCGTTCAATCCGCACAGCCAGCTCTGGTGTAGTACATTCCAGAGCGGGAAGTGTATGAAGGTGACCAGTGCCCTTGCAGGGGCTTTCTAAGCTATGGATTCCAGCTCTGTTCTCTGATAGTTTGTAGACAACCCTAAGTGCTGGGGCCTGTTAGCATGTCAGACGCGTTTGTGTCCAAGCTCAAAAAATTAATCTTTAACTCAGGTAGCGTTTGGATTCCTAAGTAGCATCTCTTTTGCAAATCGTTGCTAGAGTCATCCCATTTAATTAAAATCCTGCCCAAGGATGTAGTAATAGAAGTGATAAATGCCAGAGTCTTGTTACTTTTTTTTTTTTAAACATCCACTCTCTGGAAGTTAGTATTTTCTCTTCCATATGGGTGTGCTAGCCTCAGCCCATTCCCAGCAAGCTAAAAAGTTAGTGGGAAGGCAGTTTCCTAAGCAATTTGGGATGATTCTCAGGGAAATTTATTTCTAGGTAATAAAGAGCGGCTCAAACTCGTGTGACTTGTATGGTAATATAAAGAAATACATGAAATTAATCATTTAAAAGTCTTTTTTTAAAAAAAAAATTTGAATACTGCATTAAATGCAGAAACCGCTCAGTAACCTTGTTTCATCTATTTTCCTTTGTTTTGAAGGTGCGATGCTTCAGTACATCTGTGGTCAGGCCATTTGCCAAGCTTGTGAGGGTATGTTAATTTATATTTGTTTTGAAATTATAAAGCAGATGAGAGTGTGTGAGTCCATCTACTTGTGTGTAGTTACCACCTAAACCTTTCTAGCACGATTTGTGGTGCCCAGAATTTGGTGGGAAAGGAATAATGTTGAGTGTTTAATGTGCATTGAGCTCATGCATAACTTTTAAATTTGGGAACTGCTTTCTTGGTTTTTGTTTTGTTTTGTTTCCGGTACCAGGAATCGAACTCACAACCTTGCACTTGGCAGGCAGGCGCTGTGCCGCTGAGCTAAATACCCAGCCCCGGGAACTGCTTTTTAATTGCTTGTTTTTCCCCTTAACCCTCCAAAATGGGCAAGCTAGCATTTTTTTTATTAACAAAACAAATAGGTCCAGCAGAATAAATGCCCAGGTTTGCATGGCAAGTTATTGCAGAAAATCAAGATATCTCAGTTCTGTTGCAATTTGGTTGCAGTACTCCCTGTTACAAGTTGCTTTCCCCACAGGAAAGGAATATTTGCACTTTTTTTTTAAAGGACAGAGTCTTGCTTTGTAGTCCAGGCTGACTTTGAGCTTGCAATCTGCCTGCCTCTGCCTCCCAAATGCTGAGATTATAGATATGCTCCACCGTGCCTGGCAGGAATGTTCATACTTTTTACACCCTTTTTTCAAACAAAATCAGCATGGACAAAAGGACTACTCACTAGATACCAAAAAGTCACCATTGCAAAGATCTCTCTGTCGTTTTGTTTTGTTTTTTTCATACCAGGAATCGAACTCAAGACCTTGTGCTTGCCACGTAGGTGCTGTGCCGCTGAGCTGCATCTCTGGCTGTCCCTTTGTTTTTAAACCAGAAGTAGTCTGGTTGACCCTAGCCTTGCCCCACCCCACCCCCCATAAAAAGAACAGTAAGAATGACGTTTACGCAGAAGCCCTCCAAATGAAGCATAGCTGACAGTTGATAATGTGATGCAACTGCATTCCCTGTGTTATTTTTAATTCTTCCTGTAGTTACTAGTTACTGTATGACAGAAAATCGATCCAGCTGTCAGGAGCTTCTCTGCACTGACAGGTCCAGAGATGTACTAGGCTCTTTCTCCTATCCGTACATGCACCCGAGTCAACAGTGAGCCAATCCCCTGGTTGAAAAAATAGTGTAAAGGAAAGGTCGAAGTATCAGATCTATGTCCTTAGTGAACCACCTTAGTGAATTCAGAAAATTCGTACACCCAACCCTCGTACCAGTTACAGACCTGAAAATTTGGAGGAACCATCTCATTTTTATCCTTCATGTGAGAACTTCCTAAAACCCCATTAACAGTGGTAGGGAATAACTGGTCTTCCCGTTTTACAAAAGGAGGAACTGAGGCTCTGCAAAGCTTTGCCCAGTATCACTCAGCTTGGTCTTAGAACTGGGTTGGAAGCCAGTCTTTCTTGTTCAGAGTCTAAGCTTCCCCACTGAACCCTAGGGTACCACAGAGTAAGTGTAGCTGTGCGCCGAAGGTTTATTGTGCAAAGTACTTCAAGCCTCGGCACTTCGTGAAGTGCTAACAGGCTCTGTTATGTTGAACATTGTTGGAAAGTCTCCATAAGGGGAAATTTGTGGTATTTCTGTGAAACGGGTGAACACATGTTCGTATCAGTATTAGAAACCTTCCGTACTTGGAACTGGATAGTTGCTGAGTGCAAGGGAAACATAAGCTCATCCTAAAGTAATTGAATTGCAGGTCGGTAGAGGTGGGAGGGACTTCAGTACCGTCAGCCAATCAGTGTCATTAGTGCATGTAAGGAACACGGAACAGTGGGGTCTGGTGGGTGCGTTAGGACAAGCATATAACTTACTTTGATTATTTTCAACCTCGTTGTCTCCCTCGCCCTTCCTCCCCCTCATCTGCTGCCCCTTCCCCATCTCAAAGTCTCCCCTCTCGTTTTCTGCCCACTGTCCTTCATTTCTTAGATTTCTAACCTGAGAGAAAACATGCGCTGTTGAACTTTCTGAGTCTGACTTACTTCACTGAACGCGGTGGTCTTGAGTTCTATCCACTTTCCTGCAAGTGATAGGATTTTGTTCCTTATGACTGAAGCGTATTCCATTGCGATAAAAACTGCATTTTCTTTGTCCATTCGTCTGTTGGAGGACATCTAGGCTGTTTCCAAGCTTAGCGCTTATGAATTGTGCTGCTGTAAACATAGATGCGCGCGTGCCGCTGCGATGTGCTTTAGTTAGTTCTGTCCAGAGCATCCCGAGGAACTGTATAGCTGGATGAAGTAATACCTCTAGTTTTACTTTTTGGAGGACTCTTCATAGCGACTTCCGTGATGGTAGTACCGCCAGCACCTACGAGGTTCCTCCGCTTACCCCAGTCTTCGCCAGCAATCGTTTTTTGCAATCAAGTGCTCCGCCTATGAGCCATACCCCACTCCCTGTTTTTTGTATCCTTGCCATTCTGATTGGGTGAAATGGAATCTCAATGTCGTTTTGGCTGACAGATCACTAACGTCAGCCCCTCATTTCACAAGTGAGGAATTGAAGGCTCACAGATACATGGACCTGGCTGAGGAAACATCCCCGATGTGTTTGAGACCGCTCTTTAATCCGTCGTAACTCACGATCCTCCTGCTTCCTTGTCCCCAGTAGCTGCAGTTACAGGCATTTGCTCCCAAGCCCAGTGTGAGACGTACTTTTTAAATTATAAATGTTTAATTCTGCTCTCCATGGTACAATATCATCTTTTTACCTAATTGTCCTTTCTCCTCACCCCACCTTTGTGGTGTAAAGCCGCCCGTTCAGGTACACGGCATTGAAGGTCGCTATGCCACCGCGCTCTACTCCGCTGCGTCTAAGCAGAATAAACTGGATCAAGTGGAAAAGGAGCTGCTGAGAGTGGCAGTAAGTAGCTTCCTCGCTCCTTGCATGTTAAACTCCTGTGTGTGTAGTTACGCCTCGGATTATTTGTGCATGGCCAGTGAGATACAGCCTGTGAAAAAAGAACTGCCAGAAACAAACTTTTCTGTTAAAATGTTGTTAGTAATAATACAGAGTTTTATTATTCTGAAACTAACAGGAACAGGCAGACACATGTAAGGATACTAATGTTAGAAACCAGGATTTCCAGTTAAGAAAAGGTACAAGTACTAAGTCAGTCAGTGTTCCAGAAAGCAATTTAAGGAAAAAATTCCCATTTTAGAAGAGAATGAAAATGTCACCTTTAAGAATCTATGCTTACGGACTGGGTATTTTCACCTAGTCTTTTCTGTATGTTTGGACCTCATTTGACAGAATTTTTCTGTACGAAGCCTTTTCCTAGTTTTGAATTATTACTTCGCTTCCAAAGCATGAGGGCCAGGTGCCTGAGCAGAGGGTACGGGGTGGGGTTAGCGGAGGCTGCGGGCTTCCTGAAGAGGCAGAGAACCACAAAGAAAGACCCTGAGGCCACCAGAGAGTTTACTTTAAAAAAAAAAAAAGTAAATACACTGAATTAACAGAAACCCATAATGTAACTGTAAAAATGTCTGCCTTAATTTTTGGTGAATTTTCTAGTTGAGAAGTTTCTGTATTTGGTCACCTCCCCTCTCGTTTCTCAGCCTCCAGGCCCCACCCCTGGCAGTAAGGTCTGGGTCAGAGCGAGGTGGGGAGGCAGTCTAGTAGTGGTTTCTCTGGAGAAAACGTCTGTTTTTATTGTCTGTGTTATCTTACATTTTCTAACCGACATATTGCTGAGATTTTTAAATTTCTATTGCTTGGGAGAAGGCAATCTCACAGGCTAGCTGTACAGACATTCTACTAATGAGTATGCTTCCTTATTCTGTGACTTGTTTTGTTCACTTTTTACTCTGAGCTTTTGTTGGAACTTTGGTCCTAACAGAGAGTAATGTTAGTTCTGTCCGCCCTCTTACCCAGGGGTCTGCAGATAAGGCCTGAGGTCCTAGCTGGAGTGATAAGCCCTTAGGATCTGCAGAGCGAACAGAATAGGCCCCGCCTTCCTGTTGGGGACAGTTAGCCTGGGAAGGAGGTAGCGGCCAGGAACATGCAGGATCTCATGCGGGCCTCTTTGGAGGGGGTGGTTTTTGTCTGCTCCTTGTCAGTTACGCCCATTTTAGACCCCACAGTCGCATTCACAAATAAGAGAAGGGCCCAAGTCATGGACATCACAGTGATTTCATCTAAAACCTGGAAGCCATTCACGAAAAGCAAGGCGATTACTGTAAGACTCTATAAATGAAAATTAGCATTTCGGGAGCACTCAGAAGGTTTTACACCAAGTGTCCACTGGACAATGAAGCAGAAACTGATAAGAAACGTGAAAAATGGGTAGCCCAGTTTCCAAAGTGGTTTTCATGTGCGTAAGCCTGCAGTGTTTCTGGGAAGTGCCATCTCTCAGGGCCATTCAGGAGGAAATCTGAGCCATGAATGGCAGTGTATGACAAGCAGTCCGGGTCAGAGACGGAACTGCGGGCAGAGGTGCTAGCAGAGTGACTGAAAGACAGAAATGTCCAAGGGAAAGACGCCCGATGGGAAGAGCTGCTGTTGCTTCCCTGGACCTCTGGCCTGGCGCTGAGAGCGGCGGGTGCCGAAGTCGCACGTGGTTGCTGAATTCAGATCTTTGTGATTAAAGCGGGAACAAAGTGGTCTCCCACCGTCATTGAACTCTTGTTTTTCTGTCCACGCTGCCTCCCAGACTCATGGAGGCTGCTGTGGGAACTGCAGAGGCCTCTTACAAGTTGCTCGGCCTTCTGAGCTCTGCAAGAAGCCGGGCAAATCGCTGCCGGCCCAGGGTGACGAGGCCTGCTCCGCAGTGAGAGAACCGTGTAAGGTCTGCACTTGGAGGACGGCAAGGGAAAGCTGGAGTCTTACTCTTTGCATATGTTAGATTTCCTGGTGAAGTGGAGCTTTGGGCTGCTTAATTTTTACAGTCTTTCCTGAAAAGCAAAGCAAAAATACAGTTTAAAAGGCTTGAGTTACAGCTTATAGTAGAGAACGTCCTCAGCACGCCCAGAGCCCCAGGTTCCATCTGCAGTGTTCACACACACACACACACTCACACACACACACACACTCGCTCCTAAGAAAATCAGTGAGGTGTTTTGATTTGTTTTCAACGTCATTGTGTCCCATGGAAAGTCAGAGTACGGTGTTTTCCTGAAGTCAGAGAAACGTATTTGGTTGTGAACTTCTCTTACATGTTTGAGAATGCTGTTTTTCTTAATCTACAAAAAGTGTATGTGTATGGCAGGTGGGGTCATTTATGGTATAAAGAATTAAATTCTTGGGTTTTTTGGTACTTTTAGAAACTCCTGAAGGACCCCAAGGTGGCCCTGTCTGTCCTGAATCCCTACGTTAAGCGTTCCATTAAAGTGAAAAGCCTGAATGACATCACCACAAAAGAGAGGTTCTCCCCACTCACGTCCAACTTGATGAGTAAGTATTGGAACCTTTTCATTTGAATTTTTAAAACTTTGCTACTGGAAATGTGCTCCATGGCGAGAAACATCAGCGTCACCAGGAGCCTCTGGGCAGACTCAACCTCGGCCCAGCCTGCCAAGTCGGGAACTGCATCCTAGCCAGCTTCCCGAGCAGTTGTTTGCACATTCGGGTTCCCGGGGCACAGCCCGCAGGGTGCGGAGGTGGAAGGCTGTCTGATCCCACAGGCTGTAATTGCAGCCGCACAAGTTACCAGTGGGATTCACACCAAGAAAACAGCGTGGGACCAGTGGCTGCAGCTCAGACCTTAAAGACAGCTGCATCCTTTGGTGCATTTGGGTTGCTTTTCATTTCTTACTGGCCAAGTTCAAATACAAGTTGCGAAGCGTGTTCATGTCGTCATCTCTGGATACAGACAGCGTGTCAGTTTGGGAATTGGTAGCCACGCATTGGCATGTGTAGCGTAAATACGAACATGAGATTGCACACTGAGTGCTAGGAGCCTGTTGTAGATCTGATGGGGGCAGCTCCCCCAACACACGCACAGACTTGCTAATTTAAATGCTTGTGAGGACTGTCTTTAAAAAGAAGGTAGCAGATACACTGTAAAATAAATTAGATTCTTCCCATTCTTGGAGGACATTGAATACGGCGTTTTAAGCTACAAATCAAAGGTTGCTTTTAAAGTGAATGTATAGTTGATGCATAACCTGTTCAGTGGTTTCACGTCTTTGTGACACCTTCACTTCCTTAGATTTGCTAGCTGAAAACGGTCGCCTAGAAAATACCCAGGGAGTCATTTCTGCCTTTTCCACCATCATGAGTGTGCACCGCGGAGAAGTTCCTTGCACGGTGACCACGGCATCCGTAAGTAGCGGCTTTGGCTCTCACCGCCGCACTTGCCCTGACAGATGGTAAAGTCAAGGAAGTGGGCTGGTGATTTGTCGACTGTCACTTAGAATTTCTTTCATCCTTAGCTAAACTTCTGTGCACCTTGCTTGGGAAGGGCCAGTGCACACCCCCTTCGCACTGCTGTGTCTCTGACTACCCGTAGGCACTGTAGACTAAGTTAAATGTAAAGGACATCAGAACGTGCTTAAAGTAGTAGTTAATGTTCCCGTATAGGTTTCAATTATTTCTTAAATGTCACTTTAAGAAGAGTAGCATTTCTGGCCCTTAAGTCTGTGGGGCTCCTGCGTGGGAAGAGCGGGTAGACAGGCCCTGTGAGCTTTTGACTCGTGGAGAGGCCCGGGATAACCGGCCTGCAGCACTTTGCGATTCGCCGTCTGATGGAGTAGGGAACGATCTGCGTGAGGTGGAAGTGTCATTGTCCTTAGCTTACACGTGAGGAAACAAGCCCCGGGGCCTTCAGCAGCTTGCCCAGAGTGCCACAAGGAGGGGTCGGGGTTTGAACACAGACCCCTCTGTCTCAGAAGTCTGTGTTCCTTAAACTACGCTGATTATCTCCCCCAAGTAATTTTGTTGATGTCTTAAATACGTGTTTTCTTGCTGGGTTTGGTGGAATATGTCTGTAATCCCAGCTACTCAGGAGACTGAAGCAGGAGGATCGTAAATTCAAGGCCAAGCAAGGCAACATAGTGAAAACTCTCTCTCTCTCTCTCTCTCTCTCTCTCTCTCTCTCTCTCTCTCTCTCTCTCTCTCTCTCTCTCTCTCTCTCTCCCCCCCCTCCCTCTCCCGTGCCCCCCATATATATATATACTTTTTTTTTTTTTTTTTTGAGACAGGTTCTCGCTGTGCAGTTCAGGCTGGCCTTGAGCTCACTTTGTAACCCAGGCTGGTCTTAAACTTGCAACGATCCTCCTGCCTCAGCCTCCCATGTGCTGGGATTACAGGTGTCTGCTACCATGCCCAGCTCAAAACATAAAAAGAGCTGATGTGGTTCAGTGGTAGAGCGCCCCTAGGTTCAATCCTCAGTACTACAAGAACGAAAATCATCACCATCATCATCTTCCTAAGTAGTTTAGTCAACACAGGAAGACTGCCTGGGGCTTAAACCTCAGGGGAACAGGGTAGATTTATCTGCAGTCTGTAGCTCTTTACCTCATTTGGATTAATAGTTCTAGTGCTTGAAAGGTATTCTGACTCCAACATGGTGCAGTTCCAAAGAGCGGCATTTTAGTGTATAAATACCTGTTTGCACGTTTGAGTTCATTGCATAGTGCCCCCAAAACACACGCCTGGCCGAGAATCATCCCAGCAGGGATGGTCATGGGAGCCCAGCAGCTGCACCGGTTCCCAGGGTTCAGCACTCTCGGGGCCTCTCCCGTGGCCATGGCTGAGCGCTGGCGTAGGCCACCGCACAGTGAGTAGGAGGACCTGACCTGAGAAGGACGCTCACTGTCGTAGAATGCTCAGGACCACCTGTTACTGTGGCTTTCAGTGTTGATACTCCCAGGTAAATAAGTGCCCACCGTTTGAAAAGGAAGACGATCCCTTTGGGAGTGACTGCGAACACAGGCTGTAGAAACACAAGAGCAGTTGCCGGTGCTGGCGCTGACCCTCTGGCCGCGGTGCTTTTGGCTGGTTTTTCCGCCACTCGGACTCTGAGTTCCGCAGATGAAACAGGAGTGACGCCCGCCGGCCTCGCTGCCTTGTCCGGATCAAGGGAGGTGGCAGGTGGGAGGTGCTCGTGTGGGCAGGGGGCGGCATCCTCGTCTCAGGCGGCTGCGAGCTGACCATGAGCTCTGGACCCCGCCGTGTGAGCGGTGTCCGGAAGGACCGCTGATAGACTGCAGCTTCCACTCCCAAACAGTACGGGCGGGTAGCACCTCACAAAGCAGACACTTTCCCCAGCTTTTCAACTCCTGCCTGAGGGCGCGGGGAGGATTTCCCTCAGTGCCCTTTCTCGCCTTCCCCACTTCACCTGACCCAGCAGGGAGGTTGGGGCCAGGAGGAGGTCTGCAGGCCTGGGCTTCCCGGGGCTCCAGATACAGTGCGTGCCAGGGCTGCAGGTGGCCAGGGACCAGGGGCCCAGCAGTAGAGCTGGGGACTGAAGGGTACTGTCATCTACAGTGTTTCCTCCAGGAAGTGACCCACCACACGGGGACCACGGGGCTGCGGCAGCACGCAGGGTTGCTGGCTGCAGGGTTTCCTCTTGCTCCACACAGCGTGGGAACAGCTTTATGGCAGGCAGTGAACTGCCGGGCCCGGCTTGCAGGGGTTCCGTGCGGCATGGCAGGGTCCGCTGCTCCGTGGCATGTAAGACAGGGTCTGCTCGGTGATAGGCGCCCACTATAGTTTTTCCCCTTCCTTTTTTGACTATGGAAGTTTCTCTGACTTTATTTAAATTTAATGGATGATTTGTTGTTTCTCAGCCTTTGGACCAAGCTGCTCTCACTGAATTAACAGCCGTCCTGAAGAGCTTCCTGGGTCAGGGACAAGTACTGAAACTGGAGGCGAAGGTGAGTTTTTAATGATTTGTGGTGTTTCCTTGGGTTACTTGGAACCTGAAATGGCCGTGGCGGGTATTCATGAAAAATTAGACTTGTCTGTGTAAGTGACTGATTCATGCAGTTTCGCACCTGTTTTCCTAGATACGGTGTCTTAAACTTGGGAGCCACATTAACCAGTTCGGAGCACTTTTTCATCCATCAGTTTGATTAGTGAAATGTTATCAACGCATTTTCACGTTTCCCACCTGTTCTCTTTCCTAGACCGATCCCGCAATCATGGGTGGAATGATCGTGCGTATTGGGGAGAAGTACGTGGACATGTCTGCAAAAAGCAAGATTCAGAAGCTGAGCAAGGCGATGCGGGAGACTCTCTGAACGTGCTGACTGTCTGTCCTCGGTGAAAATTCTTAAACTTGGAGCTGCAGTAAAATGCTTCCTGAACAGACTGTATTATGTTTACTGTCTTTAAAAGTAGAGTACAAGAAGTCTTATTTCCGTATCTTCTAGTGTTCCCCAGTTGCAAGGTTAAAGGGCCCCTTTGGCTGGAGAATTCGGCTCGCAGAGACCTTTCCTAGGAAGTAATGGGTTAAATGAAGCACCAGCCCAGTCACCCCACAAGTACCGCCTTACGCTGCCTGCCCAGGCCTCGCGCTCCCTGATCCGTCCTTGTGTGACTCCTGTCGCATGTCCTCCAGGGAGGCCCCGCTCTGCTGAATTCCGGGTTGTAAGACACCCTTAGCTCTCAGGCCATGTTTTATACGTCTTCCTTCAGCTGGCAAAGACCTCACCCCACTCTACATGTGAGCACAAGATGGAGGGACAGGGACCTGGTGCTGGCTCAAGTCCCTCGCCCCACCCTCTCACCCTCTGTTCCCAGTTGCCGATGCCAGCTCCGCAGTCAGCGTTCCCATCTTGACTACTAGAGAAAATGGGGTCCCCTAGGCAGGGTCCTAGGTTCCCATTCCTTGGTTCCCTGCAAGGGTGTCTAGCCAGCAGATTGACTCCTTTCTCAGAGGTATCCTCTTTCCCCACAAATAAGACCTAGCCTGAAAATAATCAGCCTTGAAAACCAGGTAGAAGTGCCGCCCCCGTCAGCCCATCCTCGCCTCACCTGCCTTGGAGAGCAGCCGCTGAGCAAGAGAAGAATGACTGGGGGGAAACAGCATCACTGGTTGGGCAGAAGCAGAAGGACTCCGCTTGGGAAGGCTTCACGGGCGCTGGCAAGGCCCACGGCTGCTCCCTGCACACCAGTGGCGGGACCGGGGCACCTCTGCCTGGATAAGTGTCCTAGTAAACCAGCTACAAGAACACCCAGGAGCCAGAAAAGCAGGTGCTGCCGGTTGGCCCAGTAGCCATTTCCCTACCTTGAAAGGGCACAGGA
This sequence comes from Chinchilla lanigera, assembly GCF_000276665.1. Classification (NCBI taxonomy): domain Eukaryota; kingdom Metazoa; phylum Chordata; class Mammalia; order Rodentia; family Chinchillidae; genus Chinchilla; species Chinchilla lanigera. The sequence continues at coordinate 33,287,258 of NW_004955407.1, read as the reverse complement.
CCGTCCAGCTAGAGACTGCCTTAACCAGGCCTCCTTGCAGCACCTGGCGAGTTGCCTTCCCCGGCAGCAAGGCCCAGCTCCCTCTGGGTGGGCCCCCTTCCATCTGCGGATGCAGAGGCAGCGGAAGCCAGATGAGGCCACAGGCGCAGCCCCTGCAGCCTCATTGCTGATGCCCTGGGCCGTGCGGGAGAGAGAAACCTGCACCATGGCCCGCTGACTGCAGGTGAGTTTAACTTCGCGCTCCGGCTTCTCCTGGGTCCATCTTCCTGCCGGCTGGCTTCCCATTGCCAAAGCCACAGGACTCCTAGAGACGTGGGACGGCTGATCCACCAGCCACCTTTGGGGAAACTCCTGTCACCTTTCTGTTTACACAAATAAAACAGGAAGTGGTGAAATGCTTCAAATACCACGTAATGAGATCATCAGAGATGACCCCAGACCCCTGCCTACAAGCATTTCTTACCGTGAGAATTTTAGGAACAAAACATGTAGCTATTGGGGATTATTGAAACAAATGAGGATGTCAGATGATGCGATTCTATCCAGAGCATAAAAGTTGTGGAATACTATGTTAAACTGATTTTTAAGAAGGCAGTCAAACAAAGTGGGAGATAATGTATAAATTACGTGGTTGAATAGTGCGTTGTGCGTGCGGTGTGCTTACTGCACGTTAGCTATTAGTCGTGAGTGTCAGACACCCAGGCATGCACATGCAGAAAAACTGCAGGTGGGAAGTGCATCACAAACGTTTGTTTACAGTGCAGGGGATTGAAGCCAGGGCCTTGCATATGCTGGCCAAGCGCTCTACCACCGGCCCTCTGATCTGCTCTCCTAGCCCTAAAGTAGTTTTAAAATTTCAGATAAGAAGCAGGAGGCATACGCTTTCTATGTTTGTCAAAAATGAGCACACTTAGTAAAGGTCTCTTTGTGAGTCAATGTTTTAAAAATGTGCTGTCACAGTTCAACTCATGTCCAAGCTGCCTGCAAAACTTACAAGACTTATTTACCAGTTAAATCGGTGGTGAAATAGGATTGCCTTGAAGCCAGAACAAAAGATAGTGTGGTAAAAGTTAAACTCAACGTTGGGTTTGCCAATGGCAACCAAAGGTAAAAGAAGTTGGAGACTGTAGAGGCGTTTGTGCTAGAAGCTTTGTGGAAATCGAGGGTGATTCTTCTGAAGGTCTTTGGAAGGCAGTCTTAGCCTTCTGTCTCCCCCTAGCTGTTCACATTTCTCATGCTACACAACATAGAGCTCCTCTATGCTCAGATTAAACACTTGGCGCAGGCAGTGTATTTCCACTTGTGCTAACATTCAGCTGAAGAAGGCGTAGGAGAGTGGAAAGGGTTGTTGGTTTGTTTTGCTTTCTAGGTTTATTTTCGTATTGTTTTCCTTGCACAACTTCAGCCTTGCCTGTGGGAAAAGGAAATACGGAGACAGCATTTGTGGGGCTATTCACTTCCTGTATGCCCAGCAAGGAGGCAGGGCAGAAAGGAACCAAAATAATCCACGGTAGCAGGGTTGCCTTTTCTCATTTTATTCATGAACTATGTGAATTTAAACCATACAGGTCAAAATGACCAAGGAATCGTTTTGAAGAGATTGTTCTTTTCAGGTTCAAAATGCACAGGAATAGCCATTTTTACTGGTGTTGCTACTGGTTTAAAAAAAAAAAAGAAAAAAAAGTTACCATAATCTGAGAGATGAAACTGAACATTTCACACATAATAAGGTGCCAAAGGGACGCTCAAACAGCGTAACAACCTCAGCTTCTTTTAAACAAAAAAAGAAACCTAATATTCTTGGCCCTGCTTCATCAAACCTTAGACGAATACATAATTCTACAATTCATAATAAAGTCTAGTTATTTTTAGAACTCCATTAACATTACATAGCAGACAATATAATTTCCCTTTTATGGAAAATTAAATAGTACCATTATTTGGCAACAAAAGTATATTACAATCAACAGGACATCCATCAGGAGTGGCCTGGTCCCACCCCTGGGAGCACTGTGAGGGGAGCAACCTGCCACCAGCACTCTGGCCCGCTCGCCACCGGAAATCCAAGATCTTCGTGCAGCAGTTGATTACATTCTTTCGCAAACAAGCAAAGGCTAAGGGGATTCTGCTGGGCATGGCCCTGCATTGTGCTTTTGCCCACAGACTTAGAACAAGGGGGGCCCAGGCTCATTCATCACCCCCATAAGCCCTACAGACAACCCAACAGGAGGCCATCATCCTGGGGGCAGAAGCATCAGGGCCTATCGGAGAGGGGATCAAAGCTTGCCTAGTTCTGTTCACTGGCCTGAAATGGCCTTCCCAGGCTATCCTTGAACAAAGAGATCTCTAAATGGCTCCATCTTTGGGAATACAGGCAGCTACACACGCTGTGGACAGTTCTCCGGGGTGAATTGTAGATTATTCATACACCTCAGCATAGTCCAAGAAGCCTCCTGAATCACACTTGGACTCCAGCACTCACCAGTGTTGGGCCTATGAAAAAGACATGGTGGCGCACACCTATAATCCCAGCACTTGGGAGGCTGAGGCAGGAGGATCACTGCGAGTTTGAGGCCAACCTGGGCTACATAGTGAGTTCAAGGCCAGCCTGAACTGCATAGGGAGACCCTGTTCTGGGAAAAAAAAAAAAAAAAAATCTGTTCATTGGCAGCATGAGATGCATTAAGAGGAAACGCTGAAAACCTAATGCTCGTATTCTGTATGCCCTTGCAAACCACTAGTCCTCAACTCTCCACAAACAGTGATCAGTATCCAATGGTCCTGAATCACCATGCCTTCTCATCACAGCATTTCTGGCTTGCTAGGTGGGGAAGAGGGGACTCAGGTCCCCACCTCCTGCAACCACATCTGAATGCATCTTTCTGGAGTTAAGACACAGAGCTTCATACAACTTCCTGGGTCACCTGCAGGGACCTTTCTGGTGGCCAAGCAGAGAAGGCCTGTGCCGCAGAAGCAGCCTAGACGGCTGATACTTTCCTGGAAAAGATATGGGGGGGGGGATGGAAAGTTCCTGCTGCTGGGGTCTCCATCAGAGACCCAGGCTCGGGCATTCAGGAAGCTGCTCTGTTCCCGCGGTTTTGCCTTAGCCCCGAAATCCCAAACGTCCCCTCCCACCGGGCTGTGCAATGGTTAGACCGGGCGAAGCATACTCGAATGTCTCAGGGAAAATTCAAATGCTAAAGGGGAGGGCGAGGTGCTCAGCCTGCCAAGAGTGGAAAGGGTGAGCTGCCAGCCAGGGTGAGGCCTCCCTGAAGGCTCCTGAGCTCTGGTGGGACAGCTGGGTCACCCCAGATTCCTGACTAATCCGCTGGAGTCCAAGGAAGCTTTTGTGGCACATGGGCCCGACAGAAAGCAGACTCCCAGGCCTCCTGTCTTCCTGAACACACCACCCTCCAGAACATGCTATCTGTATAAATCAATTTTTAATGCAAGGCAGAGGTCTTATCTAAGGTCATGGCTACAGGATACTTTTCATTTTAACACATCACCCCCCATTTCCTGAATATGAAACTCATCATGTTCTCTGCAGGATGCAAACCTAACTCCTTTGAAACTCTAAGCATCTACAACCTGAATTTTTTTTTTTTAATATAAGAAATTTAGGCAGGTTGAAACCAGTTCATCTGATTAAGCTTTTTCTACTCCTGGAATAGGTTTAAATTTTTTTTCTATAATTTTATGTACTTAAATTAGATTCCTAAAATACTCTCATATACATACAGAAAAATAATCTCTCAATGACAAATCACATTTTACAGTAACAAGTGAAATATTTTAGACTACACAATCTAAGTTACTTAAGCAACATTTAACAGCATAGCCTTACATACCGTATATACACTTACTCTTGGTCATTTCCATGAACACATAGCAGAGATTTCACAACTAGCCATTTAAAGAGCACAACCTTTTTCACATTATGTAGTGGAATCCTGCATTTTTCGTAGCTAGAAACAGCATAAAAATGCAGAAAACCGGAAGCTGTGAGCTGATTATCATACACAGGACACTGTGGGGCAGTTTCTCATTTGTATACATGTATTTACACATATGTTCACCACCTCCACATGTGAGGGGACAAAGCTGATGGTGCTAAGGCAATACGACAGGGGTGAGATGGTAGCCATGCCCCATCAACACAGAACTGGGATGAGGCGAGGAGGGTCAGACCACAGCTTTTGTGCTGCGGCAGGCAAGGTCGCAGACTGATCTCACAGTTCAAAGGTGTGCATTATTGGAACTACACGCCTTAAATGCATGTCTCAAACTAAATGTCCTCTACAAGGGTCTTGCTAGAATATCTATTTTCTGACACAGTGAATATTTAGCAGATAACATTTTAAGGATGTTGATTTATAAGATGTATCTCAAAATATTCATTTCTTAAAACTAATTCTGATACAGTATTAATTAAGTGCCTCTAGAAAACGTTCTACGTAGTGTGAAATTTACATAGTTTGAAAGATGGTGCAGCGTGCGGAAACGAAGCTTATAATTTGCTACTTCCTTCAAGATGACTTAGTCAAATCCGCAAAGGATGGGTTTATCATTTCTGTTCGACCTTCTGTGAATGTTTTTACTTGGCAAACACAATCCCAGATAGAATTAGGAAATGCAGTAAGGATTTTTGCTGTGTGTGTGTAGAAATGGCACTACATTTGCAAAACCAAGCAGAACTGCAAAGGTTTTGGAGCGCCCAGCCCACTGAAAGCAAGCTTATGAAAGCAAGCAATAAGCACACAGCTGAGAGTCAAATCCACAGTCACCAGCCACCCTGGCACCGTGGTCTTCTAGAACGGAGGGCTACACGCACAGCGGGGTCTTTTCTTTCTGCTAACACCACCCTATCTAAAAGCCAAACGAGAGCTTACAGAGACAGAGCCTAGCCGGAAGTCACTGGCTCTGCACAACCCTTTGCCCAGGAAGGAACAAGAGTCCAGCCGCTGCGAAGAGACACTGAGCACTTCTAGGACCCTTCCCGCTTCTCTTTGACACCAAAATATTCAAATATTTGGAGTTGGAAAAGCCTTGCCATCCCGCCAGGAATGGAAAGAAGAGCTCCAGGGGATTTTATTTCCTGCAGGAAAGGATTTTATTTCAAGGTAGTGAATTCAGTGGTTAAAGTTCAAAGGCCACTTGGCTCCAGTGTCACCCCAGAGACCGGCTCCAGCCACTGTGGGTGACAACTCCCGCTCCTGACCTGCAGTGCCTCTGCCAATTCAGAGCTCAGGTTCTGTGTCCCCTAATTAGCTCAGACCATTTACGCGTTTACGAAAAAAAAAAGCAGAATTTCTGACAAGCGTATCAGCCTAGCTCTGCACAGCCTGAAAGGGAGAATTTCCAAGGGAAAATACAGAAGACACGGCTCCCCCTGCTTCGAGATCCACCTGGAAGTGCAGGGTGGCCAGGACAAACTGCGTGAGCGCGGGACAGGTATGGCCACCCGGGGCCCCGAACCCTTACGGCTTTGCTATCATCATCTTGAAATTCTGAATCTTTTGGAACAAGGGGCCTGGAGTTTTTGTTTTATACTTGCCCCCACAGATTATACCTGCCCCACAGAGCAACGTGTTCCTGTCTGGCCTTTCAATCCACACAGCCAAGGGTGCACGCACAAACACACTTATCCACGTCCAGGCAGCCCCACGTGTATGTACACACACATACACTCACACACACACACACCCATGCAAGTGGTTGCCTCCCCCCATTAAAAATGCCAGAAATCAAAGTCTGCCATCCAACCCAAGTAGAGAGGTCCTGCCTTCCAGAACCCTCACTGGGGAGAGGGGCCCACCCCACCTGGCCTGCCCTGAAGCCCACCCAGCGGTGGGGGACGCCTCCAATGGGAAGCCAGGGAAGGGCTGAAACGCAGAGCCCCCACAAAAGCAGGAACAGAAAAGGTGGAAGGACCTCTACGCAGCCCAACCCCGGCAGCTGGGGACAGCAGCTGGGAACCCCTCCCCGGGGGCTCCAGAGTGCCCACTTCCAGCCCCACGCCCACCGCCAACTGCCTTTGCTCTCCTGCCTTGGGTCTCCTCCCCGCTGGGTGAGCTCTCTGCTCAGCCAAGCCTGCATCCTGGCTCTGGGTCAGTCTCCTGCCTATTCAAGCACTAGCAAGTTCCTTCAGCTCCATACGCAGAGCGACACCCTGGAGCTGCTGTAGGGGGAGCCAGCACCTTGGGACTGGCTAGCGAGGCCAGCAAGTGTCCAGCAGGGACAGTTGACAGAAAGGCAGCTGCCGCCACTCAATCAAACGCTGCAAAGCCACCACCCTGCCGTCGGCTCTGGTTTACCTGAAGCCCCTACTCTGTCTCCACACGGAAACAAGAGGAAATGAGACAAGTTAAAGAAGAGAAAAGCAAAGGAATGTTACCCCTTAAATGACTAACGTATAAAAGCAGAGTTCTAAAAGAAGATAATAAGCATCGCCACCACTACACATAAAGAAACCTTGGGCACAGGAAATATCAGTACCAAAATATTGGTTCTCAAGAAATATCAGAAGAATGCTGGACTTCTTTCAAGGCCGACCAGATAAGTCCACTTTTGAATAGTTTGCGGATGGGCTTTGATACTAAAATACATTCATCAGATGATAAAATATTTCTGGTAAATAAAATAGAACAGAATCCTATTAAAAACAACTCACAAAACGCACTGACACACAGTAGGGCAGATTTATCCTGAACTACGAGAACACACATAGCATCAGAAAAAATTAGTACGCAAACATCATTTGGTTCCCCAAGGCCAAATAACACAAAGTAACCCTAGAGAGGGTTACTTTTAATAGAAGAATTGATTGTGCCTGCATAGAACTGGGGTAGTTATTTGAAGCTGGATACAAATATTTATTTAAATGACTTAAAAAATTAGATTCACAATTAGGCCTGAAAACCATAAAGGGAGGCCCCTCCAGCTGTTCCCTGGACTCCATGGTGATCTAGACCACGATAAGGATTCCCTGAAGAAACAACGTGCTGTTGGTGCTCCTGACCCTGTTACTGTGAGATGCCAGTCCAGAAACAAGACGGCCCAGAATGTCGGCAGCTAGGTTCTCCCGCTTCCAAGTCAGAGCCGTTAGCTTGTGTTCCGCCTTCCGTGGGAGCTACATTTTCCCTGCTTATCAGAAATGGATTCTTTCCTGGCTCCTACAGATATAAAGTTATGCACCTTCATTGAGCCTGATGACCCACAAACAAAGGGTTCTGATATAATGCAGGGAGCAGACACCGGTTCTAGAACTTTCCTTTCCTCTGGCAAGCTGGGGTGGGGATTTTGTACTTCAACCAGCTATTTGCTTCCCTCACATCAGATCTAACAAGAAATCTTCATTATTCCTTTGAATACTGCTCACACGGCAACACTAATTAATGAAGACCATTCAAAATGGAGGCACAATACCCAAAGGATCATGGGAACTAGTCGCTCCAGAAAGCTGGCACTGGTTCCAGGGGCTGCTGCACCAGGAGTACAAGCTACGGTGACACAGACAGCAGTGACCAGCCATGTGGACAGAATTAGCTGGCGTGTGGGTGTGGTAGGGGCTGCACAAGGGCCTAGGACTGTGGTCTGTGGCCTCCCAGGCAGCTCTCTCTTGGCCCTTCCCAAGCCTTCGGACCAAGGAGGCCGAAGAGCCCGCTCAACAGCAGGTTTTGGCTTCTTTCTACCCGAAGTCTTTCCTTTAGCTCTTTTGTGTACTGCTTCAGATTGCCTTGCAAATGCGGCCTCACAGATGCTTACAGGCCTGCCTTGCTCCGGAATGGACCCAAGGCAGGTAGATTACAGTGTAGTTAGAAAAAAAAGAAGAATGAAAGAGAAGAAAAGAGAAAAAAGGAAAGAGAAGAAAGAAAAAGGAAAGAAGGAAGGAAGGAAGGAAGACAAAAGAAGGAAATGTCCTTATGTTATCAAGCCCTGAAGCCCTGACCCCGCCTCAAGAGAACTATATGTCCACCCCAAGGAAGTGAAGGAGCCTGGGTCAATGTCATGGGGCCGGTAACTGGGATTCCTGTCCCTCCTTTTCCGGTCCAGGGAGGTCGGAGCTGTTCTAAGGAAGCACCCACCATTTATACAAGCCTGCTTCTGTCCCTGAGCTCTGTCCCAGGACATAAGCCAGGCAAACAGCCCTCCTTTGACCCAGCCTTCCCACAAATGCAGTCTTCAGTGTGTCCTTGGAGCCAGTGAATCAGAAATGTAGAGAAACACAAAAATTTGCTTTCACTGGGCCACTCCAGGGAAAAGGAGAAGAATGAACATCCAAATATATTTAAAAATAGTGGGCAGCCCCAGCAAAACATGGCACAAGGCACTGGACCGCACTGTCTGAGGGCTTCACCGCACTGCAGCTTCTGGGGCTACCTGTTACGCTGCTGCCTGTGGGAGCGGAACCTCTTACATGTACAGGCACAACAAAAACATCCAGCGCATTTGTTTTTAATCTCCCTACTTTCTGGCATAAGCATCCTCTATGCTTGCAAAGCAAATATGTCTAGAACAAGCAGACCCATTGCTAATCTCACACACAAGCCTGAAATGACCCCCTGTGACTAACAGTGTCCTCACAGTGCTGGGGTGACCTCTAAAGCGCATCTCATCCCTGAAAGGGAAAGCAGACTAAAGAAATCAATGCAAGTCAAATGATATCACTCAATTTCCAGTGGAAATCCTTAAAACTGTGACACACAACTTTTCTTCCTATGAATCAAAAAAACCCAACCAAGTAGAGTAGAGATTGGCAAGTTGGAGAAGAGATAGTGCTTTCTTCTCACACAAGGTATTAACCAACTGTAAAAGACAATCTAAGACCTTCACCTTTCCAACAAAACCAGAGGTGCCTTGTCCATTTCTCCCTTGACATCCAGCTCTGTCAGATTCTAGAACAGTCTCACTCCATGTGGTCACCGCCTTTATGCTTGCCCCAACCAACTCCTGCAGAGAGAGGTGGGCACATTTGCGATCATCCTTGGAAGATAAACCCGCAATCATCCATTCACGTTCTCTGGATCCCCTAGATGTACCCCTGAGGACACTTACTGGTACTTCATAGTGCAAGACATAGTACAAGTGGTCAATCTACCCATTTTCTGATGTGATTATTTCCAATTAAGTTCAAGTCAACTCTACCAGATAAAGTAAAGTACTTTCATATAGTACCTAGGTCATGCTTTTGTTCAAAAAGCAAAGAAGAAAAAATACTCCTCTTCCATATGATGTTCTTTAGAAACAGAGTTTTCTCCCCTGCTTGCAGAGGACAGAAACATAATCCAAACCATCAGACAAGGAAGCTCTGTGCCAGTTTCTTGAGCATTTCTGGTGACCCTTGTCTACAGAAGTCCCTCTTCTGTAGTTAGGGCCAGGGCTGGATCTGAAGGAGCCACATAAGTCTTAGGCTCTGGTGACGGCAGAAGACTTGGTGCGTGGAGATGATGTTATCAATCCACCCAAGAAAGGAAATACCAGCCACAGAAGGCTTGCTACACAAGGACTTGGAAGTGGACTGTCCCTAAGGACTGCTGGTGTGATGAAGACCCAGCCCAAGGGCTCCTGTCTTCTAGGATAATTCTCAGGGATGACCACGGGTCAGAGCATCACCACCAAGAATGCAGCCCCTTCTCGGGTGAGAGGAGGTCAGAGCAGGCAGGGGAAACTAGCAGTATGGCTGAGAAGAAGGACATTTGCAAGAGGGTCTAAAAGGCCAGGATCAGGATGCCAAGAAGCAAGGCCTGGAGAAACCCTGTATTTGGAAAGCAAAGAGCTAGCTAGGACTCAGAGTTCTTATTGGCAAGGGCATCTCACCTGTATTAAATCTAGCCCATACCGTAAAAAAGGTAGAGGTGAACGAGCAGAGGGCCACGGGTCTGAGACTCCACACATCACCCTCGCTCCTCTCTCCTCAGCATGACTCATGAGCCATAGCGGGGTGTGAGAACCAGCCCAACTCACCCATCAGTATCCTCAGTCATGTCACAAAGTACCCCAATAAATACAAGGACACTAACCCAGAATCCGCTACACTGAGGAGCATCTGAAGGCTGCTCAGAAGAGTCATCCAGGGAAAACTCATATATTGCTTTTTCAGGCTCCATTAATTCCAGTAACAGGACCCTATCAGCAAGTGACCTGAAACCTACAAGGTTGTAAGATGTCTGTCTTGTAACCACACCCTCCCTATGGGAACAGAGATGTCCAACATCAACACGAAAATAAAGTCAGTAAAGGAAGAAAAGGGAGAACAGAAAGAAAGGGATTGGGGTGGTTACCCAGCACTTCCCCACTTACACATTTAATACTCTTTTTTCCTAGTAGGGTAACATAAATACACTGAATAAAACTATTGGTTATAGAAACAGGAAAGTATGAGTTACGTGACTATTTATAGATGTAAAAGTTTCTTAAGAACGTCAGAAACATAAACTTAAAGTATTTGAACCATGTTTTCCGCTGGGAAGTGGTAAACAAATGCATGCCTGAAGTGGAACTTGGTCTTGAACATATTCAGTTAAAAGTTTCTAACTAAAGAGATTATCTGCTTGTTTCAAAAAATACTTATGTCTGTTGCTCTTGATACAAAATTCTACGCTATCTTCAATAAATAAATAATAAAGTGTTTCTTAAAAGTATGAAATGTAAACTTTGTTTTCCTTTCCAACACACACACTTTTAAAAAAATTGCTTGAAATGTGACAGGGCTCTTGTGGAAAGTTGTAACGCGACACACTGGTTCCCAGCGACATGGGTACTCTGCCACCGCACTGACGCTACCATTTAGAAAACTCTTCTACAACCTTGATTCCATCTAGGCACCTACAGTCAAAGAGAATACTGTCTAATGCAGGAAAGCTAGACTCCTGTACCAGGAGAACATGCAAGGAACATTTCACGGCCTCTACAAACGGATCTTGGGAACATTAACATGCGAACAAAATACTGGACCCACACCTTTCACTAGCAAATCAAGTTATTATCTAATTAACCAGTCTATCTCCTGGCATTTAAGGGAAAAACCAAAGCAATCAAGCCAAACATCTACTCCTGATTCTGGCAACAAGCTCATGTCATTCCATGACTGAGAGATTGGCTTGTTCCTGTGAAATGCAGGAACGAGTCCTAGGTCTTTCACCCCAGTTTTGTGGAGCTTGCACGCTCCTGGGGTCTCTGCCCACCATGTAATGTATGCTCGTCAGTTTTCCTTTTCAAACCTTAGGGACCCAGGACACACTGTTTTGGGGACCTAGCAAAGCCAACCTTGGTGTTGCTCAACACCAGCTGCTGAAATTTCCCACAGCACTTGGGATCTGGTACATTTGGGCACAAAACAGACTCAGAGCTGGTCGCCTGCAGTGACTTGCCATGGTACATCACAGGGCCTCCACGCCAAAAGAACATTTTCCAACAGTGGCTGGCAACCGGCACCCAGGGATGTGATAAAGCTGCCTTCCCCGTGACCCGCAGGGATCTGATCCAACAGAGCATAACTTTGTGGAGAATGAGCTTCCGTGGCCATCTTCAAAGCATGCTGGGAATCAGAAAGGAATCATCCAACGGTACACTGTGTGTTTTCAATGACATGTATTAATACGAGGCCTAGAGGGGATGAAACGCCTATGACAGCTCATGTGCTAGAACCTTCCAGGGACCAGCTCTTCAAAGAGCTAAACCAGTGCCTGATTAGGAGCCCATCACATCACACCATCAGATCCCGGGCAGCATTTCCCTATGGGGCAATGAGATTTCAAAGCAACAGTTCCACCAAAATTGTTTCTGTCCACACCCATGGCGCCAGAGGTCAAGGAGTCTACTAAGGGGCTGGTAGAGGTGAGAAATAGAAAGGTTACATGAGTTCTCCAAAAACACAGACACTGCATTTATAAATCTTTTTCATGGTAACTAGATCCACACCTCACGCCCAGGGATGGGCCAGGCTCTCCACTGAACCTACAAGAGAATTGTGGGATTTCAGAGACCCTAGAAGCCATGATAGGACACTTGCAGTAAGGATATTGTTTCATAAAATGGGAGATTGTTGGAAGGGGCAGGATTGTCAAGAGTCATTCCTAGAGGATTGGAGGAGCCTGTCTTGGCTGTCCCATTGCTCTGTGATGCAACACCAAGCGGTGTTTTCTTAGAAAAGGAACCCAGTTTCCAGATAGTACAGGCAGCCTTGGGCTGGAAATCCACTGAGCGCGTCCCGGGCTCCTTCCTACGGTTCATCAAACAACTGCAGGTCCAGGCGGACCACAATCTCTCCCGTGGGGACCTCGTGCAGCAGGAGACACTTTGTAACTGGCCCTTTGGAGCCCTGGTCTTTCTTGATATCAGCCACACGGATTTCTGTCCGACCCAAAAAATCTGAAAGGAGAACAAACAGACCCTGTTTAGAAGGGATCCCTTGTCCTTAAGGCCCACACTTGTCACTTTGGGAATCTCTGATGAACTATTATACTCTCCCTTCTCTGATCTCCGGCGCAAGACCAGCTCGCACTAGGGTCTCCAACTTGTTCCCCAGTGGAGTTGTCATGGTGCTATGATATTTGATTATTAAAAAGGAGAGGGAGAAAAAGAAGATTTTAAATATTTCCAACACAAAGAAATGATAAATGTGTGAGATGATGGAAATGCCAATTACCTGACCTCATTATTCCATGTTGCATACATGTATTGAAATGCCACACGATACCGCATAAGTAGGTAGAATTATTACGTGTTCATTTTAAAATATATTAATAAAAAAATTTAAGGAAACAATCTCACGCCAAACCTTCGCTTGTCAAAATGGAGGCTGACAATAAAATATCATGGTTAAAAGTCCAGCCATCCTAGCCATGCTCTGACTTTTCACCAGCTATGAGACTGTCTCTGGGCAAACCAACTGCACATAACTCACCTGAGATAATTCATGTGAAAAAGCACAACACGATAAAAGGCCACATGAAGCCGTTCAAGCCTGGCATAGATAGTAGTGACATTAGGCCCTCATGTTCTGATTTGTGTTGGGGTGAGGATAGTTTCTGGGATTTATTGACTGGTGAGCTTCCTTTTCTAGGTCTGAGGCAGAAACAGAGAGCTGGCTGAAGGAGTGATGCTGCCCTTAACACCATGACATCCCTCTGTGTCCTCAGAAATATCACCCAAAGGACACAATTTGGTTCTTTTGCACCTGTCATGGGCTAACATTCCGGAGCATTGGCTAGTTCACCCCACGGATTTGTGCTAAGGATTAAAGGTCTACACTGAGGCTGTTGGCCATACTCCTCGTTGAAGCCACCTGCTTTGGGAAACATGTGACCGTGAGCTTTGTCCAAAGTAGCTGGAGCAATTTGCGTTCTAGACCAAGCATGCGTTACCCACCTCCTCTCAGATGCCTCCAGCTCCACCTGGCCTTGCGCAACTTGGTCCCTCAGGGGGGAAGTCTAGGCACGAGTTCTCGGTAAGAGGCATACACCTATACAAGAGGAGCGACAGGGAGAGGGGCGGCGCCCCGGGGAACACTGCCTACTCACCGTCCGGTGAGAACTGGTCCCTCTCGAACACGGTGATGCAGAGGACTTCCTGCTCCAGGTCTCTGATGAAGAACTGGCAGTTGGAATTCCACTTGGGGTTCAGCGTGTCCTGAATCGTCTTGGTGATGTGGCACTGGGAACCCATGGTCACCTCACAGTACGGGTTGCTCTTTCCTGGAGTGAACAAAAGCCTTCGCCAGGTGGGAATCAGACCTCGTTTTGATCCCCTCCCTCTGTGGTGTTCAATAAGCGCAAAATCTGGGCGAGAACTCCCGCAGTGCAGCATCGCACTTAAACGAAGAGCAAATAATTGGGTTAGGGGGCCTTTGAACTCGGTCCTTTGTCTCTCCTCACCTTAGCCTTGAAGGAAGCCGCTCAGATCTCCCCAAAAGGCAGGACAACAGAAAGGATAAACAACAACAAAAAACCCAACCCTTTAGCTTCTTAACAAGTGCTCGGAAAACCCATTCCACAGGGAAATTTAGGATCAGAAATAACACACTTGATTTAACTTGATTTCAAGTTGCGTGGGGGCGCGGACGACGCAGAAAGCACATCCAGTACCAGCGCCTGCTAGGGGTTTCTCTGGTCCTTACCATGGGATCGACAGGGCTTCAACTCAATGCCTTCCACAACGTTCACCATCAGCCTTCCAATGCCCGTGGCCCTTTGGGAACGAACTATGAGGACAGGGAACATAACATCAAATGTTTCATTTTGACACTGACGTCCTTCCCAGCCTGGTATACATCGCAGCATGTCTTACGCACCTGTTCCCACTAGAAACCAATTCACCCCTCTTCTCCCTAACCCTTGCCCCGAGCTCCTCCCTCCCTCCCTCATCCTGCATGGGTGACCCTATGCACACCTCCATCCCATCCCATCTCCTGCCCCCTCTGCTTCCAGGTGCAAAGGATTCTGGGCCCAACCGAATGCCTCTCCCAGCTCTGTGGGAAGCACAGGCTGCTGCCGAGTGGTACCTTACCAAGGTACGCCTTCTCCCGCTTCTTTTTCTCAGTCTCTATGTAGAGCTCAGAAGCAGCTTTGATTTTCTGCACCCAGGCAGTCCTTGGATGGGAAAAGACAGAATGTTGCCAAACAGAACCCAGAAAAAAAGACTCCAGGTCTGCTCGAAATCTGTTTCCAGGACTCTGTTTCCTTTGCTTGTTTTGATTTTAATGACAAAGACTCAGGAATTTGATTTGATACCACATGACGCTAATAGTTATCCCTACTGTTAGTAAAAAAGACATGAGCAGTATTTTTACGGATGTCCTCAGCATCCCTATCTATGTCCTCGGGGAAGAAAATCTATGACAAGTGCCATCCTGGAGGACGTGATGGCATATGGGTCCTCCTCTTCCTGCAGTGAAAAGCATCACATATTTGCCCAGCCCAGTAAGGTAAGGCAGAAGGATCTGTCCTGCAAAATCACCTACGAGAAGGGGAAAAAAATGCCCCAGACCAGGAACTACTTCACACAAAGCAGCAAAGGACGCTGCAGGAAGCAATTTGGCATGGTGGTTCCGTCTTTTTTCTCAGAGCCATATGCATAGTAACTTTGGCCAATTTTCTTGCTTGGCACACAAACGCTTAGGAATGTTGGCCTCATATCAAGCTCACCCTTCAGAAAATGATCTATTGCATTTGGCTCCAGGCAGAGTCTTGAAGACTGAACTGAGGCAAAAGCCCAAGGATGCAGAAGGCCCGTCCCATGGAGCTGGAGGAGGAGGGTTCAGGTGTGGGTGCGGGTGGTCCTATTAATCCCCAAATCGCTTTCCAGGTTTCTGCCACCTGGGAAAACCCAAGATGCTGCACTTATCTCAAAGAATGCTGAAGATTTCTTAAAAAAAAAAAAAAAAAGAAAAAGAAAAAGAAAAAAAAAAAAGCTCAAGCAAAATTAGTTTTCAATCCATTTTATTTTGAAAAAAATTCACATCATGTGTCCAACTTTTGAGAGGCCCTAGAAAAAAAAATTATGCTGTCTCCACCCCCAAGCAGAGGGTATGGCTCTGCAGCGGGGGGGGGGGGGGGGAAACGGTAGGACCTGCTGAGGCATGGCCAGCACCCAGCGCTGGGGAGGTGTCAGGTCTTACCGTTCATTGATGCTTTCTGCTCGGAGGGTGTAGACTCGGTCGATGTGGGAAATGTGGAAGATGGGTTCATCCCCGGAAGGGTCAGTGGGTAATTTCACTAGAACTTCATTTAGGAAAATAGGCTGGAAAGTAATAGTGCACGTGCATTATCAACCAATGCTGGGCATGGACTTGCTCGCGTGAGTGTGTTCTAGTATGCGAGGCTGCAAGTGCGTCTGTGTGTGTGTGTGCGCTGTGGCACGTGTACTTTAGTGTGTGTTGTGTATGTGTTCTAGTAACCCAGATAAAGAATGTGTGTGTGCATTTGTGGGTATGATGGGTTTGTAGGGGTTTGTGTGTTTTCTGGTAGACTACACCTGAATAAGAATAAAATTATATTAATTTTGATTTTTATATATTGCAAATAATAAATATTTATTTCCTTCTCTGTTTTGTAGGTATGTTCTAAATCCTTCAAAATGAGATCTAACTATTTTTCCCTTTTTTTTTTTTTTTTTTTTTTTTTTTTTTGTCTTTTTGAGACAAGGTCTCACTGTGCAGTTCAGGCCGGCCTTGAGCTCACTTTGTAGCCCAGGCTGATCTCCAACTCACAAGGATCCTCCTGCCTCAGCCTCTCAAGTGCGGGGATGACAGGAGTGCGCCACCACGCCTGGCTATTTTTCCTATTGCTCACCCTAAACAGCAAAATCTCTCCATCAATTTCACATCCAAGAGATTCCCTCCAGGGATTTTCATCTGCAGCTTCTAATAACAGTCTACCTAACTACATCGTTCCTCTCCTCTAACTGAAACTAACTGCTGCTTCCGAGAAGTCTTTGGTTAAAAACACCTGCACACAGATACATTTAGAAAAACAAGCCTCCATCACACACAGACATGCAGCCACAGCTGTACATCTGTGTGCAGACCAGGTTCTCAGCCCTGAGAAATTCTCCACACATTGATTGGGTTTTGCTGGCAAAGGGGATCCTGGACAGAGATGCTTCAAACTATGTTGAAAGCTTCATGGGGGATTTAGGAGGGAAAGTGACAGAGGGGCGCTGGGAGAATGATGTTTTTGTTTTTGTTTTTGTTTTTGTTTTTGTTTTTGTTTTTGTTTTTTGGTACCAGGAATTGAACTCAGAACCTTGTGCTTGCCAGGCAGGCGCTATGCCGCTGAGCTACATCCCCCGCCTGAGGGTAATGTTGTATCTCTAAAATCCTGACTCCTTTCGGGTCCTCCTTCCTCCCCAGACCCACCAAGGCATTGCAGCCTAGAGCAGAACTTACTGTTTTGTACATTTTATATTGCAGGTTGGATTTGGGGCTGAAGACCTTGTCGGTGCCGGAAGACCCCAAGGGCTTTGTGATTTGGGTCAGCAGGAGGAAGTCGTTGAAAAGGAAGCCGTAGAGCTCCTTGTTGCTCTTGGCCTTGTAGAGCTTGCCACTGTGTAGAAACTTCCGGGGTCCCAAGCAGTTGGTCACGGAATTGAACACTAGTTGCTGAGAAAGGAAACAAAACCCAAAGAAGGCACCATGAAGGGAGGCCGTGCTTTACATTTTTGTTTTTGCACATGGGCTCCATCAGAATCTGAGCCCAGGTGGTGGCAGCAGACCTGTGTCTTAGCGGTCAAATCAAGGGCAGCTTTGAGGTTTTGGGGGCTAGGAAGTCAAAGTCCAAGACATGGTTCTGGAGACGAGGGGTGAAGGTGTGTCTCAGTTATAACTCTCAAAGCCTTTTCCTGGGGGCTTGCATGAGTCTCAGGGTGTGGTGGGTGTGTTTCTCCCTTTGATTTATTGGGGAAACAGAGCAGCAGGAAAGAAGGTGCCCTGTCAGTTCCCACCCCAATGTCCCTCTGCTGGGTGTGGGGTGCCGGGTCGGGCAGGAACCTGCTCCAGTGAGAAGGCGCTGCGTGGCCTCAAATTGTCCTTCACACTTCTGGAGAGGAGCAGTGTCTCTCTCTGTACACGTCCGCTGGCCAAATGCTCTTTGCCCAGATCCGTCCGGAGTCCAGGCCCCTCACAGCAGTGCCCAGCGACTCCTCACAGCCAAACACAACACTGTCCTGGGCACAGTAAATCTCACCCAACTCACTCATTCTGAAAACATAAAGGGGATGGCTGTCTCGCCGCCGCTTACCAACCCTTAGGTACAGCTGTGAGCTTAAGAAATGGCATTAACATCTCCCTGGGGTCTATCGTCTGTCTCAGCCTCCAGGTTCTGAGTGGATAAAAGACCCTCTTTTTGGACAGCAGAGGAGAAACCAAGGAAAGCAAAGCCAAGGGTGTGGACTAGGCAGTGACATGGCCCAGGCAGATGCTCTGGTCAGACCTGGGAAAGTAGCATTTGGCCAGGGGACGCTCCTGCTCTCCAGGAGTGTGGAGGACCCTCACGTTCTCCACCTGCCCACACATCTGCCCACACATCTGCCCACAGCCCACGTCTGCCCCAGAGGTTGCTCCACTCAGCAGCTTCAAAGACAAGTTTCTCTCCAGAGATACAAGCCCTACAGACCGCTCTGAGAAGGGTACTGGAGAAGCAGTGATGGTGCTTCTAACACATGTCCCCAGAAGACGCTGCCAGCCACCTGTCCAGCTCTAGCATGGGAGAAAGATTGGGTGGTGACTCTAACTGGAAACCAACAGTGACAAAGAAAGTGACTCTTCTCTACTCTCAGGTCCATGGAGGAAAGATGGCCTCTGATCTCCCACCTACGCTCAGAAGCACCCCGAAGTCTCCAAGTGGTACCCCAATAGGAGCCTTCGAAGAGTATTCTTCACGCCGTGCCCTCTAACAGAAGCCTACAGAGCAACTGAGAGCTTCTTGCTTGCCAGGAGAGAGCTCAAGCCAGGAGACAGTGAGGCAGAGAAGGTAAATGTCACTAAAGCCAGTGTCATCAAGGGGATGTTGCGCATTCATACGAGTTTAAGGTCCCCAGCTGGCCAGGGAAATGCTGATGATACACAAACTAGGAATGGTCTTTACATTCCTTGCGGTCAGTGAGGATGCAGGAGACCTATTTATGTTCAGCTTCATCCTGGTCTGTGTCCAGCTCTGGGCCACATGTGGTCCACAGTGTGGTCATGAGACAGAGAACAGAAGCCAGCGTGTCCCCTCGCCATTCCTGTGAATGCCATAAAGACGGAGCAAGCTGGGGTACAGAGCTAGGAAAGAACAGCCCGTGAGGAATAACTGTCTGGTTTCAAAGAGAGGATGGCAGCTTCAAAAATCAAATGATAAGAGCTTACTTTATTCCTAACCTCTTCAGATGCAGACCCAGGCCACTGATCCTTCTGATCAAAGCGGTTAGACTCCGGGAGGCGGCTTTTCTAAATTGTGTGATGCCCCCTCACACACCTGGCTGGCGGATGTGTAGGTCCGCTGTCTTCAGGGCCAAGGCGAAGCTGCTATGCAGGATACACAGGCCTAGCTACGTCCCCACCTGCCCTAAGTCCCTACGGCCTCTCATTTCTCCTGTTCCCGCCAGTACCCTATGCAGGACGAGCCTCCGCTCCTACGCCCAGCCTAGGGTTCCTTATGAGGGAGAGGGAGGCAAGCGTCACCCTTTCCTGCACTTCCCTGAATTCCCCGCACGTAGAGAGCTCTTCTGAGTCCTTGTTGTGGTCCGGGAAGTTTACATTTGTGATCTCATGGACAAGTTACTGGAATTCTAGTGAGTTAATTCCAATCTACCACTTCCAGTACAACCCATGGCGAGAATAAAGACCCTAGTTGTGGGGAGCCAAGGGGTCCTAAGTCCAACTAGGATAAGGGCTCTCCGGAACAAAGGCCGAACCCAAATTTTATTAATTCACAAAGAAAGGAGTGGTTTGAGGATGAGTGACTGTGAGAATGGCAAGAAGCACATGAGTGCTGTGAGCTGGGCTAGGTAGGAGGCCTGACATCCCCTCCGCAATATGCACAGAGGAGGATGTGCAGAAAGAGTAACTTGCATGTCACAACTGAGGTAGTACATGATGTTTTGGGGTCGGTGCCTCAGCTCTGATGTATAAGCTTTTATGCCCTGGGAAGTCATCGCCTCTTATCTGGAGGCTTGATCCCAGCCGACATCCCTCCCCGGCTCACACATGTTTCTTTGGGAGCTGTGGGGGCAGGGAAACACTGCCCTGTCACCTTACTTCAAAGACTACACATCAGCACCTCAGCTGGACCAATGCGCACTGCTTAAAGCCAACTGAAGGGACGAGGAAAAGTCCTCGGCAGCTCTGTACACATCAATACGCGGAAACAGGAGATAATTGCTTTTCTTTCAAGGAGAGTCCTCTAGGTGGTCCTCCACACCCACACAACTGTCCCTTCCTCCTCATCTCACACTTGTCACCTGGCTCCGCCTCGCCATGCCTCACATTTGGGGCAAATACTGGTTTAACTCAGAGTTTCCTCCAGGGCCAAAGCTGTTTGAGTGTAGGGTCACATCTTACTTGTGGTTATGTCCTTGGGGTTTAGTACTGGGTCATGGTGGATGGGTGGACACTAGCCAAAAGCTTACTGGATGAATATGTGAGTGAGTAAATGACTGATCAACCAAAGACTGTCCCTGGGTTCCAAAACCCGAGCTCACAGCTGGCACCTTGGATTCCACAGGGCTTCTTTCTCTGCTGTGCTTATCTCACACCTACACGGAAGGCACACAGGATGTGGAGCTGTGGAAAACACCACCGGCGTGCTCAGGCACGGCTGCCTATGGTGCCACAGGGAGAGTGGATGAGCACGCCACTTTCTCCCCGGGCAAGCTCGTGACTGGCACAAATGCATGCATATGCGCACATACGTGTGTGTGTGTGTGTGTGCGCCTGCGCACACATGCACATATGTAAGAAACAGAGAGAAAAATGGGCCCAAAGAATGGGAGCGAGGGAAAAATTAAGTGACAAAAAGAATTAAAGACCGAGGAAATACTTCCATTTCTGGAACTATGGTGTTCTAGATACTCACCCAAAAAAGCTAAATAGAGAGAGAGAGAGAGAGAGAATAAAATACAAACATCACTTTTAAATGCAAGCTGGCAAAAATATAAAAGAAGTTAGAAATGTGCAGAGGCCAAAAACAGTGCAACAATGACATTCTTGCAAGATAATCAGGCACCAAAGCTAGAATCAGTCCTAAGAGTCTCAGTTGAAACTAGTGATGCCAAACCTCCATTTTAATGGCTACACGGTTACAGGAGCTATATCCGTGGCTGAGGTGAGGGATCTCATAGGAGATCTCTACAAAAATCTAGACCCGAAGAATGAATGACAAGTAAACTCAAATTCAGAAAGAATGAGGAAAAAATTTCTATGCCTGACCTCGGTGTGAATAGAGGAACATGTGCCCTGAGAATCTGTGACCACCAGGTATTTTTCACACAAGTTTGTAATTGCAATTCACACAGCTCTATGGCTCCCCAAACCCCTCTAAATAGAATTTAAGGTAGCCAGGTGTGATGGTGCACACCTGTAATCCCGGCACTCAGGAGGCTGATGAAGTAGGACTGCTGCAAGTTCGAAGTCAGCCTGGGGAACATAGGGAATTGAAAGCCAGCCTGAACTACACAGTGAGATCCTGTCTTAAATATAAATAAATAAATAAATAATTTAAAAATAAAAGAATTTAAGGTGATCCTGGTAGCAATCCTCTGAGGAGAATACAACTTCAGACAGCAAAGATGCCCACACAGGCAAAGTTCCAAGGAACACTGATTCAGTCAAAAATCACCATACAAGGGCCGCAGACAGCTCATCGGTAGAGCACTTGGTTAGCATGCACAAAGCCCTGGGTTTAATCCTCAGTACAGAAAGGAAGAAACAAAGAAAAAAAGGAAAGGAGTCACGATACACATAGAAAAACAACACATGATTAGCAAGAGCTAGCAGAAATACCTAAGATGCAGTATATATATGTAGCAGTTCCCTAAAATGAGTGTAATTATTACATATTACAAGCAAATACTAATAAAAAAAAGAAACAATAAAGATAATAGAACCCATACCTTTAGGTATTAGAATTACCAACTCTGGAATATACAGCAATATTTCTTGAATGTGTTAAGAAATAAATGGGAAGCATGAGCATCTGAGCAAGGAACAAGACGCAAGAAAGAACCCAGCAGATGGGAGAAAATAAATAGAACCACTGACAACGGGAACCAACACGCTCCGAGTAGAGACTCAGAGGATGGTTTAAACAACAGAAGAGAAACTGCCGAAGAGAGAACGAGGGAGCTGAGTGCTGAAGGAGACAGTTCAAGCCTTTTCACGTCCCCTGGCAGGCTGGCTGCCGCGACCGCCAGGGCAGCCCAGTCCCGTCCTGCGAGCCGCTACCTCAGACAGGCCTTCGCACTGCACGTGGGCCTGGATCCACTCCAGCCGGTCCGAGTTCTCCTTCTCGCGCACCCCCTCGTTCACCTGGGAACACAGCTCTTCGGCCTTTTCCAGCGCGTGCTTCAAGTGACTGTGGTCAGGGTGGCTTTCAGGAGTGTTTTCCAGGATCTACAGAGAAGAGAAAACAACCCACCTCCTCGCTGAGCCAGCGTGCGCGGAACTTGGGCCCGTTGTCCTCTGCTGAATGCTGCCTACCTGAGCACCCACCAGGCAATGACCCGGAGAGTGATGGCCACTCCTGGTTCACTACATGAATGGCCTTGCAGGGGACCCCTCTTCTTCACGGGCTCAGCTGGGGCTAAGCTTCCACCAGAAGGTAATGGAGGATCCTGTCCTTGAGGCCTCTGCCCAGCTCCACACCCTTGAACATCCCCAGGGCAAGCAACATGCTGACCTCCCATGGAGAACGCACTCTCTGCCAGGGAAGCCACATAACGGCTCTGGGTGTCAGCTTCCTCACAGGAGACAAGCAAAGAGCATCTCCTTTCTAATGCTATTTGAAAAAGCAGAGGACCCAATACAAATGAAGCATTTTCCAAAACACCTGGCCTTTAGGACATGCTAAATAAGTGACAGCAATTACTATTAGACCCTCAAAGAACGCTGATGCCCCTAAAAATAGTTATCACCCCCTTTTCCAGGACAAAGAAAGTTCCTAAGCTACCTCTGCCATGTACCAGAATGTAGCGAGTGTACTTGTCCATATACACGGATAATTCAAAAGGACCTTCCCCTTCATGATACAGGGTTACTCTGCTTAAAGTCCTAAGTAGGTGCTCAAATGGAGAACACAGCCAATCGACATATTCTAGGTCCCGTGTGTCCACCAGTCAATTCCAAGCAGTGACCGCAACCTCTGGACCAACCTTGACTACACATTAGAATCTCTTTGAAAAAATCCTGAAGCTTCATCTTGACTACATCATAATCTTCGGCTGATTTTCTGGAGCCTCCATCTTTTCAGACAATGCTAGTACACAGCAAGTATAAGCTTTTCCCTCTTTTTGCAAAATGGAACACGATGTAGGATTGCTCTATGAGCTCTGTTTTATTTTGTTTTCACACAGAGCACCTTCTGGATACGTCTGTATGCTAATACATAGAACAGAATTTATCCTGTGCTTTTAAAGATACTGCAGAGCACAGACCTACCATAGCGCACTACCCTTTCTGAACATCTAGGTTGCTCTCTGGAATAGAAGTTTTCTTTTAGGTTCCTGTGACTCTAAGTCTTTTAAAGTTTTTAATGTCATGCTAAGAATCCCTCCACCTCACTGTTATAAAAATATTTAGTCTTTGTGCTTTTGTGGTTTCTCATATGTATCTTACGACTGACCAGCTTCTTCTTAGTTCAGCTACCTTTCAGCTCATTCTCCTAGGTGGCTGGGAGGGCACCAATCATCTTTCTGCAAATAATGATAGTATTTTTTCCTTTTTAATATGCATGCCTCTTGAACGCGTGTACATTTGGAATTTTTACTGTTAACTTCAAAATTATATGGGCATTACTATAACTTTTTTCACTGAATGAAAAGAAAACATGCCATTAAATTCATAGATGCTGGAATATTAGGTATTTTAGAAATTTTTTTGGTAGCCCCTTTCAGCTGTTTTTTTCTCGTAATCATTGTGAGTACATACAGATGTGAAATTATTTATTGCTTTTGTCCAACACAATTCATGGCAAGATTTATAAAACAAAAAGTTTAACTACATCTAAATTAGTTGAAGTAGATTACGTATTGACATCAAACATTTTTAAAACCTAAAATACTTTTTCCTTAGGGTTATGTAAGAATAATCAGACATTTGTCTGACATTCCTACTTTTCTGCATATTTGAAATATAGTAATGAGCTGATACTGCAATTTCAGGTACTAAATTTAGTTTTGAATGTTATGAGGGGAAGTTGGTTTTAAGAAAATCTAAAACTATAGTCTAGCTCCTTTTATAGTCAGAAAATTATTTTTCCTTTTGCGTTTTTGTCTTTTGCTGCAACTGTCATTAATTTTATGTTTAAAAGAACGGTGAGGAATGTATTTTTTCAACCATGAATGAGGATGAAAATCAAAGATTTAAAATTGTGTATGCAACCAATTGTGTATGCAATTCAATTTTAGAATATTTTTGTATTTTGTTTTGTATGCATATTGTTTATGTATACTTTACAAATAGTAAAGCATACATAGATGTAAAATAGTTTGTGATGATTTTAATTTTATATCATGTTTATGAATTTCATCTGGATACCATACCAACTCAGTCAGTGGTTACCACAAATACTAAGCCATTTTGAAATTTGCCCCTTTTTTCTTAGTGGCCCCTTTTAGTTTTCAGCATTTAGAAAGAAAACATGACTGTTTAAATGTAACACCAGTATCTTCATCTCCTTATTCCAAGTATATAATTAATGGTATTAGGATACAAATGATGTTAAGATGTTTTATGAGTTTTATACATTGCGTGCATTTACCTTTTATTTGAACTATAGTGAAACTGACATTTTAACTGAAGTTAAATGAATTGTTCCCAGTTACTGACCAAATCATGTCTAAAAGATGTTTTTATGTCCCAATCTAGGCAGTCTTTTAAATTGAAGGTGAATTTTACATACACTGTTTTCATTTGTTTTTCTTACTGTTGCATTGTTCTTGTCACATGTAAGCTTTGTCATGTCTGAATTTTTCTAAC
This sequence comes from Chinchilla lanigera, assembly GCF_000276665.1. Taxonomy (NCBI): domain Eukaryota; kingdom Metazoa; phylum Chordata; class Mammalia; order Rodentia; family Chinchillidae; genus Chinchilla; species Chinchilla lanigera. Next base: position 33,262,585 of record NW_004955407.1, on the reverse strand, counting down.
ATTGAATCTGTGATGTAAAAAATGTATGATGTGCTACAAATTTTATGCATACTAAACTAAGTTATGGCCTATGTAACCTGTAAAACATTTCTTGTAAATTACCTAATTTATTTTTCCATTTCTGTACAGTTTCTTACGTAAATTTTTAATATATTAGTTGTGGCCCATTCTGTAAACATTTTCATACTATTTTCTTTAGTGCTTATTTGCATGAGAGAAATTTGGGTTTTGTTTGTTTGTATTATGTAGCCATTAAGCCAATTTTAATATCTGCCTTTTCTGTAGTTTAACTTTTTCTAATTTTGTTAATATTTTAAATAAATGTTAGAATCATGAGTTTTATTTCCTACTTCCAAATAAATTCTAAGTTGTTTACTAATGTATTTCATTACTTCTTTATTCCACAGAATTGTACTTCCACATTTCCACTCTGATTAAATGTAACGTTGTGATTTTCACTGAAAGTAACTGTAATAGAGTGTAAACTCCATGAGAGCAAGGACTGCGTAAAGACTTGCCCACCTCTGTATTTCCAATACCTGGTACAGAGGAGGCACTCAATAAATAAATACTTGGTGAATGAATTAACTTTAAAAAAGTGTTATCTATCTAAGGTAGAAGTATTAGTGTTATCTATATAAGGTAGAAGTAATAGTTTGTTTTTTTTTTTTTGAGCCAGGGACTCTTTTCGTGCCAGGGTCTCTCTATGCTGTTCAGGCTGGCCTTGAGCTCACTTTGTAGCCCAGGCTGGCCTCAAACTTGCAAGGATCCTCCTGCTTCAGCCTCCCAAGTGCTGGGGTTACAGGCATGCCCACCATCCCTGGCTAGAAGTAGTAGTTTTTCCCACCTGTTTCAAACACCAGAAGACACAGGTGTTGGGCCCTCAGAGATTCCTTCATACTTGGATGGAATTTAAAACTTACATTGTTTATGATGTAAAAGTTTTATCTCTTGAAATGAGGCTAAAATGAATGTCTGCAGGTGTGGTTCTGAGAGTCAGACCTTGAGGGCTCTTCAGGACAGACACCAGAACACATGTGCTGCCTTGGTGTCTGTCTCATACTTAATGTCTGCCAAACCAAAATTTTATTTATTTAGGTCTTTTTTGAGATAGGGTCTCTCACTGTGAAATCCAGGCTGGCCTTGGATTCATTATGTAGCGTAGGCCGGCCTCAAACTGAAGATGATCCTCTTGCCCTCAACTTCTTGAGTGCTAGAATTACACCCTGCTTATTTATTTTTTTATTTTTATGCTCTGCCTGTCAAATTTGGTATGGTGAGCTTAGTGGTTTTTTTTTTTTTTTAAAGAGAAAAATAATATAGTGATACCAAGTTTCAAAACAAGATAGTAGAGTAACATTGGTTTATACATTGCATATTGTTATCATTAAAGTAGCTGCTCAAATAACAAGATACAGACATAAAAATTGATCAAACAATATAAACCTTTTTCAGTGAACCAATAGAAATTAGTATAACTGAACTATCTTTTGTGTGTGTACATGTATACATATATGTATGTGTTTTTTTCCATTCTTTCCTCCTTTACCCCATCCTACTTTCTTTTGTTTTGAAATTTTTTTCTCTTCCCAATATCTGTTGTACATTTTGGATCTTATTTACTTTCAGCTTTTTGTATTAGGGAGACAGTATCTACACATGAGAGTCTGATTTATTTCACTTAGTATGGTCTCAAGTTGCATCCACTTACCTATAAAAGTCCGGTTTTTCCATCTTTATGACTGAGTAATACTCCATTGTATAAAAATACATCTTTTTTTGTCCATTCCTTGGTTGATGGGCAGTTTGGGTTTCCAAGATTTAGCTATTGCAAATGGTGCTGCTATAAACATGAGTGCACATACATCACTGTGTATGATGTTTTTAATTCAGAATTGATTTTGCTGTTCTAGATCCTTTCTGGTTCAAAATGAATTTTAAGAATGTTTTCTGTGAAGTATGCTAATGGTATTTTGATCAGGATTGCATTAAATCTGTATTACAGTTTTGTTTTTTTTTTTTTGTATTACAGTTTTGGGAGTGTGGCCATTTTCTATGTTGGTTCTTCCTGGCATATCTTTCCATTTTCTGATATCCTCTTTGATCTCCTTCAGAGTACTATAATTTTCAATGCATATATTTTTTACTTCCTTTGTTAGATTGATTCTAAGTGTCTCAGTTTTTGGATGCTATTATGAATGGTATGGTTTCTTTAATTTCTCTCCCAGTGAGTGTTTTGTGTACAGGAATGCTATTGATTTTTGAGTGTTGGTTTTGTATCCAGTTACGCTAATGAATTTGGTTATTAATTCTAGAAGTCTTTTGGTGGAGTTTTTGTGGTCTTCTATTTAGTGTATCATGTCATCTGCAGATGATGATAATCTCACTTCTTCCTTTCCTATCTTTATTCCATTTCTGTCTAGTCTAATTGTCCTGACTAATGTTTCCAGAACTGTGTTGAAAAGGAGTGGTGATAGTGAAGGTCTTTATCTTGTTCCTGATATTAGAGTAAAAGCTTCTAGTTTTTGTCTATTCAATATGATGTTGGTTGTTGGTTTGTCATAGATAGCTTTTACCAGATTGAGATAAAGACCATCTATTCCAGTTTTCTGTAGGGTTTTTATCACGAATGAGTGCTGGACTTTTATCAAAAGCTTTTTCTGCATCTACTGAGATATTCATGTGGTTTTTGTCTCTGGCTCTGTTGATATGGTATATTGCACTTACTGATTTGCATATGTTGAACTATCCCTGCATTCCTGCAATAAATCCCACCTGGTCATGATGTATAATCTTTATTGATGATTTGTTCAATTCTTTTTGCTAGTATCTCATTGAGGATTTTTGTATCTATGTTCATTAGGGAGATTGGCCTATAGCTCTCTTTTTTGGTTGGGTCTTTCTTTGGTTTTGGTATCTGGGTAATACTTGCTTCCAGCAATGAGTTAGCGGATATTGCCTCCTTTTCAATTTTATTAAAGAGTTTGAGGAGTATTGGCATTCAGACTCTAAATTTCTTGTAGAATTCAGCAGTGACTCCATCAGGATCTGGGTTTTTCTTTGCTGTTAAGTGTTTATATCTTCATGATTCAGCTTTGGTAACTCATACCTATCTAGGAATCTGTCCATTTCTTCTGTGTTTCCCATCCTATGAGAGTAAAGATTTTCAAAGTAGGTATTGAGAGTAAAAATTTTCAAAGTAGGTATTGATGATCTTCTGAATTTCCACAGGACCTGTAGTGATTTCACCCCTTCCATTCCTCAGTGCATGAATTTGAGTCTTTTTTTTTTTTTGGTCATCTTTTTGAGACAGGGTCTTGCTATGCAGTTCAGGCTGCCCTTGAGCTCACTTTGTAGCCCAGGCTGGTCTCGAACTCTCAACAGACCTCCTGCCTCAGCCTCCCAAGTGCTGGGATTACAGGCGCGTGCCACCACGCCCAGCATGAATTTGAGTCTTGTCTTTCCTCTTTTTGACAAGGTTGGCTAAGGGTTTATCAATTTCATTCTTTCATAGAACGAGTTTTTCATTCATGTATATTGTTTTCTTAGTCTCCTTTGTGTTAATTTCTGCTCTTTATAATTTCCTCCTTTGTATGGGCTTTGGGCTTGTCGTGCTTTTCTTTTTCTAGACTGCTGTTCTGGTATCATTTGTCGAAAGCAATTTCTTTTTTCCTTTGCGGGCGGTGTTGGTCCAGGGGGTTGGAAGAGATAGGATTACAAAAGAAAAAAAAGGTAGAAGGAAAGGTATATACCAATGTCAAAGCTCATCAAACTGTCTATTTTCAATATATGCAGTGTGTCGTACATTGTTTATACCTCGTGTTTTTTTAAAAATATTAAAAAACCACTCACCTATGGGTCAACATAACCAATTCCCTCTCCTGACTCTGATTATACAATTTATGATTTGACCAGTTCTGACAAGCAAGTGCAGTAAAATCAAATGCTGACATTGTTTCTTTCTTGAATCTATTTCCATAATGCTGCTTTCTCTTGAATGTTCCCAATGCCATGAAAGATTGCTATCCTGAATCAGTTCACCTAGGCAAACTTCAGTGTAGAGGTGCCCTAGAATTTGCATGCACCAAGAAGATTCTAAAAGTCTACACTACTGATTAAAACAAGATTTTAGAGGGAGGAACAGAAGTCCAGAGAAGCCAACTAGATTGTCCTACATCATACATGTTACTACTAGAACCAAACTCTGTTAGTTCTCAGCCCAGCCTAGTGCTTTCTTGTTTTTTATGCCATTTTCCCTTTTAGCCAAGTGCTATATGACACAAAAATGCTATTCATATAAAAAGTATAGGTTATATCTTTTAAAAATAGAGAAAAAAGCCAGGTGTGGTGGTGCATACCTGTAATCCCAGCACTCTGGAGGCTGAGGCAGGAGGATCTTTGCGAGTTTGAGGCTAGCCTGGGCTACCAAGTGAGCTCAAGGCCAGCCTGAACTGCATAGTGAGACCCTGTGTCAAAAAGACAAAAAACAAAAAGACAAATGAGAAATATAGAAAAATACAAGTATTCTCATAAGCACCATAAATACAAGTGGGCTAAACTTGCCAGAGGAGATTGGGTTTAAAAGAAAAGCAGTATCTGTATGCTTTTATGATAGATCTTAAGTGAAAGGACATAGATGATTTTCAATTAAAGGAGTAAAAGAAAATAAAGCATGTGCTAACCAAAATAGGTTTATATGACTAGTAAAAAATAAACTGGAAAATCTATCATTAATAGTCAAGCTGGGCATGGTGGCACATGCTTGTAATCCCAGCACTTGGGAGATTGAGGCTGGCCTGGGAGACGTAAGCGAGTTCAGGGCCAGCCTGGACTACACAGGGAGACCATCTCAAAGGGAAAAAAAAGTTACTACATAGTTACACAAGTTCAATTAACCAAGAAAACACCATTTTAATAAAGGAGATTTTCTTGTCAGATGTGTGTTCTGGATGGCTCCAGTAGGGTCAGAGCCAGTGCCTGCTGTCCCCGTGTGTGGCCATGGGTGTTTGAAGGTACTTGGCTGCAGACCAGAGATACCAGGATGCGCAAAAGGGATGGGGAAATACATAAATACATGCAGTTAGTACAGTAGCCAGAAACTAACGCTACCGTTGATACATTTTAACACATGAAAATGCCATTACACTTTGAGATTTATGCATTTCTCAATTTTTGATAGGAAGCAAAGAAAATCAGGAAACGAGATTTGAACTCCCTAGTTTGATTTGATGGACATGCAGACTTCCCTCAGTGTACACGTGGGATTGGTTTCAGGACCCCTCAAAGATACCAAAATCTGGATGCTCACATCCTTGATGTAAAATAGCCTCATGTTTACACGATATCTGTGCATGTTGTGTATACCCAGCCATCTGTTAAGTACCTAATACAGTGCAAATGCTGTGTAAAGCATTGTATTGCATTGTTTAAGGAGTAATGCCAAGGGAAAAAGTTGATTTATGCTCAGTACAGATGGTTTTTCTTTCTCATGTATTATTCACTTGGTTCAATCTTCAGATGTGAAATCAACAGGTGCAGAGAGCTGACTACGTACTGAATTCTGTGTCCAGCAGCGAAAGAGTATACATTCTCGCACACGTGGAGCAAAAAACTAATCCTGTACAGGCCACAAATTCTTTTTTTTTTTAACCTTAATTTGTGTGTGTGTGTGTGTGTGTCTTTGAGACAGGGTCTCGCTGTGCAGTTCAGGCTGGCCTTGAGCTCACTTGTAGCCCAGGCTGGTCTTGAACTCTCAATGATCCTCCTGCCTCAGCCTCCTGAGTGCTGGGATTACAGGGGTGTGCCACCACACCCAGCAAACGGATGCAAATTCTGCTCTGACTTAGTTTGTATATGATTTTAGGAAAATTTTCTAACCTGTACCTCACCACATCCAGAATGGGGCTAATAATTAGTATCTTCCTGCAATGGTCATTAATGTTCTCTCAATAACTAAAAGGAGCAAAGACCCTCCTTGCTGCCTCACCCCATGAAGAAAGACTGTCGTGTGAGGAAAAAAAAACTGTTCTTTTAGGCCGTGGACTGATTCTGGAGGGTTAGTAATGCAGCGTAATGTAGCCCAGGTAAGGTGGAGCCAGAGAAGGCGTGCTCTGTACAGCACCTAAGTTATGAGTGTTGGATTAGGGGCCCAAAGCAGATGGCAAACATCAGAGTCAGAAAGCATAGGGCCTTACTTCTGTCATTGCTGGGATGCCTGGTGCCCAAAGTTAAAGTGGGAAAGGCTTATTTTATCTCACTGTTCATAGAGGTGGCAGTCCCTAGTCAGCTGGTTCTGAGGCCAGTGGCACTGCAGAGGGCCATCACAGGGGAAACGGCCCGTGGTGTGGCAGGCAGAAGACAGCGAGCTGCAAGCCTCCCTTTCCCTTTTATCTCAAGGCTTTTGGGCGGTGCCATCTACACCCAGGGTGGGGCTTCTGTCTTCTGTAAATCCATTCAGCCACACCTAGAACTATGCTAATTCCAACAAGTGGAGTAATGTAGTACCTTACCTTAATCGCAGTATCATATGCCTTAGATCCAACCAGCTCTGAAAAGACTCACCTGTAAGCCTATGAGGCTTTGGGGACAGCTAGATACAAGCCTTAACACATGGCAGCCTGGAAGGTGGCTCGCGTACCAATGAATAAGTGGTCTTGGGAGAAGTTGGAAAGCAGGGTGTTAATAGCATTGTTGGCATCTTGGTTTTCTTTATTCCAAAAAAAGGTTCAGAAAAGAATTGGCTGGTTTATGAGCAGAAATGAAGGGAAACAGAAACAAGGAAGTGCGCGTGGATGTGTTTATAATGAGCTCAGATTTCAGCCGGTTGAGGAGGAGAGAAATAAGGATGCGGAGAGGAGAGCTGCAGGAATAGCGAACAGAGCGTGGGTTAGTGGGTTGGAAGTCCGGTGGGGTTGAGTCGTTGGATTTGGGATTCAAGAGGCAGAGAGGTGGACAGATAAATGGGGAGGAAGGAGATGGGGATGGAGAAAGTTCAAACTCGCATTACGAGCTGATGTGGAGATGGTGTTCTCTGTAACAGACCCCTCAAGTCATTTTCTCAGCGCTTCTGGTCCGGTATTTCTGGAAGCCTCCGAGGGTGCAGCCATAAAGGACTCTGCGAGCACAATGGCTATTGCAATCAATATGTAATACAAGAAGCATTGTTAATTTCCTACCAAAACAAAACAAACAAACAATGGCTATTGCAAGCAGCATTGTTTAATTACCTGCATCCTCCAGGAAAGAAGTCAAGGCTGAGGGCAGTGGGTTAGCAGGTGTCTAAGTGGGCCCAGAGCCTTAGCTGATGTGGGGCTTGGTGGCCACCAAGGAATGAATCTGGCAAGCATGAGAGATGAAAGTGAAAGGGCAAGATTTTGGGGAAGAAGGTCCGTAAATGCTTTGCTTGAGATGCTAAAATCCCCATCCAAACCAACTCATGTATTGGGAGCTCCTACACTGAGTCTGGGTAAGGTGGACGTTGAAGAATCTGGCTCCTTGTTAAAATCCTGTGTGTGGCTTTTTGAGACCTAGACATAAGCAACCGTAGAAGCCTTGTCTGAGAGGTGTCATGGGAGAAGCTGCCCTCCGCACAGTGTGCAGCCTTGCAGGGCAGCCTCTGGAGAGCCTCAGTTTAGGATGTGGGCTCCCCGGTGCTCTTTCATACACTACCATTCCTCGCCCGTGTCATTCCTACATCCCTTTAGCCGAAGCCTTGAACAGAGACACTGCAAAGCTGGAACACTTCTCTCCACCAGTGTGCACTTTTCCACTCCTAGTTGTTCTCTCTCCCTTCCCACCCATGCCCAACTCAGGGCCCAGGAAGCCGCTGGAGTCATTTGTTGGGGCCTTTTTCATCGAAGACAACCCCAACTGCTGCACGGATCCACTCGATCATTGATGGGTGAAACCAGTCCATGGGGGAAAGTGAAAGTGGGCAAGCTGACACTTTTTCTGGCTTTAGCATCCTGTGCAGTCAGAGTAAAGGATTAAAGACTCACGCTTTCATTTGGAGCTTGTTGTTTAATTGGCTGCATTAAACTCCAAAGCCTGTCAACTCAGTTCTCGCTCCCTGATAGACAGGCTCAACACGCAGTGTTCAGTTGGAGTCCCAAGGAACAGGAGTATTGATAACTTTGCTCTCGGGCACCAATTTCGACCATCCTCCTGTGGGAATCCTGGGGGGCTTCCTGTGTGGACAGATGCCCATGTACCAGCTGTTATCTTCCAGTTATTCAAAACACTGTCCTAATTTTCTCAGTCAATGACAAAAAGGATACAAGATTTTAAATATGGGTCTAAACCCTGGCTGCACATTAAAATCACCTAGGGAACTTTTAAAATACCAACACCAGTCCATTCCCTAGAATGCCTGATTTTAATTTTACTGACTGAGAAAAGCACAGTTCTGCTCCAGAAATCCCAGATCTCCCACTTTTTAGCTCCACTGTCCTAGCTGTGTCACTCTTGGGCTTGAGACTGAGGGAGACTGAGGGTCTACAGACGTGTGTGAGAACCTTCATGGGCCAAGCTTGAGAGGAGAAAGGGGGCGACCACAGGCCGGCAGCTTTTATATTCTCTGGCTTCAGGCCACCCAGATTTCAGGGTTAGCTCTGACCCAAGGGTTCATTTTGCAAGAGTTGTCAAGTCAAGCGGAATGTTAGAAGTTTCAGTACTTCCTGGAATGTTCTCATTACTAACTTTGAAGTCATACTTTAAAAAATCAAATAAAGGCTTAGCTTTATGCCTGGGACATAGTAAGTGCTTCCTAAATATTGGAGTAGCAATATCCAAATACACTCACCACAATTCAGAAGTGCTCAGATATCTTGCTCAACAGTAGGATGGAAAAGGGAAACTGCCAATTTAATGAGAACTTTTTTCCAGTGTAAAATAATCCTTTTTCATGAACTCTCTGCCTACCGCTATGTCTTCAAGGTTTTTGCCTACTTTCTCTTCCAGTAGATTTAGTGTTTCTGTTTTAATATTGAGATCTGTGATCCATTTTGACTTGAGTTTGGTGCATGGT